>NC_061797.1:32243092-32843092 GCF_021462225.1 Girardinichthys multiradiatus
GACGCCATCATTCTATTCAGTGCTTTTATGTTTTCGTAGATAATATATAATATAATAATTTCTCAGGTCTGATTTGCTGGTCTCACGTTTCTTTAACAAACTGTAGGGCAGTGTACGCCTCCATAACATATATAGAGAGCAAAAAAAAAGTTATAGGTATAACATTAACAACAGCATTGCTCCTAAAAAAAAAAAAAAAAAAAACATATATAAGGTTTCATCTTTATAGCTATTGCAGTATTAACCTATTGTGCACACTTTTAGCTAAGATGCCCTTTTTAGGATCAGACCAGAATCAGCCATTAACAGTAATTCCAAGCCTTTTCATGACCTGGCAAATTGCTACCCAAATGTGTGATTTAACATGCCTTCCCGCCAGGAGGTAACACACAGCAACATGTTGATCCACATATCACTCTTAATCACATTAGTAATTCAGGTAGAAAATGAAAATACCTTCTGTGTAAAACAATCTAATCTGAAAAATTCCATTTAGCTCATTTAAAATAAAAATTTCTTGAACTAAAGAGATTTGACAAAAACATTTTCAGTATCACATCAAGCAGAAAATATTGTGATCTGATGTTTTTCACTGGATTGACTTCAGCTGATATCACACTTTTTTGTCAGCTAAGTTGCCATATCAAAAATAAGTTTCACTTCAATTTAAGAAAAATGAAGGCACCACTCTTTATCATTCAACTGTTTTGTATGCTAGGTATTTTGGGATTAAAGGTCAAAAACCTACACTGCCAAGGTGTGTTTATATTACCATGACAGTGTCTCATTTTTCTTCTTCACATTTATTGATCACCTGACCATCTTGGACTGAATGTTTAATTATCTCTTTATTTGCAAAGAGTGCCACAAAATGATTAAATTAATTGCTGCATTAGTCAGCTGCAAATCCCTCCCCCACACACACAAAGAGCACCTTGTATTTATTTTTATCCCTCTAAAATGTTTTTACATGTTGTGCTGTGAAAACCTAAGTCGCATTCCTTGTTTGTGCACACAAACGTGGCCAATAAAGTTGATAGTGACTTCTGAATCAACCTGAAAACAAACAAACCTGAAGAGGTGAATGATTGTTGTCTACAGATGTCCTACACAAGATATGCCCTACATAGGAATAATTACAAACATAAAATGGGTAAAACATTGTTAAAATATCAGACATGTCATGTCTGCAGGAAATAAGATGTAACACTGTAACTTACTCATTAATTAGCCCCCCCGCCTCCGAAGCATATCATCATCTGAAGAATATTCCAATTTAATGTCCCTGGTCAGCCAAATGTCATCCAAAACTTCCAAATCAGTCATTTTCCTCTTCAGTGCCATTATAAGTGTTCGAATATCTACAAATAACACAATACTAGAGGCTAAAAGAGTAAAGCGCAAGTTGGCTCCAAAGGCCTGTAAATTTACACAAACTTTGTGCATCTGAAACACATGCAAATTACGTGACTGGAGAAGGTACTACAAAGACAAGCTATACCTTGTTGGAAAGGAAAGGTTCTCTAGTTTTTAATGATACGGGGGCATGATTTTTCTATAGTGTTTTGTTCACAGATTTAGCTATGTCTGAAGGACCTCTTTAAATGTCATTGCATGTGTTTAAGTTGCTGTTAAAGTAGAAGTATTTGTGCAAAACTCATTTGGGGAATTGTTTTGTGAACATAAAAGCCTGCTCTTGCGAGGGATTTCGGAAAAAAATAACCTAGTGGCGTTTGATCTAGTCTTAGAGACAGCATTGCTATGGTCTTACCTGAACCAGTATGCTTGTGCTTAACAGATTATTTAATTATCTCTGCCTAGACACAACCTCTTACTGTGATAGTTCTGATGAACAGTGGAGGATTCAGCATGTCTGATGGCCAAAGATGCTTGGCTCTTGGTATAGGGGCTAGATTGAGCGGTTGCCCAGTAGTGGTAAGCTTGTTCAGTCTTTCAATGCCATCTTCTTTAGGCAGTGAGGAGAATCTCGTTGTCAATGGTATCAGATACACTAGCTCTTCTTTGAGAACCTATTCTAAGATTGTTTCTTGCAAGAGCTCGGCTGGTCAGTTGTATCCAGAAGGGAACAGCTCCTTCCTAGGAGCACATAATGAAAATGGGTTAATGCTGTGCGCTCTGGGATTCAGAATTTGTACCACTCTGTTTTGTTCTCTGTGTGCAGTTCAGCAGTTTTTTTATTTTATGTTTTAAGAAATAGTCTGCTGATTTGAGCATTTGATAAAATGCATTTATGTAAATTATTGAGCTGAAGAACAGTATTATCAATGTAAAATGTGTACATCAAATAATTCTTAATTTGGTTCTCAGCCATAACAAAGGGGAGAGTCTGAATATAGTTGAACATGACAACTATAACTATTTATGTGTAAACTACACAAAAACTGCAAAAAATAACTTATTCAAAAAAAGAAAGTAGGACTATTCATCTAAAACAACTGCCTTACATTTTCAAAAAAATTTCTTTTAAATGCTAACGTAATAACTTATGTAATTAGCAAAATATCATTACATTATTGTCATTAAAACTTTATTGCATTATTAGAAATTATGTAATTATGTTTTTGGCTGTATTAGATTTAGAATTGACACTAGAGTTTTGGTCATTAGTACATTCTTGGTTGCAGCGGTGTGTTCAAAGAGAGGTCTAAATACTTTTCAAACTTAATTCAAAATTTAGTTAGGTGATACTATAGTATGAAGACACATTTGAGAAGAGGTTGACCCCAACGTTGAACCCAACAAGCAATTAAAAAGAATAGGTGTGAAAGCAGATCAGTAGTGGAATTCAAAGGACAGTGACTCAAAGAAAACTATAGAAGATAACTTGAGTTATTGTATAAAAAAGTTTATTCTCAAATAATATCTCCAAAATATCTGATAAACAGTGAGTCTTAACTGCAGGCTGTGAGGCTGCATTTACATACTGTTATTTAACTCTTTGTAACGCTCCACTGTGTTTTCCCTTATAATCATGTTAGAGAACAGAGTAATTTGCCTCAAGTACCAGTGTAGTCTCACATGCTAAAAAGGGAGCCTTCAAATCTGTTCCAAATTGTCATGATGCTACATCCCAAATGTATTACAGCTCAATGTCCCAAACCGACTCATCAAACTAAAACAGAGTCTGGTCTATTTTTATTTAAACATGAGGTCAAATTTTTGAACACAAAGGAAACAATCAAAAATCTCTTGAGCCTCTGAAAGCCATTCTCTCTCAGCTATAATAATTAGGAGTAGCCACACAGGGCTGCTGTTACACAAGAACATTGTGTTTTAAAGTGGGAATGATTTTAAACCCATACTTCATGAAATTCCAACACTAAACATCTGTTGTAAATTTTTCAAACATTTTAAAACTAATGACCCCAGCACCAATTCATATGCGTGCAAATAATTACTAATTAAACCTACTTTTTCATTATATCACAAGTAGTGATGGTAAAAACTTTAATATTTAAATGAAACACATAATAACTTACCCCCCACCTTGCTGCACAAGCAATGTTTTATACTAAATATTTTCTTTCACAAGTGTGACTAGGAGAAAAGTTTAACTTGGCTTCTTTTTTGTTCCTGTGTAAAAGCAGCCATGATGGAGGAAGAAGATCATATGAAACGCGGATATTTGAAACTCAGTTTCAACCATACATGGTGTATAACAGTAAAAACATTGACTTCAATGAACAAGATTTTATTTGTACCTACACTGTTATTCATAAAAATTACAGCATGTTTAATAATTTCTTTTGATATTTTTTTTTTTACAAATCTCTTCATAAAAAATAGATTTTTATACAAAAATGTTTTTTTCTCTTGCACCTACTTCAAGTTCAGCAGCACATGATAATGGTGATGAGAGATGACAGTGGTGAAAACAGAGGCATCATTATGCTAGAAACAAAAAAACATTTTCCATGACAGCAACTTTCAGTTAAGAACGTGCCATTTTGCAACTCATCCCTGTGCCACAGGGACATCAAAATGAAGAATAATGTTTCAGTATACTTTTAAAGCTCCAGACAGCCACTTTCTGCATGTTAATGAGATGCTTAGAACAGATCTCTTCAGTTTGACTTGAGAATTTTGTTTTGTATCTCAGTGTAGAAACAGCCATGTGCTTAAGCGATAATTATTCATCTTTGTACTAATAAAGAAAACAGGACTGGGGGTGAATCTCAATTAAGAAAGATAACGTTTTGGAGTTTCCATAATAATTGAATACAGCATGAGAAAATGTTCTAACTCAAACTGTTGGGAATAGAATCACAACAACAGGACCATCATCACCACATCTACAGTGTCTTGCAAAAGTATTCATACCCCTTAATTCATTTCACATTTTGTCATGTCAAAACTAAAAACTACAAAATTAAAGTAGTGCACATACAACGTGGAAGGAATATTATACATGTGTGGATGAGCAATAATTTTCTTCAGCTGAATAAAAGCTGAAGTAATTGGTTTTGGACCAAAGGAGGAACGATCAAGAGTCAGCACACAGCCTGAGTTTCTACAACTAGAAACCACTGATAGGGCCCGAAATCTGGGTGTAGTGATGGATTCAGAGCTGAATCTCCAGAGACACATAAAGACAATGACTAAGACAGCCTTCTATCACCTGAAGAATATTTCTGGGAATTAAGGACTAATGTTCGAGCAAGATCTAAAAAATTTCAGCCATTTGTTTATTTCTAGTCAAAAGATTACTGCAACAGTGTCTTCACAGGACTGCCTAAAAAGTCGATCAGACAGCTGCAGCTGATCCAGAATGCTGATGCCCGCTTCCTCACTAAAACTAAGAAAGTAGAGCACATCACGGCAGTTTTAGAGTCCTTACACTGGCTCCCTGTGTTTTAGAAAATAGATGTTAAAATACTTCGGTTTATAAATCAGTGAATGGCTTAGCACCAAAATACATTAAATATTTCATGCCATTGTATAAACCTCCGAGACTACTCAGGTTTTCTGGTTCAAGTCTATTTTGCATCCCCAGGATCAGAACCAAACATTGAGAAGAATTATTCAGTTCTCATGTTCCTCCAATCGTGAGCGAACTTCGAGAAAACTACAAAATGCTGAATGCCTGAGTTCTTTTAAACCAAGGTTAAGCCATTTGTTTAAAGTTACCTTTGACTGTTCTACTTAAACTATTAACTGAAACATCATTAATGTTGTAATGATGTAAAGCACTTTAAACTGTCTTGTTACTGAAATGTGCTATACAAATAAACTTGCCTTACCTTACATGGTCTGAAAGGTATATGTACTCTGCCCTTTTTTATTGAATGCTATATATACAGGGGTTGGACAATGAAACTGAAACACCTGGTTTTAGACCACAATAATTTATTAGTATGGTGTAGGGCTTCCTTTTGCGGCCAATACAGCGTCAATTCGTCTTGAGAATTACATATACAAGTCCTGCACAGTGGTTAGAGGTATTTTAAGCCATTCTTCTTGCAGGATAGTGGCCAGGTCACTATGTGATACTGGTGGAGGAAAACGTTTCCTGACTTGCTCCTCCAAAACACCCCAAAGTGGCTCAATAATATTTAGATCTGGTGACTCTGCAGGCCATGGGAGATGTTCAACTTCACTTTCATGTTCATCAAACCAATCTTTTGCCAGTCTTGCTGTGTGTATTGGTGCATTGTCATCCTGATAACCGGCACCGCCTTCAGGATACAATGTTTGAACCACTGGATGCACATGGTCCTCAAGAATGGTTCGGTAGTCCTTGGCAGTGACGTGCCCATCTAGCACAAGTATTGGGCCAAGGGAATGCCATGATATGGCAACCCAAACCATCACTGATCCAACCCCATGCTTCACTCTGGGCATGCAACAGTCTGGGTGGTACGCTTCTTTGGGGCTTCTCTCCACACCGTAACTCTCCTGGATGTGGGGAAAACAGTAAAGGTGGACTCATCAGAGAACAATACATGTTTCACATTGTCCACAGCCCAAGATTTGCGCTCCTTGCACCATTGAAACCAACGTTTGGCATTGGCATGAGTGACCAAAGGTTTGGCTATAGCAGCCCGGCCGTGTATATTGACCCTGTGGAGCTCCCGACAGACAGTTCTGGTGGAAACAGGAGAGTTGAGGTGCACATTTAATTCTGCCGTGATTTGGGCAGCCTTGGTTTTATGTTTTTTGGATACAATCTGGGTTAGCACCGAACATCCCTTTCAGACAGCTTCCTCTTGCGTCCACAGTTAATCCTGTTGGATGTGGTTCGTCCTTCTTGGTGGTATGCTGACATTACCCTGGATACCGTGGCTCTTGATACATCCCAAAGACTTGCTGTCTTGGTCACAGATGCGCCAGCAAGACGTGCACCAACAATTTGTCCTCTTTTGAACTCTGGTATATCACCCATAATGTTGTGTGCATTTCAATATTTTGAGCAAAACTGTGCTCTTACCCTGCTAATTGAACCTTCACACTCTGCTCTTACTGGTGTAATGTGCAATCAATGAAGACTGGCTACCAGGCTGGTCCAATTTAGCCATGAAACCTCCCACAATAAAATGACAGGTGTTTCAGTTTCATTGTTCAACCCCTGTATATACATATATATTTATATATATATATATATATATATATATATATATATATATATATATATATATATATATATATATATATATATATATATATATATATATATATATATATATATATATATATATATATATATATATATATATATATATATATATATATATATATATATATATACAAATCCAGTGCAACCAATTGCCTTCAGGGGTCATTATATTGGGAAACAGGCCACACTGTGAAAACAGCTGTTTTATGAAGGCCTAAGTAGTTTGTTGGAGAACATTCTTGAATGAAAAATAAGTTGTGGAATAGGTAGTTCTGGAAGCAGGTTTAGGTTACAAAATAATATCTCAAGGTCATATATAACCATTGCCATTAGCAATGTAAGGAACGCAGAAAACGTGAAAACATTTTAACTCTGGCCAGATGAGAACAAAATAAATGCTGTTGCCCTATGTGCAAAAAGCTGTGTGGAGAAAAGTTAGCACTACAAATGACCCCGAGTAGGGGCAACAAAACTGGATACGAGTCTTTTGTAGCAATACTGCAAAATACTTTAGAGCTGGGGAGAGGTTCATTGTCCAGGTGAATGGCCCTAAACATACAGTCAGGGCTACAATGATTAGATCAAAGACTTGCAGCTGTAATTGCAGCAAAAGGTGGTTCTGCAAAGTATTGACTCAGAGGAACTGAATACATATGCAGACTTATCAGAATTATTAGAATTTTATTTGTAAAAATGTTTAAAACCATAAATCAATTTTGTTCCCATTCACATTCACTGTATACATTACTTTGTACTGTACAATATAAAATCCAAATAAAATATACAAACTTAAAAAAAAAACTTTAAGGGGTAGGAATATTTTGACAAGGCACTAAATGACATAATCTGTTATGTCTTTTTTGTAAAAACAAGAAATGTAAATGATTAATAAAAATTTATGAAATGCACTAACAGAGGATCAAACTCGCAGGAAGTTATTTTTTTAAAAGGAGATAAAATGAGCCTAAAATATTGACACTTAACCAAATTTGAAGACAGAGGAATTGTTGTCCAGAGCTGAACCCAACCAATATACGACACACTGCAGGTTTGTATTTACATAGAATAAAAATAAATTATATTTTTTGTTAATGTCATTAGAACTATCAACTCTATGTTGTATCCATAACCATATTGCTGTCACATCCAAATTGCATTCAGTTCAATGATTAAAACTGTGTCTAAACATTCTGTATATTAGGCGATTTATTCAAGAAACAGTCAAAATTGTCTCAGAAATATGTAAAACATTAGTCTTTCCTGGGTCTAAAGTGGCCAAATTAAGGCCAATTTTGACAGCTAAATTTGTATGCAGATGACTTCTTGACTTATATACAGTTAGGCTCAAAATTATACATACCCCATGTAAATTTAGGTTAAGTAATCTTTTAATTTCACAAATAAGTAATATTAATGTTTTTATTTTTTTATTAATGAGTCTAGACTTGAATCTGTGGAAACATGCAAAAACCCCTATCAGTTATATAAGTTAGAAGGATACCATTTCTGTAATGCCAATAAATGTTTTATGATAAATTAGGCAGAAGGCTATTTTGTTAAAATAAAATAAAAAATTGAGAATTTATTTATTTCAAAAGATATATAATATACTTTTTATGTTGTCTTTTTGTATTTTCAGAGACACCAGTTTTATTTCCAATCAGAAAAAAAAAACTTCTTCAAAATAACTTCACTTCTAAACCCTGGGTTTGAATAATTTTGAACTTAACAGTATTTGAAAAATGCACAAAATTCTGTAAAGAAGAAATTATTATCCAAGCTAAAATGGCCCTAGCGTTAACCCACAGATGAGTTTCCACAATCTCTTCATGTGTTGGTCTCACTTGCATTTCCTTTCACACCAGATAAGGCTAGGAGGTTAAAAATACATAGGTGGGATTATCATAACTATGACTGTCAGAATCAGACATAAAAAAATAAATGTAATTAAGGACCGTAAAAAACATATTTGATAGTGGTTTCTGTCATTTCACGCAGGCAGTTTCCTATATGTAACAATTGGCTAACAGTAAGTTACTATTTAAACATTTCTTGCTGTGTATTTTAACAACACATTTTTAGAGGTAACTGGACTCACCTTTTTTATAGGAAGGCATCAGAAAAGGTATGAAGGATATCTGTTTTTATAACAAAATGAACTCAAATGGCACATGACATCTGTCACTACAGACCTGTTATCAGGGGAAATATTGAAACGTTAGTGGATGGAAAATCCTGTTCTGACACTCAGAAAATTGAGCTCAGCGTGCATTCAAGTGCGCTTATAGAAATATAAAGACTTGACAGGTTTGCAGGAACCTTAGTATCTGCACAAAATGACATTTTGCATTATGCCATATTTTTGTGGGCTTGGGGGGATGTCAGATCTAACCTCTGTAGTGCAGTTACATTGTAACATGCCTGAATAAACAAAACAGTCTACATTTTCTCTTTCAGGTACACTAGGAGATCGGATCTCTGACTGTAATTATAAAACTAGACCTTTTGATATGGTTTTAGAAACCAGCCTCTAATTTTCAGACTCTATTATGCACTCTTGACTCCATAGGAAATCTATGCTGAATTAATCAAATCAATTAAAACCAGAAGCAAGAAAGCTATTTCACAATTTAAAAAAAGAAAGAAGAGATGTGGCTCATGACTGTGAGCAGACGCTCCACTCTTGTTTACAGATGTCTTGTTTATTCCTGCATGGAAATACTGAATATGTCATCTGTCTTGCTGAAATCTTTTTAAGAACTGTGCCGTTCTTCAATTTTTCCACTTTTTGCATCACAATGGTTGTTTTACATATGACAATATCTTAAATTTATGCTTCCAAACACAATCGCCATTATTTTACTGCATTTCATTTGCAGCATTCAGGTTTGGGGCAAAGTCATTTTCTAGTAAATGAGCTGAAAACCACAGAGTTTTGACAATCTCCTCATGCAGACTTTTTGGGTATTTTAGTCCTTCTGAAAAATTAGCTACTTTCAATAAAACTGATCTCTGCAAGAAATATGACACATTAGTTAGAGGATAACATCATTTTGTCTGTTGGAAGCTCTCTTTTTTGCATGTCCCTACTCTATGTGCGCGAATAAAATGTTTTGGAATGTTTTTGTGGTTGTGTCGTGGATAGTGGTTGAAAAAAAAACCCCATGGAAAACACTAAAACCATAAGGTTTAAAGCAAATGGTGGATGTGTAAAAATAATCTCAGAATGTTGTGTGAGGCAAAAAACAGGCCCTGGAAACAGGACACACACTGAAAGTAGTTAAATCTGTTACCAAGTGCAGCTTCTTTCCAAAATATATAAGTACTTTGAGAAAACACTTAAAGAAATAAAAAGCTTGGTGTTTGCAAATGATGAACTTTCTTGGGTCCTACAGACTTATGGATGTCAGAGCAACATGTTAATTTCCAGGAAATCAGGGGGAACAAGTTTGCCCTCCTTAAGCTATCTGTTGCAGTGATGTTCCAGCATTTATAAAGAAGGATTTGACTGACTTTCTGCTGATGAGGTATTTCTTAAATAATAAGGGGATATAATTGTCAACAAGCCTAAATGTCTAGGTTGCCTTCCTATTGAACTTGTTATAGTGCTGACCACTTCTCAAACCAATCACAAACTGTGCTCTTTAAAAAGAGGGTTGAAATGAGACTGTGTTGAAAGGATGCACAATAATATTGGTGGAAAGGAACATGTGGCTTTTAAAGATGGTTTGAGAAATGGTCACGGGTCCTTTCTGAAAGCCAATACTTGAAATGCTCCAAGCCACTAATTTATGTTTTGTAAATTACAATTTTTGTTAGAGAACTGCAAGTTATTGCAACTAATTTTTAATAAATGTGATGTTCTGGTTGTTTTGTCTGCAAATTACAAAAATAGTAAGTTAAAGCTTTCAGAAAGAGCTAAAAATTGACATTTTCTCTTTATCTCAGGTTTTAACATGGGAACTGTTCACATGCTTCTGGTTGGCTAGCATGTATGGCAACAAATCAGCTGCTAAGGGAGCAAGAACTATAAATGTGTATATACAAACACACTGTAACCCTGTATTTAGTAATTTTGTCTTTTTTAAAAGATAGAAGCTTTTGAATTTAAATTATTTTCTGAATGACTCCTTTAGCAAACCTATGTCTGTCCCCTAAACTTCTCTTGACTCCCTTAACCCATTAAAAAAAAAAAAAAACAATAACAAAAAAATAATAACACTAGTGCAAAATTTGTGCGATTCGTATAAACTTTATATTTTAGAGTCCCCAGCAGCTGCGGTTTGGGAAGTCCCAATGAGCAACTAGGTTTTTGAACATATGAGTCTGTTCATCGATATCTTCACTGAAGAAAAATTCCAGAAGAGACAATCGTGATGTCTCTGTTTCCACTCTAACATGTCCATGTATCTTTTTCAGTTAGTTTGACTGACAACAGTGACTAACTGCACTTTTTGTCTGTGTCCATTTGTCCAGTTGCTGTCAGTCAACCAGTCTGTCTGCAAATCACTTTATCTTATTTCGGATTTTGTGGCTGGAGAGTGCAGCGTAGAAAGGGAATCAGTCATCTCACGGCTGATAGTCCGGACCAGAGTTACAAGAGAACAAATCACTTCCTGGATTTGGGCACAGTTGATTGCAGCAGTTGACAATCCTGACAGCTTATTGCCTACACTTGTTAAGCCAGCAAGCACAGAACTGTAGTGTGTCCAGAAAAAAAAATCTTTGATTGTGTTTGACAGTTTCTGGAAACCAGTCCATAGTCTGCGAAACATGGCAACGCAATCGACTGGTTTTGTTTCAACACAGTTTGTCTACTGCTACTATAAAATTCTGTGTAGGACTCATGTTGTTGTTTACTACCTTCTTGTAATATTTGAATGTGTTGAAAAATCATATAGTTTGGAATAACTCGGTTTTGTTGCAAAACGTTTGGAAAATGTTTAGAAAGGCTTGATTTGCTATGTTTTAGCCTATTCAGCTGCAGTGTACTACGGTTTTCTCATAAAAGGCATAAAAGTGGCATAAAGTAATGAAAATTACGAGATCCCATTTAGGATTTTTTTTATATCTGTCAACTAAATGTACCTAACTCTGTGATTGTCCTGCTGGTCGTTCAGCTCTCGAAATATGCTAAAACATTTTCAAACTTATTTACAACTCCCACCATACCCTGCTTTGTTCACCAACTGCCGACCAGGTTAATATTACATTTCCTTTAATGATGTGGTCTGGTTGATCATATCACTGCATTTGGTGTTAAACATTTGCAAATCTCTGGAACCCACATGAGGTTCTAACACAACAAAGACTGTCAAAGGTTCATTGTGTCCGATAGTTCAGTTCTGTCAAATCCAGAATGATGAAAGGCCAGTGGGATGTTTTGGTCCAGCACCAGTTATTATCTAAGGTTACATACGGGATCTATCCAATGTCTGGAAGGATATGAAATGTACTCTAATCTATGTGCTTCCCTTGAGGGTAAATCCTCATAATGGTCAAACCCATATCTGGCCTGCAGCAGGGGAGTTTATAGGCCTATACTACTGTGCAAATTTGGCATGAGAGTGCGGGCTATTATTGGAATTAACTGCTGCTCATTTAGAGCCAAAATTAAAGAACCATATGACCCTCACTGCAGAGCCTTTTCCATGAGAAGGAAAGAGCAACTTTTTAAAAGTTAAAATTTGATGAGCATGCTCTTAGTGGCCGTTTAACTAATTACCAAATGTACGTGCTTGAAACGCAACACTGCTTGAAAACAGTTGTAGTTGAAGCAGTAATCTCCTGACATTAGCCTTTGTGTTATTTGATGAGGTCAGGGTTTACTGCCTTTTTTATTCGTGTCAGCTATCTTTTCTGTCTTTCTCCCTCAGACCAGAGCTGAGTAATGCCATCATTCTGGAAGGAAGTAGAGTAGAGCTGCATTACTGTGAATATTTTGCTGGCAGGTCACCAGCATGTTACACAAAGGCTGCTCATGGTGACAAGTCAAGATATTAGGTTTGTTCTCTTTCCTTTTTGGTTACACCACTCAGCAGACAGCCACATGGAAGTGGCACGAACCACTTTATGGGCAGCGACAGGTTTGCCTGGCTACACCACAGTGCAGACTGTGTTCAGGGTGGTATCAAATCGAACTGCCTTAGCCTCCGTGGGCTTCATGTTGGTGTCATACATTGGATTTTCAAATGATGCCTGGCCATTGGAGCTCTCATGGCCGACATAGCCATTGAATTGCACCTTTGGACGGGTCCTGAGGAAAAAGAAGAGAACACTGCATTACCAACGCAACTTCATCTGCCACTGTAAATCATGTAAAATCTTTAGAAAAAAAAGCAATTGGAAAGCAACAGTTAACAAGCATTTAAAACACAAACTCCCAAGCAAACCACACTCTCACTGCATCGTATAGACTCTTAGTAATTTGAACTTGCTTTATCTTTTTTGTTTGCTTGTAATATTTATAATCTACGTTTGCATTGTAAAACATTATAAGCTTACTAGCTACCCAGTGAACATACTGCAGGAAATGCATCTAAACAGCTTTTAAATGGTTCATAGATATCAAAGCAAACAATTGTATATATTTGCAACAATTTAGATTGAAATGTGTATTGTCTCCATTGGTCAGTATATTACATATTACTGTCATATTTTCCACCACTGTCTTAATGTTTGGTTCTCCAATAAGCTGAAATACATATTCGTTTTCAGCACATTTTGACTAAAATATCCTAAGTTTAAACAGGACTAAATTAATTCATTCTGAATCAAATGAAGCAATCTTTAACTTTTGTCTAATGCTTTCTGGCATTTTTTCAAGATGTTTCTCTAGTCTAAACCTAGCCCGCTATTTCAAGAAAAATTCTTACTTGGTCAACATAATGGCTACATATAGATGTAACATTGACTTATGCCTAAACGAGGTCTGCCTGCAGCCTTAACACTAAAACTAAGTGTATTGCTCACTGGGTATTTAGAAATGTAAAATTATTGCAAAGATTTAAAAATTTTACTTTAGTATATAAGGACAATGCTTTTAATTTGGGTAAGTGAAAACAGCATTTCGGTGATATTGTAAATACTGGTAGTATTTACTCTAGTCGGTATTCTTAAATTGTAAATGATGGAATTGCAAAACATTTTATTTCCTATAACATGTAAGAAACCAGGTCACGTTTAAGTCATTTGTCCACATTAAGCAGGGATGCTCAGACATTTGCATGCTATACTGTGCTGATTTGCACTGCATGCTCTCTTGAGCTCTTTCAGTTTCACAGGAGTTTACAGAGATCCATTAGTTCAGGAATAACTAGACAGTGTAATGCCCCATAGCCAGTAAAAAATGGGAGACATAGGTTTCAAGGTATAACTAATAGCTTTGTCACATTAAACCAAATCTAGAGATCCCAGAAAGTTAAGTTTATTCCAGATACAGTTTTTTTAACAAGCTGGTTTAGAGCTTTGACTGTACAATATTAGCATAAGGATGTTATAGGAAAAAACAAAAAAGATTGTAAGGGGACACTAAAAAAGCAGTGCCCACATCCATGGATTTTTAAAAGATTTTATACTGGGATCTAACTGAATATATAAAACAGACAAGCACACATTCCTGATTTGTCTGTTTGTCGCAGATTAAATTTTTAGATAATCTGTTCCTATAATCCAGTTGGTCTTAATCACTTACTTCTACACCCTGTGGAACTATTTGCAGCGAGGAGTGCTGGTGCTGTTTGATTCTGACCTCATTAAGACTACATGTACGTCTATGTGTCTGTGTGTGCGTGTGTGGGGGTGTGTGTGTGTGAGCAGTAGTGGAAATCTAACCCTGGGGAGCCACTAAGCCTACCCTACATGTTCAAGCCATTACTTTACAAAACTACACACATCAAGACACAGCATGGACCTCCCTGCATGGCAGTAGCTTAAATCACTGCACCGGTCATGGCTGTAGGTGCAAAATTTTCATTTTATCAGGAGAATGAAAAATGGTACACATAATTGTTTCGGGAGTATTATAGAAACTGTATAGACAAATGTGTCAAAGCAGGAAAAACTGCAATGCACACACACACACACACAAACCCTTTAGTTTCTTATGAAGCAGCTACTTAACATCAGCATGTGAAGTATTAATTTCTACTTCTGTTGGCTTGCCATTGTATTAGTGTAGATGCTAAAGCTATGCCTGCTGAGTTTTAACAATAAATGAATCCATGGCCTATTATTAGATACAGTATGAAGCTTTTTAATGTATGAGTGTATTAAAACATAAGGGTAACTTGATCATTTACAACTGACAGATTTTTCTTGATGACATCATGCTGACAGAGAGATGACAATGAGATTAAAGACAAAATAAAAGGCCTTTCATAACGCTTTTAACAATTGCTGTTTGGACACAGTAGGGCTGCACTGCTTCAAAAATACTTGAATTAATTTGTTCTTGTTCTTTTTCAAGTAAAAACATCACCCCAATAGCTCTTAGCTGATGCAAAGAATCCCAGCATTCTGTTTTTAGCTTTAATGTAGGTCAACAGTCTTATTTTTTGTAACTTACTGTTTAATTGTGCAGCCTTACTAAACAGCATTAAGAACAGCTTGCAAACTAAAAACAAGTGATGGGAAATTTGACAGAGGAAGTGGCGGCGGGCGGAGGTCTGGTTGCTTTTACAACCCGATGGATGACAGGTGCCAGTCTTACCTGCCGCCAGGCCCCCAGGTGTTTTTTGGTCTCTCATTGTCATCTGTGTCAGCAGACAATGTCCTGCATACAACCATCAGCTTTAATGTACATCAATTTGAACTGCAGACTGCAACTTGCAAAAAGTTTGTAAAACAATGACTTTTAATCACATATGAATGAGCAACTTAAAATACAGATGTCTCTTAATGTAATATCAAAGATTCTACATATTTGAATAATTAAATTCAAAAAAGTGAAACTTCTATATTTTATTTAAAATGTTACTTAACACCAATAAAAAAATTATGTTTAAAACAGAAATGTAATAACTATGTTGCCCAGCAGAGAGTCATTTGCACTCCCCACAAGGAGGGTGAGACATAAAAGTATATTGCTAAAAACGCTATCTGTTCACAGAGTGCTGCATCCTAATATTTTGCAGAAGATTAACTGGAAGGAAAAAGTGTGGTAGGAAAAGAAGCATAAGGAACAGATATAACCACAGACTTGAGAGAACTGTTATGCAAAGCTCATTCAAGGGTCTGAGGCAGATAAATTATCCATCTACGGAGGCTGGAGTCAGAAGGTCCTTTCACAAAACACTAACAAGATCAAGGCACAATTTAACTGTCTATATGTGTTTTGTGAAAGGACGATGTGGAAAAAGGGGGGTAGAAGCCAGCCTGTCTCATTACCACATCAGTTGACTTATAAAAGCACCTGACAGCTTGTAGGTCATGGGAGTGATGTGGTGATGACATATGGTTTGTGAGACCAGCCAGAAACAGGATTTAAAGGCACAAGATTTGGAAATCATTTAAGATGAGAAGAGTTAGAAGGTGGGATATATAAATTAAATTTGACGCATTTGCCAACAGCAGAATTGCTACAATGAGTTTGTATTGAACTGTATTGAAAAGAATGGCATTGGGAGAGTTCCAACTAAGATCTCGTGGACTGAGTTCTCAGTAGGTTGAGGTTTTTGTATTAACATTAATTTTTTTAGTGGTCTAATGTAATATTCCAATTTGGGGTTTTCATTATGTAAAAGTCATAATCATCAAAATCCCTAGATAAAAAATTTAAATTGAAATAATTCACTTTGTAATTAATCTATTTGTGTGTTTCGCATTTTGAACTGAATTAATGAAATAAAGTAACTTTTTGATTATATTCTAATTTATGAAAATGCACCTCTATATTGCTCATAGTTGTGTAAAGCAGGTCTATTGTACTCATTAACTATACAATGATAGGAGAGCAACAAAAATAATTTATCTCAAAGAAAAGCAAAGTGCAGCTGTAACAATAAATAAGACTGAAACCAAGAATAAATAAGTAAATTAAAGACTAAAATTATTTCCAAAGAAACGGGATTAGGAATCATATCAAACCATTTTTGCTAGGTATTTACAAAAAGCAGAGGACCAACAGCTGTTTTGTATTCTGCTCTGCTGTTTGTCTGTTCTTTTCTGAAGGATTGACATTGAGAGTAGAGTTTACCTGTGCTTGTAGAGGTAGAAGGCAAACCCAGAAAGGATAAGGGCAAAGAAGGGAACTAAAATGGCAGCTGCCACAGAGCTGCTGTTGGTGTAGGGGTTTGATGGATTCATCGCTGTGGTTACAGGACCTAGAGTCACACAGAGATAAACCAACACATGCATACACTCTTAACACTTTCAGCACATGCTTCACAACATTTATATTCAGTATACTTCTGCTGTTAGACTTGTTCTTAAATAAGTTTATCCTAAACCACAAAGTTTTAAATATATTGTCTTGATTCCTCCATTGCTTGCATGGTGTTATGGAAACTGTGTGTTGGTGTTGCCAAGCAGACCCACCTTGCCTCGTCAGAGAAAACTTGCCAAAATCTTTACTGTGAATATGTCCCTGGTAGACAAAGGTTTTCTGGTCAGACTCTGCGGTGACCTGAAAAGCAAGAAAGGGCTCAGATAATAGGAAAATGTGTAAAAAAGGAAAAATAAAAAAAAAACGCATACCAAATACAGGCTCATTTTCTTTTTAACTAAAATAGTTTAATATTAAATTTTTGAACTGGAAAAAATTTTACATGAGCTTTCAGTTGTGCAACGCCAAAGGACTGCATGTTGAAGGAACGATTTTAAAGAAACATAAGGAAAGGACATGATTTAAATACATTTTTTTAATTTATTAACAAATAAATGTTGAGGACAATCTAATGAGAGCAATGATGGAGTTCATTACTCAAGTTGTTTTTAGGCGACTGTGGCTCAGTAGGAGGAGTAGCCATCTTGCAATCAGAAGGTTGTGGGTTAGATTCCAGCTTCCTTCGATGTGTCCCTGGGCAAGGCACTTAACCTCAAGTTGCCTACCGATCTGCGTATTGGTGTATGAATGTGTGAGCGTTAGTGAGTGCAATTGGGTGAATGTGGCTCTAGTGTAAAACGCTTTGAGTGGTCTGTATGACTGGAAAGGCACTATCTAAGTTCAGTCCATTTACCATTTAAAAAAGGCTGTTTACTATTGCTTTGTATATTTCACTGCAGTTACACTTGAAAACAGATATTTAAATGCAGGAAAGATAAAACACAAAAGCCTTCTCCCCCTTTGTCTAATCTTAAATCAGATTAAACGCTTCCTGTTTTAGGTCATTTAGGATTAACCAAAATGACTTCTATTGGTTAATTACAGGAATTGTGGAATTTTTCTGACTTTCTTCAAATTCAGAAGCTGACATAAACTAACTTTACTGTGCTTTTTAACTATTTGAGAAGGTCAGATACTGATTAAATAATTCACAATATTTGATTTAAATGGAGACACACCCATGGATGTATTTTAAGGCACAAATCAAACACACTGCTTCCTTGTGTAACATCAAGAAAATCCGAATGAATAAACCAAGATATCAGAAAGGGATATCTTGATTTAAATATACATTTAGATATAATTTGCAGATGCCTGAAGGTGCCATGTTAATCCGTTCAAACAATTATAAACAAGTAGAAACAGCATGGAAATGTCTAGCCATAACGGTGTTCTGGAAAGAGGTTCTGTGTCCTTTAGATGATCGTGGTTTAAAATGTACATATTAACTTCAGAACAAAAGCAAAATACATTCTGAAGATGCAGGCTGAAGATGGTAGGAAAGTGTCATTATTTATAGTGAATCAAGTTCTGTACCAACATGGATTGAAAGGCCACTGAGATAAGAAGAAGACATTGCTCCAAAAGCTACATAATGGGCCAAAATGCCAGCAAAATACTTTTAGAAGCTTGTTGATAAATACCCAAAACATTTGATCCAGGCTCTACCATTTGGCAAATACTAACAATGTATGTGAAATTTTGACTTTGAACAAAGTAAAAAAAATAATATCGAAAACATATCTTTAACTCATTATTATGGCCCTTGGTGTTTTGGTCATCCTAATTTACCTTAAACAAGAAACCAGATTTTTGTGTTACGCATTACAGATTTTGATGCTTCCTGTTTTCATTTGAGCTTAATTAAAAAACAAAAGATCTCACCTTTTATGAGTCCTGTCTTTCCATTATCAATTACTTTATGAAAATGTGAAAGACAATACATGCCTTAATGTCATAGATTAAAAAAATTGTTTTCCAGAAAATATATTTATAGTATGCATTAAACTTTTCCTCATCCTCATCCCCTCCTCCTCTTCTCGTATGGACTCTGAAGCACTCAGGTTTTTTTGCCTAGCTTCAAATTTCACCGAAAAAATAGAACTGGGTTTCTGCATTACTTTCCTTGCTGTTAAGTAAATGGAAAATGTATTTGAATGACTGATTACATCCAAAGTGTAAATACAGATAATGCAATCTATGTAAGCCACAGAAAATAATACGAAGGATCAAAGTTAAATGTTAAAATAGCTCAATAATAACTGAGCACCAAGTTTGAGACCTGCAGGGAGTTACAGGCTGGAACAATTGCTTGGTGAGAAGATTAAGTTCCTGGAAGTCTCGGCTGCATGCCTGGGCCACTCATGGTGACAGAAAGTTACATTCAATCATTAACTGCTCCCTCCATGACAGAAAGGCAATTGCTCACTCCACAGCAACCGGTAAAGTGAGAATTCAGTATCACCCCCATTTTTTGTCATCACAAAGAGGTGAAACACTACTCAGCAGTCATATTTCATCAAGAAATGCAATGCAATGTCTTCATAAAATAAAAACACACTTATGTTTTGTTACAATTCTGGCGTTTTTAGCAACCTGTTCAAAGCTGCTTAATTTATACTTAGAGCTGCAACACTCAAACAAACAAAACAAACTGCATGGTACGATGTGCATGACTTTAATCAAAGCCCTTTACTTTAGGCGTTGCACAATACTTATTTGAAAACATGCCTCTAATAGCTGGCACCAAAGTAAATTAATTTTTTCTCGTTACACTCCTCTCTTTGAATGCATTGCACAAACACAGTGGGTTGAAGGCCCTGAAAGAAGTACTGTAACCATATATTAACAATTAACATTTCCACATGATATATGTGATCAAAACACACAACAAAGTACAACAGATTGTTTAATATGATTTCATAAACCTTGCTGTCACTCCTTGGGTTATGAAACAACATGTAGAAACCTTGTCTTTCCACAGCCTAAATTGTCCATATTTGAAAATGGAGAAGAATGAGTTGGAGTCGTGACTTTGTCCAAGAAATATACTATTAAGTAAAATCCATTTCTTTATCAATAAACTATTAAGATTGGTTGTAAATACTTGTTGCCTTAGTCTATCAGGAATTCTGAAGACTTTTCAATGTCAGTTTAGAGAATTCCTAAGCTGTAATAATCACAATGCTTTAATAAATTGCTGTTGATATTCTGGCCAGTGTAGCAGTACTATTACACTATTTTGTTTGGTATCATCTTCACATCTTGACAATTCAATTCAATTCAAAAATACTTTATTAATCCCAAAGGGAAATTAAATGTTGTTATAGCTCATATTATGAAGGTTTCTTCAAAGAGTTGTTATAGATGCTGATGGCTGTGGGCAGGAAGGATCTCCTGTAGCGCTCCGTCTTACAGCAGATCTGAAGAAGCCTCTGACTGAAGACACTCTGTTTTTGTAGGACAGTCTCATGAATAGAATGCTCAGGGTTCTCCATAATGTTCTTCATTTTATGAAGAATCCGTCTTTCCACAATGATCTCCAGAGGTTCCAGAGGAGTCCCCAGAACAAAGCCAGCCTTTTTTATCAGCTTGTTGAGCCTTTTTAAGTCCCTGGCTCTGATGCTGCTTCCCCAGCAGATGATGGTAGAAGAGATTACACTCTCCACAACAGACTTATAGAAGATATGCAGCATCTTGCTGCAAACACCAAAGGACCTAAGCTTCCTCAAGAAGTACAGTCTGCTGTGTCCCTTCTTGTAGATGGCTTCACAGTTGCATCTCCACTCTAGTCTGTTGTCCAGGTGAACACCGAGGTATTTATACTCCTCCACCACCTCCACTTCTTCTCCTATGATAGAAATAGTTTTTGACTTATTCCTGTTTCTCTTAAAATCTACAATCATCTCCTTTGTTTTATTCACGTTCAAAATAAGATGATTGTTTCCACACCATGCCACAAAGCGGTCCACCACCTTCCTGTACTCAGCTTCTTGTCCATCTCTGATCCACCCCACGACTGCAGAATCATCCGAGTATTTCTGCAGATGACAGGAGTCTGTCTTGTACTGGAAGTCTGAGGTGTACAGAGTGAAAAGGAATGGTGAGAGTACAGTCCCCTGTGGTGCTCCTGTGCTGCTGACTACCTGGTTAGACTCACAACCCTTCAGTCTCACAAACTGTGGTCTGTTTGTCAGGTAGCCTTTGATCCAGGAGATTTTTGAGACCTCCACCTGAGTCTTCTGGAGTTTCTGACAAAGCAAATCAGGTTGAAAAACTTTGTCATTTTTGTAGTTTGTGGTGGATAAGTGGATGTCTGCATTGGGGTTTGAGTTAAAATCTTTTCATATTAAGTACTTTGAGGGTAAAAACATTAAATTCAAAGTTTTTTTTTTTTGATTTTATGTTTTTTAACCTTTGGTGTACCTGCATGCTTCCATTTGCTTTTCACTTTGCAGCTGGTACACCTGAATTTCCCCACTGTGGGACAACAAAGGATATTTCTATTGTTCTATTCTAATTTTATTACCAGCTAATCTTAAAATTATTTCGGAGGTGGCACTATGGGTAATGTGGGAGTGAGCTGTTCTGAGATGTATATGTCTGAACACAGAGGGAGAAATTAATCTCAATTTAGGAGATTTGAATTGAACGGAAATGTGTTTAACTGGTTTCTTAACATGACCATCCAACTACAACACATTGATTGCCTAAAGGTTAATGTGTTCTTTTTCTTGTAACCGTGCAGGGCTGATTCTCTTTTCCCTTTTGACGATAGCTGGCTCAGAGTAATCATAACTGATAGAGAAAATGAAGAAGAATAGGACCTAATTAATATATTTTCAGAAACATTAAGAGGCACAAAAGAGTGGAGTGCATCTTGTGCCTGCGCCGGTGCGGCTGGCGGTTTGTGCTCAGCCTGGGCAGTTGGTTACCCTAGGTGCGGGTACCATGGCTGGCTTGGGCAGTTGTTTTTCTTTTTCCTCTCTTGGACGGGCTAGCTGGGGTTGCTTCCGTTGGGCATGCTCCATGGTGTGCTGCTCCGCTCTAGGTGGCGGCTGTCGTCACAGTGGGTTGGGGAGTGCCGCAGAGGGGTTGCAGCGTGTATGGTGCAGCGGTTGATTCCCTTTTCACATGTGGTTCCTGGCAGTGGCAGTTATGTTTGTGTGTTTGCGGGGACCTAGGCGGGGGTCGTCAGCCCCCGGTGTACACTGCCTGCCAGGGACTGCTTGGTAGGTTAGTTGATGGCGTCTTGGTGTGCGGTCGGGTGGTCTAGTGGCGTTACGTAGGCATGTTGTGGGAGGCAGGATGTGGCAGGGGGTGCTTGGAGCGGAGCTCTGTGGGGAACTTGCGCTGTGTTTTCATCGGCTCTTTGGAGATGGTCCTCCCGGGGCTCCTGTGCTCTGGGGACCTTTGAATGTCTGTGGCTCCGATCTCATCTGCGTCTGCCTCAGGTCATGGGGGGTGGGGGGGATCTGTAGCTCCTCACACCAGCTAATGAATTTTCTAATGGAGAAATCTTATATACACAAGCATGCTGACACACATACCCACGGGTCTTCGGATTGAGATGTTTACACATACACAGATATACTCTATATTGAGCTGCGGTTGCCATTAAATACATCTTGTATTAATTAGTACTGTGTACAATATTGTTGTTATATATGCGTTGTTTGTGCATCCCTGTATATTATTTTATAATGTATTTTGGCGAAAGCTGTAATGCTCCACTTGTGAAAGTAAATCGGTCGGGCTTCTTGGCATTCAGACAACATGAGTGCTGCTCAGCTGAACAGGACATGTTAAAAATTTAAAAATAAACAAAGGACTTTGATAAGTGTTTTCTTTCCTTGTCCACAACGGCTGAAATAAGAAATATATGTGTTTTTTAACAAATACGACCCACTAAGGTGATCAGATTTGATTATTCTAATGGAATGCATGATAATTAACATGAGTAAATCAGTTTACATGGTGTGTCTGCAAACAAAGATACCAGCAAATATTATATGTAGAGGAGTTTAAACTTATAGATAATCAGAAACAAATATTGTGAGTATTCATCCAATGAGATATGTTTAGCAATCTCCCATCACAAATCTTTATTCATCATACAGGGTAGATAAGAACTGCCTCCTTAATGGAGCCATTTTCCGGGTATTCTGATTTGGTCCTGTTTCCCGGAGTGTAAATAAGGAGGGTCAAAGAATGCCCCTAGTAAACTACTTTGGTTCCTGGAAAAGTTTCCTGCAAAGGAAATGTCCTTATAGTAAATCGGGAAAACAAACATTAAGCAGGACAAGCAGACCTCAGACACTTACAGTCAGATTTACAATGCAATATTCACTTTTTTATCGTTTCTTTTTAAGTAAGTAAAAAGTGACAACAATTCCAACAACCGCTTGGATGACATATTACTTTAACCCGTCTTGGCATTTTACTGTCCCTGCAACATACTGAAAGCCTGAAACTTCGGATCCCTCTTTACAATATAATTCTTTTGTCCCTTTATTAGAAAATTAAACCCCTTCCAAGAACAGGAAGTGCTGTAACCTTCTAATTAGAACTTTACTTTAAAAAATCCTAATTATTACATCGCTATATTTGATTAAAGTCATGTGTGTGCCCTTTGCTTACATATCCATCCATAGCCCAGTTGTCATTTTTAAACTTGCTGTAGTAATGCTCTGTTGGGCCCTTCACCTGGTAGACCTTCAACAGCAGCTGGTTTTCCTCTGACTTATAGGTACCTAGAAAGATAGACACAGAGATTCAGATTGTACATGCAAACAGTCTGAGTAGGGTCTAAATCTTCTATAAATCGGTGACGCATTATCTTCTGATTTGTGTTGAAATTCAAAACAGAGGACTTTACCAGGAGAGAAAAATACAGATATGCAGGCACAAACAAATTTGTTTGTGACAGACAGACAGAGAAAAGGAGCCACTTTGACATTTCGAATGATCATTCTCTCTTGCCCTCAAAAAGCATATTACACAATATGGGAGGAAAACATGACATTTAGCCTTCAGCTACATGTCTCTGTGTAAATACAGTGCCATTACAAAATATGCCGATTGTCAATATGACAGGAGATGCACAACTAATTTGTAAAAAAAAAGAACCCACAACTACCTACATTTGTTGACCCTGACTTGTTAATACACAGACCAAAAAGACAAATTTCTCCTTTGATCCTATTTTTTTGGCCTTGTTATATGAAAATCGTTTTGCAGATAAGTTCTTGTAAGTTAAAAACTGACTTGGAGCCCCTTTAATTTCCTCGAAATGTTGTTTCCTAGAAAGGAGACATTGTAAATCATGAAACTTAAGTAAACTGATTTCCTCTGCACTGCAAAGAAAAATATTCTTAGATTAAAGGCATTTTATTCAGCAAGAGATCTTAAACCCAAGGACACTTTATGTACTAAAATGTATTTTCAATGAATTGTTAGCAAACATGTGCTTTACTCCAAGGGTGGATAGTAATGTGAAAAGAGATGGGCTACTTTTTATCTATGAGATCTGTACAGTTTTCTTGCTTTTTACCTCATTATTTTGCCTTTTTACTTTACCTGCAGGTCCACATAAAACACCAAACTAACTGTGGAAAAGTTTTAAACAACCAATTGGAATGATAATTACTCTAAAAGTACAATTTAGAGGTGTTTTGTTTTTGCTTTGCTTTGGTCTTTTCTGTATTTAAACCTTTTACTATTATTATTGTTATTCTTTTTTGCTCAAATACAGCGTAAATTAAATAACCAAATACCAGTGAAACTGTATTTATAAATGTTTTGTGCAGTAAAGGAGGTTGCACAGGTTAAAAAACACGGAGCAGTGGAATGGATTTTTATTAACTTGCTTTCCTTCACCCCTAGGGGAGCTTGTTCACGTGTTGTTACACTGGATGTAAAGCATGTAAATATTTAATTTCTGGACTCTCACTCATTTTAACTCACTGACAACAAAATATGTGTTACTACATAAAAGAAAGATTTTTCCACTGACTATTATTGCATATATTCCTTGGTTCATTGGGCTTAAAGTAACTTTATTCTCAATAATATTTAATAGATTTAATGTTTGTAACAGGCTTGTTTAAATCTAAGCCTAGCAATCCAGGCCATGAAAATTTGTCTTTTAGGTGAGTTTCTGTCTTCCCATCAAGTCTTTTAAGATAAATATTAATTAGAGACTTAAACAATATTATCTGAAGACCCTAGGTTTTCTCTCTTACCTGACAGTCTGATCGACACTCCGCTGGTCTCCAGTAATGTGATGTTCACACGGCCGCTGGTAGCATTGAACCCAGTAACTGCAAATGTGGTGGTCTGCCTCTTCCCTAAATACTCGTAGAAACCACTCCACTCAGAGTTTGGAGAGAAGACATCTGCTGGAACTGGAAAAGAAATGGAGAAGTAACAAAAGGTTAAAAAATAGGAAATATAAACTTTGACAGCTCCTAAAAGATGCTGACACAATGTATTAAGCCTCTGGTTTCTTCACGAATGTGGGGTCTGTCTATGCTTGCCTGATTCCCACATTTGCTCCAAGACATGACTCACTTCAAACTAAGATGTTGCAGTATTCTTGCAAGAATCTCACACCAAGGTCTCTTCCTCTGGTATTTATCTCTTATTGCTGGCTCCTTCTAACTAAAGATTGTCTTTGAAAAAAGTATTTCATCGTTTTTCGGCTTAATATTTTCACTGACTTATTTAAGTCTTATGAAGCAGCTTGCACTTTGCAGAACCGTTCTGTGTAGACTGCTTTTATTGAGTAGTGACCCACATAAGCAAGATTCATTGCTAAAGTGTCAGTATCCATTCCTCTATGGAAAATTCTTTGAAACACTCCTGCTTACTAAGAAATAATGTCATTAACTCAAATAGAAAATGTGCAACAAACAGTCTGCAATGAAGACAAAAACCTTATAAGTAATATTAATATGTGCTATTTGCATTCCACTGTACATGTATTGTATTTTATTCTGCGTACCACGAATCTTATTCTTCTGTACGTCTGACTCCACTCTGCCTTTGGGATTTACTTTCACTCCAACTGAAACAAAATACATTTTAAATGTTAGTTCAGCTTACACTGTGTTTAAAATATTGCATAAATTATATGTAAAGGGCTGGAAAAAAAGAGAAGAAACAAGAAAAGTTACTTGTTTCTGGGAGAAAACAAACAAAATCCTTTTTTGTTATAACATGGCATAACACTGACAAGTTCAATAACTTAGAATATATCTGAAGTTAGTTTATGCCAGTTATTCAGTTCAGAAAGTGAAACTCATAAACATGTAGCTTCATTACACACAGAGTACTGTATTTATAAATGTTTATTTTTGTTCAATTTGATTATTACGGTAATAAAATCTAATTGTTACAAAACCCCAAAATTCAGTTTCTTGACAAATTTTAATATTTTATTAGACCAACAACTCACATTTTAATACAGAAATCATGTTTTATGGCCTACATAATCATGGAGAAGAATGCCAACTTGACAATCGGTGCGGAAGACATTTCTTTGACAGTGAAGGATGTTAAGCCACAAAAGGAAATTGCTAAATAGCCAAGTTGTTCACAAAATGCTGCAACTAAGCACATTGCTGGAAAGTTAAGTGGAAGGAAAACAAGTGGTTAAAAAAGGTGTACAAGCAAAACTCCTTGAAAAGTTTGGAGGAGGTTTACAAGCAGTGGACCACAGTTTGGGTCAGTGCTTCAACAGCAGACTGGACAGTTGTGCTGTGGTTTAAAATCGTAGTTTTGGTTAAAAGTAAAGTTTGTATTTAATTGTAAAATTGAGGCCCAAAGGCCAGAGAAAGGTTTGAGAGGCACATAATCCAAGTTGTTTGAGGTCCAAATTTAAATGTACCCTTTTGCCGATATTTTGGATTGCCACGTCATCGGCTGGTGTTAGACCACTGTGTTTTCTTTCTGCTAACAACATATATGGAGATGCTGATTTGATTTTTGCACCTGCCCACAAACAGAGGCACTCCAAAGAGAATCTATGGGGTATTGTCAAGAGAAAGATGAGAGACACCAGAACTAACAATGCAGATGAGGTGAAGTTGCTATTAAAGCAAACTAGCAAACCTTAACACCTTATCAATGCACTGGGCCGAGCCATGTCACGCTGCACTGATGCAGTGATTCAATGAAAACGAGCCCTGGCCAAGTATTGACTGCACACACTAAAATGCATCGACATTGGATTCAGTAGACCAACATTTCTGTATAAAAAACACTGAAACACTGAATTTTGAATCTTTTTTCACTGTAAGCCGTAATAATCAATATCACACATGTTAAAGCCCTAAAATAACTCAATGTGCATGTAATGAATCAATATGTTCTAGTTTATTTGCATACTCCTGCATATTGTATTTTTGTTTGTCTGGGGATAACTTGGCTTGTTTTGGTATTTTAAGTACATGACCACATAATTAATATGTTCATGTTTAATTTAAAACAGCAATTTACATTGCGGTGACAATCTTCATTTGCAAGCACAAATGATCTGTTGTTAGTGAATCAAGCTGTGATTTTAGTCACAATTTAAAACCTCCTTCAGTTTCTTCACTCTTTTTCATCATCTTGCTGGAAGTAGGTGTAAATCTTGGCTTTAACTATATATCTAATTCGAAGCTCAGGGTCAAACCACTTTAAAAGCAGAAAATTTACAAGATAGATTCTGAATACCTTTACAGAGTGGTGGTTTCCCTGTCCATCTCCCATCACTTTTGCAGGTTCTGTGCTCTGATCCCCCAGACAGATAAAAACCCTCTTGACATGTGTATATCAGTGTATATCCTAAAGTTGGCAGGTCCATAGCTCGAACATCCACGTTACTGGGGGTTTCTGGCTGTCGACATGAATGAACTGAGTGATGGGGGGCAAAAGCAAGTGTGAAATTATAAAATTTAACAACGTAACAGACAAGTAATTTTTAACAGTGTGATATGAACAATAGTTATATCCAGAGTTAATTCTTACCTATGCATTCAGGCTGAGTTCCACTCCAAGTTAAGTTTTCCAGGCACGTTCTTGTTGTCGAGCCGAGGATATGGTAGTTTTTGCGGCACTTGAAAGAAATCTTACTGCCCACCTATGTGTGATTAAAACATAATAACAAAAAACTATTCAGGTTAGCCTATTCTCCTCTAAAACCATGCAACATTTAACAGAAAATAACCTTCAATTCAACTGATTCATTTAGCAGGTGAGCAAGCTAAAGAGGTGTTGAGAAAAGCTTTTTGTACATACTTGAAAAGGAAGACTTAATGATGTGGCGATGCAGAAAACTTTCAGTTTTCTGACTCATCTCCACTGAATAGATATATCACACGACTATGCAATATACCAGTTAAATCCCATGACTTTCTTAAAGAAGTGTTTTCAGTGTTCGTGGACTGAATATGAAGAATTCAGACAGAAACTGTCAGTCAATACTGAAAATCTTAAATTTAAACTTAGATGTCAACAACATTCTTCTCTTTTACTTCAGACTTCAGCAACTGGTGACCAGAACTACACCAACCTGAAAAAAAGACTCAAAGTAAACTCTTTGTTACTTGTTGTTTAGATACCTTCTCTGAGGTCTAGCCTTTAGATTTATTTATATCAGAGTTATAAATATTTCAACCCATGCCACAGTTCTACTATTTGTGTAATATCTGAATTTATGGATTTCGCTGCCTGCATTCCTGTGAGTGTGTGCTGTTCCCACAGTTCTCACCCTGTTTTGGTCACCTCAGCCTCAACTCAGTTGTTACAATGGCCAACTGAAGATTCAACTCGGACTTTAAGAACCAATCAGCGCCTAATCCCCTTTCTTAAAACTTTATTGCTAGACAACAATTCTGCCTTTCAGATTGTCAGAAGCCCCCCTACTTCCCAACATCAGCTCATCCTTGTTGTCTTCAGAGCCTTGGTTAAAATCTCCAAAAACAGTCTGTTAACCTGCTCCACCACCAACACCAGCACAGTGACTGCCACTGATATTTTGATTTGCGCTGTCTTTTAATATTTTAAATTGCACAAAAGAGAATGAACTGAATGATCTGCAAAGAAGAAGCTTATGTTAGCATTAGGTGAAGTGCATGTCTGATTATGCTACTTTCCATACTTGAATTAGTGACAAAGAAATAATTTTTGATGTTTTTTAAGCCAATTTTTTCAGTTAACTATCATTATCTACAATGATCTCTTTTCATAAATATGACAGTTTTACATTGCTTTCATTGGCATCTGTATTGTCTGTTACTTATCTATCTTAGGTCTAAATTACTTGTATTCAAGTGTTTTGTAAATACACTGAAATGTTATTCAAATGTTAAATAAGATTAAAAACTAAAACTTCAGGAACACAAGGGCCAATGTCCAAAATAAAGCCTGTGTTACATTGATGGGGTCTGAGAATATGCTGATCAAGAAGAAGACCCTTTAGGCTGAACTAAAATATGCTGTTGCCTTCATGGACAAGCCAAATGGCTCCTTGAGAAATGTTCTCCACTTTTTGAAAACAATGACAAGATCAATGTTTGGAAGAGTCAAGGTGATGCTTTCAGACCCAAGGATACCAAATAAAAAGGGTTGTGTGGCAAATTTAGCATGGTTACCTACCAGTGCCTATTTTATAAATAAAAATGTAAGGTTATAGCTACACCTGCCTAAAAACTGTGAAAAAATATTTGTTCAGCTTTTGTTAAAACCAAGGATTTAGAGATTTTATATTACCACCATTAAGTGCCCACCTGAAAGCCCTGGGCCATGATTGGAATACCATAGGCTGGAGTTCCTGGATCCCGACAACTGTTGAAGGCTGGGTCTACACAAAAAAATTTACACATTAGGCATTGCATGCTTCATTATGCTCCTATAATACATAAGATAATCCAAAATAAGAAAGGATAAAATCTTTTTTTATGGAGACTCTACAGGTCCTTCTCAAAATATTAGCATATTGTGATAAAGTTAATTATTTTCCATAATGTAATGATGAATCAGAATCAGAAAAGCTTTATTGCCAAGTACGTTTTTGGACATACAAGGAATTTGTTTTGGCGTAGTCGGTGCAATACAGTACAAATTAAACAGTATAAACATATCTACAATATAATATAAATATATGTGCACAGTTTTAAGTGAGTGAGAGTAAATATAGAGCAGTATAAGATGCAAGAGCAATACAACAGTGCAGGTGATCATTGTGCAAGTAAAGCAGTGCAAGTAAAGCAGGAGTCCAAGCTGAGCGTTAATGTAACACATAGAGTTACAGATTACAGGTGTCCTGTCAGCAAAAAAAGGGGGGGGTGTGGGGGAAAGGGAGAGTGTCAGGGTGGTTTCCGGGCTTTGTTAACCAGGCTGGTGGCAGATGGGAAAAAACTGTTCTTGTGGCGTGAGGTTTTGGTCCGGATGGACCGCAGCCTCCTGCCAGAGGGGAGAGTCTCAAAGAGTCTGTGACCGGGGTGGGAGGGATCAGCCAGAATCTTCCCTGCCCGCTTCAGGGTCCTGGAGGTGTACAGTTCCTGGAGCGACAGTAGACTGCAGCCAATCACCTTCTCAGCAGACCGAATGACACACTGCAGCCTGCCCTTATCCTTGGCTGTAGCAGCGGCGTACCAGATGGTGATGGAGGAGGTGAGGATGGACTCAATGATGGCTGTGTAGAAGTGCACCATCATAGTCTTTGGCAGGTTGAATTTCTTCAGCTGCCGCAGGAAGAACATCCTCTGCTGGGCTTTCTTGATGAGGGAGCTGATGTTTGGCTCCCACATGAGATCCTGGGAGATGATGGTTCCCAGGAAGCGGAAAGATTCCACAGTGTCAATTGTGGAGTCACAGAGGGTGATGGGGGCAGGTGGGGCTGGGTTCTGCCTGAAGTTCACAACCATCTCCACTGTCTTTAGAGCGTTGAGCTCAAGGTTGTTCTGGCTGCACCAGTCCAACAGATGGTCCACCTCCCATCTGTACGCAGACTCATCACCATCAGAGATGAGTCCGATCAGGGTGGTGTCGTCCGCAAACTTCAGAAGCTTGACAGACTGGTGACTGGAGGTGCAGCTGTTGGTGTACAGGGAGAAGAGCAGAGGAGAGAGAACACAGCCTTGGGGGGAACCGGTGCTGATGGTCAGGGAGTCAGAGACGTGCTTCCCCAGCCTCACGCGCTGCTTCCTGTCAGACAGGAAGTCAGTGATCCACCTGCAGGTGGAGTCGGGCACACTCAGCTGGGAGAGCTTCTCCTGTAGCAGAACTGGGACGATGGTGTTGAAGGCAGAGCTGAAATCCACAAACAGGATCCTGGCGTAGGTTCCTGTGGAGTCCAGGTGCCGGAGGATGAAGTGAAGGGCTAGGTTGACTGCATCATCTACAGACCTGTTGGCTCTGTAGGCAAACTGCAGGGGGTCAAGGAGGGGGTCGGTGATGTCTTTTAGGTGTGAGAGCACAAGGCGCTCAAAGGACTTCATCACCACAGAGGTCAGGGCGACGGGTCTGAAGTCATTAAGCCCTGTGGTCCTTGGCTTCTTGGGAACAGGGACGATGGTGGAGGACTTGAAGCAGGCTGGCACATGACATGTCTCCAGTGAGGTGTTAAAAATGTCTGTGAAGACTGGAGACAGTTGATCAGCGCAGTGCTTCAGGCTGGCTGGTGAGACAGAATCCGGACCAGCAGCTTTCCGGGGGTTCTGTCTCCTGAAGAGTTTGTTGACGTCCCTCTCCTGGATGGAAAGAGCCGTCCTCGGCGTGGGTAGGGGGCTGGTGGGGGGGAACTTCAGGGTGGGGGTTGGAGGTGCCAAGGCCCCTCTTGAGGTTGGGGAGGTGGGGGTGGTGGATTGTGGCTGCAGCTGTTGGGGGGCGTCGTGGGAGATGGTTGCAGGACTGTCCCTTTGTCTTTCAGATGAAAATGTAACATTCATATATTTTAGATTCATTGCACACTAACTGAAATATTTCAGGTATTTTATTGTCTTAATACGGATGATTTTGACATACAACTCATGAAAACCCAAAATTCCTATCTCACAAAATTAGCATATCATTAAAAGGGTCTCTAAACGAGCTATGAACCTAATCATCTGAATCAACGAGTTAACTCTAAACACCTGCAAAAGATTCCTGAGGCCTTTAAAACTCCCAGCCTGGTTCATCACTCAAAACCCCAATCATGGGTAAGACTGCCGACCTGACTGCTGTCCAGAAGGCCATTATTGACACCCTCAAGCAAGAGGGTAAGACACAGAAAGACATTTCTGAATGAATAGGCTGTTCCCAGAGTGCTGTATCAAGGCACCTCAGTGGGAAGTCTGTGGGAAGGAAAAGGTGTGGCAGAAAACGCTGCACAACGAGAAGAGGTGACCGGACCCTGAGGAAGATTGTGGAGAAGGGCCGATTCCAGACCTCGGGGGACCTGTGGAAGCAGTGGACTGAGTCTGGAGTAGAAACATCCAGAGCCACCGTGCACAGGCGTGTGCAGGAAATGGGCTACAGGTGCCGCATTCCCCAGGTCAAGCCACTTTTGAATCAGAAACAGCGGCAGAAGCGCCTGACCTGGGCTACAGAGAAGCAGCACTGGACTGTTGCTCAGTGGTCCAAAGTACTTTTTTCGGATGAAAGCAAATTCTGCATGTCATTCGGAAATCAAGGTGCCAGAGTCTGGAGGAAGACTGGGGAGAAGGAAATGCCAAAATGCCAGAAGTCCAGTGTCAAGTACCCACAGTCAGTGATGGTCTGGGGTGCCATGTCAGCTGCTGGTGTTGGTCCACTGTGTTTTATCAAGGGCAGGGTCAATGCAGCTAGCTATCAGGAGATTTTGGAGCACTTCATGCTTCCATCTGCTGAAAAGCTTTATGGAAATGAAGATTTCATTTTTCAGCACGACCTGGCACCTGCTCACAGTGCCAAAACCACTGGTAAATGGTTTACTGACCATGGTATCACTGTGCTCAATTGGCCTGCCAACTCTCCTGACCCGAACCCCATAGAGAATCTGTGGGATATTGTGAAGAGAACGTTGAGAGACTCAAGACCCAACACTCTGGATGAGCTAAAGACCGCTATCGAAGCATCCTGGGCCTCCATAAGACCTCAGCAGTGCCACAGGCTGATTGCCTCCATGCCACGCCGCATTGAAGCAGTCATTTCTGCCAAAGGATTCCAGACCAAGTATTGAGTGCATAACTGTACATGATTATTTGAAGGTTGACGTTTTTTGTATTAAAAACACTTTTCTTTTGTTGGTCGGATGAAATATGCTAATTTTGTGAGCTAGGAATTTTGGGTTTTCATGAGCTGTATGCCAAAATTATCCGTATTAAGACAAAAAAGACCTGAAATATTTCAGTTAGTGTGCAATGAATCTAAAATATATGAATGTTAAATTTTCATCATTACATTATGGAAAATAATGAACTTTATCACAATATGCTAATATTTTGAGAAGGACCTGTATATTTACAATACCAACAATTCCAAGCAAATACATACATAGACAAAATAAATTATTTTTGGCAGATTTCTGTAATTACTTCACGAGGACTTGCATAAAGATGCAGGTAAACAGGCCAAAATAGCAATTGTTTTAAAACACTTAGCCCAAATCCAAAATATTTAGATTTCAATAAGACAATTTATAGGTAATTTAAAATTAAAATAATATAGGTCATGTTGTACCAGTTCTCTGTCTCGGCTGGTTTTAAACTGAATGTAAATTATTGTGAATCAAACAAAAAAGGTTTGCAATAATTTTACTTTTTATTTTTGTTAGAAGCTGAACGAAGGACAAGGAGAAAAAGAGTTTAGGCCTGTTGAAAAACCATTTTGCTGAAGCAAATAATGACACATGTTGAGGTATTTAGAAAAGAGATGTTTATTTTGGGTCGGATAAATGTGCTTGTTTTGTCATCTACATAAATTGCCTTTTTTATACGTTATATTCTCATCAGTGTTCCACTCCTGAGGCTCCATTGTCTTTATTCTTATATTTCAAAATAGGAAAGTGATACAAAGTTGATTTTCCTAAATCTTAGTCAGACATTTATTTTATTAGGCCAAGAGCTTTCGAAACATTTTATTAAAATTGTTCCTTCTTTTATGAACCTGTTCTCTTTTATCATCATCTTTTGAGCCCTTCATTCCATTTCTGAAGAAATTTGGCCTGCCAAAAATAATAAATGAAACATTTTTCATTGAACCGCCACCTTAACGTGGTGGAGGGGTTTGAGTGCTCGAATGATCCTAGAGGCTATGTTGTCTGGGGCTTAAATGCCCCTGGTAGGGTCTCCCATGGCAAACAGGCTCTAGGTGACGGGTCAGAAAAAGAGCGGTTCAAGACCCCCTCATGACGACTACAAAATCGAGGCACGTGACGTCGCCCGGTACGGCGGAGCTGGGGTCCCACCCTGGAGCCAGGTCTGGGGTCAGGACTCGTCGGAGAGCACCTGGTGGCTGGGTTGCTCCTCGCAAGACCCAACCGGGCCAAGCCCGAACGAGAGACGCGAGACCATCCCCAAGTGGGCCCACCACCTGCAGGGGGAACCGTGAGGGACTGGTGCATAGAGGATTGGGCGGCGGACGAAGGTGGAGACCTCGGCGGCCCGATCCCCGGATGCTTAGGCTGGCTCTAGGGACGTGGAATGTCACCTCGCTGGGGGGGAAGGAGCCTGAGCTTGAGCGGGAGGTCGAGAGATATCGACTAGAAATAGTCGGGCTTGCCTCCACGCACAGTGTGGGCTCTGGAACCCATCTCCTCGAGAAGGGCTGGACTCTCTTCTACTCTGGATTTGCCCACGGGGAGAGGCGGCGGGCTGGGGTGGGTTTGCTTGTCGCCCCCCAGCTCAGCCGTCTCGTGTTGGGGTTTACCCCAGTGGATGAGAGGGTCGCATCCCTGCGCCTTCGGGTTGGGGAGAGGTCTCTGACTATCATTTCAGCCTAGGGGCCGAGTGGTAGTGCGGAGTACCCAGCCTTCTTGGCGTCCCTGTCGGGGGTGCTGGATAGTGCCCCTGCTGGGGACTCCATTATTCTGCTGGGGGACTTCAACGCCCACGTGGGAAATGACAGTGACACCTGGAGAGGCGTGATTGGGAGGAATGGCCTCCCCGATCTGAATCCGAGCGGTGTTTTGTTATTGGACTTCTGTGCTAGTAACGGATTGTCCATAATGAACACCATGTTCAAACATAAGGGTGTCCATCAGTGCACTTGGCACCAGGACAGCCTAGGCAGGAGGTCAATGATTGACTTTGTTGTCGTGTCATCAGACCTTCGGCCGCATGTTTTGGACACTCGGGTGAAGAGAGGGGCTGAGCTGTCCACTGATCACCACCTGGTGGTGAGTTGGATCCGCTGGGGGAGGAAAAAGCCGGACACACTTGGCAGGCCCAAGCGCATAGTGAGGGTCTGCTGGGAACGTCTGGCGGACCCCTTGGCCAGGGATGTATTCAACTCTCACCTTCTGGAGAGCTTTGACCAGATTCCGAGGGATGTTGGAGACATAAAGTCCGAGTGGCCCATGTTCTCCGCATCTATTGTCGATGCTGCTGCCCGTAGCTGCGGCCGTAAGGTCTGCGGTGCCTGTCGCGGCGGCAATCCCCGAACCCGGTGGTGGACACCGGCAGTAAGGGACGCTGTCTAGCTGAAGAAGGAGTACTATCGGCTGTGGTTGGCTTGTGGGACTCCTGAGGCGGCTGACGGGTACCGTGGGGCCAGGCGTGCCACGGCCCGGGCGGTGGCAGAGGCAAAATCTCGGACCTGGGAGGAGTTCGGTGAGGCCATGGAGAAGGACTACCGGTTGGCCCCGAAGCGATTCTGGCAAACCGTCCGGCGCCTCAGGAGGGGGAAGCAGTGCTTCGCCAACACTGTTTACAGTGGGGGTGGGGAGCTGCTGACCTCGACTGGGGACATTATCGGCTGGTGGAAGGAATACTTCGAGGATCTCCTCAACCCTGCCATCACGCATTCCCTGGTGGAAACTGAGGCTGGGGACTCGAGGTTGGACTCTTTCATCACCCAGGCTGAAATCACCGAGGTGGTTATAAAGCTCCACGGTGGCAGGGCTTTGGGGTTCGATGAGATCCGCCCTGAGTACCTCAAGTCTTTGGATGTTGTGGGGCTGTCATGGTTGACACGCCTCTTCAACATTGCGTGGCGGACGGGGACAGTGCCTTTGGATTGGCAGACTGGGGTGGTGGTCCCCCTACATAAGAAGGGTGACCGGAGGGTGTGTTCTAACTACAGGGGGATCACACTCCTCAGCCTCCCTGGTAAGGCCTATGCCAGGGTATTGGAGAGGAGAGTCCGGCCGATAGTCGAACCCCGACTTCAGGAGGAGCAGTGTGGTTTCCGTCCCTGCCGTGGAACACTGGACCAGCTCTATACCCTCTACAGGGTACTCGAGGGTTCATGGGAGTTTGCCCAACCGGTCCACATGTGTTTTGTGGACCTGGAGAAAGCATTCGACTGTGTCCCTCGTGATGCCCTGTGGGGCGTGCTCCAGGAGTATGGAATCGGGGGCCCTTTACTAGGGGGCCATCCGATCTCTGTACAAGCGGAGCCGGAGTTTGGTTCGCATTGCCGGCACTAAGTCGGACCTGTTCCTGGTGCATGTTGGACTCCGGCAGGGCTGCCCTTTGTCACCGGTCCTGTTCATAACTTTTATGGACAGGATTTCTAGGCGCAGCCAAAGGCCGGAGGGGGTCTGGTTTGGGGACCAGAGGATTTCGTCTCTTCTTTTTGCAGATGACGTGGTCCTGCTGGCCCCCTCTAGCCAAGACCTACAGCATGCACTGGGGCGGTTCGCAGCCGAGTGTGAAGCGGCTGGGATGAAGATCAGCTCCTCCAAGTCCGCGGCCATGGTTCTCGACCGGAAAAGGGTGGCTTGTCCTCTTCAGGTTGGAGGGGAGTTCCTGCCTCAAGTGGAATTTAAGTATCTCGGGGTCTTGTTCACAAGTGAGGGAAGAATGGAGTGGGAGATCGACAGACGGATCGGTGTGGCTGCCACAGTAATGGGGGTGCTGTGCCGGTCCGTTGTGGTGAAGAGAGAGCTGAGCCGAAAAGCGGAGCTCTCGATTTACCGGTTGGTCTACGTTCCTACCCTCACCTATGGCCATGAACTTTGGGTCATGACTGAAAGAACGAAATCCTGGATACAAGCGGCGGCGGAAATGAGCTTCCTCCATAGGGTGGCCGGGCACTCCCTTAGAGATAGGGTGAGGAGCTCGGCCATCCGGGAGGGGCTCCGAGTAGAGCCACTACTCCTCCACATCGAGAGGAGCCAGTTGAGGTGGCTCGGGCATCTATACCGGATGCCTCCTGGACGCCTTCCTCGGGAGGTGTTCCAGGCACGTCCCACCTGGAGGAGGCCCAGGGGACAGCCCAGGACACGCTGGAGGGACCATGTCTCTCGGCTGGCCTGGGAACGCCTTGGGCATTAGTGCAGTTCTTCCTATTAAACACTGAGAGGAAAGGGTGTTACATTGTGGTGTTTAAAATATAGCATAGAGCGTCATCCTGGACCTTATCAATACTAATATTACAGTCATTAATAACTGTATACAAATGGTATGTACGTCTCACCTTCAGTAAAACTGTATCCTTGTTTAATGAGTTTAGTTTATATAATAATACATGTGTAATTCAGAAAAATAAAATAGTTAACTAATCAATGGTCCACCTGTGATTAATTGCTATGATTATATTTCTTAATTATACTGCATCTTTAAACCCAAAGCTCTATGTTTAGAATCAGCACAGAAGATATGAAAGAAAAGAGGGAGGCTTACTTTTGAACTTTCTACTACGTCTTACTGGCAGGAGGAGATATTTCCCTGGTTTATTGAGCAACACCTGGTTCTGTCTACATGTAGAACTAGACTGTAACACTGTAACGCAATGAGATCCAATGTGATGATCTGAAAGACCTTTTAATGTGTTTAGCTACGTCAGGATTAAATGCTTTTATTTTGACTGAAGTAAAGGACCAGATATTTTCCTGGTTTATTGAGCAACACTTTTCTGTCTACATGTAGAACTAGACTATAAGACTGGCTGCAGCAATGCGATGCAATGTGTTGATCTGGAGGACCTTTTAATGTGTTCAGCTACGTTAGGATTAAATGCTTTTATTTTGACTGAAGTAAAGAACCAGATATTTTCCTGGTTTATTGAGCAACACTTTTCTGTCTACATGTAGAACTAGACTATGAGACTGGCTGCAGCAATCCGATGCAATGTGTTGATCTGAAAGACCTTTTAATGTGTTCAGCTAGGATTAAATGCTTTTATTTTGACTGAAGTAAAGGACCAGATATTTTCACATTATGATGCAAATCCGGCTAGAAGCTCATAGAGAAAGTTGCTACTGTTTTCTATCACAGATCATTTAACTTCACCTGTAGTTCAGGTGAAAGTTCCTCATCTTGACACTGAAGATGCTCATTAGAGTGAACCTCCAACTCATGTCTTGCTGGGTGAATAAGTAATTAGCTGTAACTTACAATTAGCCCATCCTGAGTCAGCATTCAGGTTTTACCGCTATTTTCGTCTGGTTTATACCGCTCGGCGTCCACCTGTTCCTGAACACACACCCACCAGACTCCCACTCTCTGGTTGGCTCCGCAGTTTCTCTGAAATGAGCCCTGTTCGAGCCGCTCAGTGCAACTTTTCAGGTAATGAAGGAGGCAGGTCGACCTGGAGTAAACTGCTGTTCTGGAGTTCTCCACAATGGAGTCCATCTCTGGCTGTGCGCGTAGTTGCGCATTCGTGGTGCTGCAAGTGCGCAAATAGCTATTTTTTGTCTTCTCCTTTTAACTTATTGTCAGGTTTGGTGGAGCGGGATGTGATTATATGGAACGCAACTGAAAAAATCTGATTGTTTTAAAATAAATATGTGAAGTCCAAAACCATTTTATGGCTGCATCTTTTTAATACTTCTAAATTTCTTCTATCAAGAAGTCCAGGGCTATACAGAAAACATTTTGCCCCAGAAGCCCAGGTCTTACTACGCGCCTGCTTGTAGTTTACCTATACATGTTGGTTGCTGCCCACTCCAGATCCCATCTGCTTGACAGAGTCTCGAGGCAGAGCCCACCAGCACATATGGGGTATGGCAGTAAAACCTGACCTCTGACCTGTAAAAGAAAATAAACATTGAATCACTCTTAAAGATGACATTTGCCCCTGTGTATTACCTCAGGATAATATCTGGTAATTTTGCTGTATAATCCAACATGTCCTGAAGTGGCTTAACAGTAAATACTATGACACAACATTGTGTCTCATATACAGGAATACCAAATAATTTAACAACTTACCCATATGAGAATATGTTTCCCTCTCTGAATCCTCCTCCAGGAGAACCAGGATCCCCGCACAGGACAGCTTGAAGAACAAAATAGTGACAGTTAGCGCTACTGGTGTCCTGAACATTTAGGATTACAGACAGTCATTTGCTTAAGTGCTGTAGTTTGTAGAATAAAAGGGGGAACAAATAATAACTCACGCAAACACTGTGGAACCTCTCCGGTCCAAGTCCCATTTCCCTCACAGGTTAAGACAGCAGAGATAGACATCTGATAACCTTGAAAACAACTGTAGCTGACACTCGCTCCCCAGGAATGATCAGTCCCTTCAACTTTTCCATTAAGCACTTGGGGAGGTTGTCCACACTGGATCACTGAAACAAACACATAAACACTAAAGTTCAGCAATTTTGTCATGATCTCTGCGTAACCTATGAAAGTTTGTGTATGCAGTTCAGATGCAACAGTAATTAGAAGAATACACATTACAGTGTACCCTTAATCTAACAGTTTTTTAGCCACTCTTCAAAGTGGGTAAGACAAGAGAACCTGTCACTCAAGTAAAGGTAATTTGTGTTGACCCTCTTTTGTAGAGAACTGGCAACAAGAAAATAGATACTTGCTGAAGCTTTTCCATATCCACAGTCAAAGGAACTTATATAAAAGTTTTAAAAAACTCAAACTATGACAAACAAGGCCAGTCAAGGACCCAACATTAGGTTACCACTATGCACAGCTGTGGGAACTGTGAGACAGGTAAAAAAAAGACTTATCCAACACTCACTGACAGAAAACAGCATAAATAAATTTGAATCTAAGGGTCACAGAGTCACTGTAACAAGTGAGTGTACAGTGTCTAATATTGCTTTAATGACAATAAGTTCTTGAACTTTGACCCCAGTAAGCTTTTGCAAATTTTAATGAAAATGCTAGGCTTCATAATTCAAACCAAACCGTTGATTCTCAATAAGGCCAACAAAACCGTAATCTGTCTACTTTTATTCAGCAAAAATTGGGTTTTCTTTTGAATGTGTTTTGAATGAATATTTAGATGATATCCCTTAATTCTTCCCTCTAATACACATTTAGAGCGGCAGGGCTATTTCTGGTAATGATTCACAGAAACCCATGACTATTTTAAAGCTTAATTTTGAAACTGCCAGTGTTCGGTGATGATATCAGATTGTCTGCTGCCGTCTGAAGATTATTGTCCATTAAAGGGAGAATCTGTTATCATTTGATCATCTGGCAATGTGCTGTTTATGCATGACAAAGTTATTAAAGATGACATACACACACTTGCAGAACAGTTCACACGCACTGATGTGCGCGCAGATAACTTCATGACACGATAAACATCTCTGTGTGTGCATGTAACTAACTCCCTGAGATAATGATAACCATCTGCAAGGCTTCAAACGTCTCATAAAGTCAGTGTAATTTCTGTCTAACTAGGAGACAGATGGTGTCATGCTCCATTCACCTTGCTCTGATGATACAGGGCGCACACATGGATGCAGACACAAGGGTTTTTTTTCAGGATGCTTGTGACATTCAAAGCCAAAATAGTAAGTGGATTAGCTTGTTGCAAGCAGATGTGGTTGCCTGGGAACCACAACAAAGGTGAAAAAAGTAGATGTATGAACCCATCAAAGGTTTAGAATGAAGTACTCAGAATGGATGTATGAAAATATAAATATTAAATTCTCTAACTCTGTGACATCATGGCTATTTAGCTGCTTCTGGCATGAATGTTTTGTTTACATAATGATTTCAAGCCAACTGCATCTGTTTCCTGCATCATAACCAACTACATATTTCTGGCTTTGAATGTCACAAGTGTCCCGACGAAGCCTTGCGTGTCCCCAAAGTCATTTGATGAGACATAAAAAGAAAGTGTCTCATCTTTCAGTATTGCTCATTCTCTATTCCTGCAATGTGTTTGGCTGGTCCGCCCCTATCCAAAGGAATAATCTATACACCTGCACAAAAGTCATTGCCAGTTTTGTTCAGCATGCAGTTCATCATTTTATTGCTTTGTGACTCCAGGAACAATAGCTGGTGCCTGGCCAGAAGCTAACGGGGATCCAAATTAATCACAGTATGAGTGTTTTCTCCTTCATAAAAACAACTTTGTTATTGTCAAACAAACTCCAGCTATCTTAAAATTAAAGAAAACACTTTTATTGACTTCAGTATTTTTAATATTCAAGGCCTGTATTTTGTAAGTCTCTAATGCCTAAAGGACACTTAGGTTTGGAACTGAATGATGTTGAACTCCTTTATTTCCTCTTTGTATCCTGTTCTGTATAGAGTGCAGTGACATCAAAACCTGTAGGGAGAGCAGTAAACTCGCTCATATATCTCAACTTTTTATAACCTAATTAGTATTGCTGACTCCTTTTTACCTTATCCACTCCGTTCCTCTTTCCTTGCCAATCTTCTCTCCACCTAACTTCTCTTAGTCCCAGCTTCAGCTGTGTTTCAAACCTCACTCGTGCACCTCTGCTCTCCCTCTCATGTTTTTTATACCATTTACTCCCTGCCTTTATTTTTCTTTTAGGCATTTCTCTCTTGGCACAATTCAGCCAGCCAACACATTTTATGAGCCTAATTCCTTTTCTCACGGTGTGTTTACAGGTTCGAGGGCAGCTATTGATTTGCCTCTCGGTTTCCTAATCGCTTCTTTCCTTTCTCACCTGTTTCTCTTTTGCTTCCTCTGCCACTGTGATGGCTCACCACAATCCCTCCCTTTTCCATTTCCATTCATTTGCTTTAATCTCTTCTTTTTGACATACCAAATGCTTATTCTCTTAATCTCTTTGTTGCTTAATGTGTGCTATTATTGGGCTTTTGTACCTACCTCTGTTCTAATCCCATTTCTTCCCAATTAACTTCTTCATCTCTTTGATTCTCTCTCCTCCTTTACCTCTGCTAGGCCTTCATACCTTCCCCCACACACCCATCAGCCCCTTGTTATTACTCTGATTATAAAATATGTCGAACCACAGCCTTGAATTTTCTGAAATATATTTATGTGTTTGCATGTTTAAAAAAGAGATGCTTTTGCATCAAAACAAGACTAGATCTACACAAAGCGGATGGAAAGAGGAACACTAAACAAAACTCATGACATGAGAATAAGAATCTAAAGGAGAGGAGAAAGGTGAGCACGAATAGGCAAAAGAAGATGAAAAGAAAATGGACAAACAAATGGGAGAGAGCTTGAAGCCCATTCCAGTACCCAGTTCTTATTCATCCCTAACACCTGTAATTTCCACTTTTCAATTTCCCTGTCAGTCTCCATCACCAACAGTATCTTTTTTCTTTTCTGTTCTACCTCTCAAACTCCTTCCTCGGTTCATTTTCAGCATCCCCCTTCCCAGTTTTCTCATTTTTTTCATCTACAGTTCAAAGCCTCTGCTACTGAGAAAGCCAGCAAGAGGTTTTCTGTTTACATGTAGAGGTGGCAGAGAGGATCGCAGAAAACATTTCCCTGTTAATGTTGTTGAGTAAAATAGTCTAAACTAGGCTGTTTTACTGTACCATGCTCAAACATTGTATGCCTTAAGTTGTGTTGTTGCATGTGTTGGAGAACAAAAGTTTTTTTGATTTTTTTTTCTGTGTGTGTGTGTGTGTGTGTGTGTGTGTTATAAACTCACACTTTTAGTGTAAGGAGTAATGTTCTTGTGTCCTCATTTTCTAGCTCAGATGTGCAGTTCAGACCCAACTTTTCATTTTGGTGAATCAGCTCACATTGAGATATGATATTCCATTGTTAAATCACTACTTGTTTAATAACAGCTGCAATAGCACAGCTCAGTTACCTTCCCACATTTTTCAGAACCTTAACAAATGTTTTTGTTTTCTGTATTGTGCCGTTTTATAATCTCTTCAGTTCATCCTATATGCAGATCCAATTTAAATAGTATAACTACAAACTTATGTAAACATTATTATTTTGTTTTGTTCTCTTTCATTCATATTTTTACCCAAAATATTGACAAACCTGATTATTTAGAACTTTTTCAGGCACTTTTTCTTTCATTTACTTGCATATATGAAGTTAATATGTTAACTTAGGTTTGGCCCAAACCATACCTCTAATTCCCCTGCAGTCCACTTATACCCAGTTCACCCATACCCCACGTTCTTCCAACCATCAGACGCTCATGCTTCTCGCAATCACACTTAGTGTTGACTCGCTATGGAAGGTGATCTCACTCTTCAGCTCAATCCCCCTGATTCAGACGATGATCTGCTTCACAACCCATCTTCTGCTGAAACATTTCCTCCCACGATGAGACAGCATTCCCATCATAATCATCTGTGCTCAGTGATTTTCGACGCTCGATCTCCGTCACGCACGGTAATACCTCCAGCTCAGCCTCATCCAGAAGTCAACCCCTCTCCTTCATCAAGACCAAATACCTGTAGCCATGGCGCATCTAAAAGGTGAAAGGCAGTCCATTCATTCCCCCGGGCAGCATCTGGCTCTTAGGCTTTCCCCTCAAAACACCATCAACACACCCATGCCTCAGCATTCCTCTTCAGTTGTTTCAACCCTTCATAACATCAAAGCCTGGATGTAGCTCGCCTTCAACGTACACTCACAGAAAAAAGTATCCCATTCAGCCGCACTGACAACAAGTCAAGACTTTTCCAACTGCGCATGATTTTCAAACCACAAGAAGCAGCAGTATCTCCGACATCCAGATGCCCCGGGCTTCTGGCTTCTGCCCCAGGGTCTGCTTCCTCTACAAACACCCCCGGTCACATCTTTGTTGGCTTCCAGACTTCTACCTGCGTCAACAGCTTCCTCAAGTGGGAGCCAGGTTGTAATTTTCCGGGTGCCTGCATTCTCTGTCTGAGCTTTCTCAGCTCTTCTCCTCCATTATTTTGTCCCTGTCTTTGCAGGCTTCACAGAATATTCTTCCACATAAATCCTTTCATTCGTCCATCCCTTCCGCCACTGTTCCTTCTACTGTACAAGTTAATACAGTTCCTGCTCCTTTTCAAGCTCCTCGACCTGTTCAAATCCATCAAAAGCCTCAGTCATCTTCTCTCATGGCTCCTGCTCATCCAACCCAGCCTACCACTCCAGGACGTCCCCATTTCTTACTAGTCTATCCTTTCCCCCTTCCCTTTCCAGTCCCTTCCCTTTCCCTCCCCTATTCTTAAATGTGTTTTCCCACTGTAATAATCTTTACAACCTCCCCCCAGCAGTTCCACCCCCCAACCATATTCTTCAATTCAACATCTTTCCTCTGTATCTCCCGTTTTACGTCAACAGATCCTTAATGCTAATTACGTAGATTTAGCACAACTCCTTCAGCCATCTTTCATTACTATCAACCAGTCCAGGGAATTGCAAACAAGTCTATGGTTTATGCACCCAAGCCACCCAATAGGTTGTCATTCAAAAGATCTGACTCAAACTGAATTTGCCCTGGCATTTCAATTTTTAGGGATACCATTTGTTCAGTTTATCCAGATCGTAGGTCAGAACTTGATATCTTTCCATTATTCTCGACATGGCTCTCCACTTCGGAGGCACCGATTTCTGTTATTACCATATCCTCTTCGCTACCCATGCTGTAGGTCGCTTGCAGCAATTTAATCAGGGGACATACTGAGGTTCTCTGGACTCCGAATTGTACTCCCACATATTCACTGCACATACTTCTCTATTATGCAATCTTTGTGGCACTCCATCTTGTCCAGCCACTGCATGTACAACCATCATCCTTTTCTGCTCTTGTTCCTCCTCTAGCAGCCCCACAGTTCTTGACTGTCTGTCTTCTGCCGCTCCTCCTTCACAAATTATTCCCAAACCCAGCAACACCCGCCGCTCAGTCAATATTCCATTCCCTAAGGGTATTGACAAACGTGGCCGCCAGGGAGGCAGGACAGTCTGTAACAATATCAATGACCTTGGCTGTTCAATTTCCAGCTGCAGACTGCTGCACACCTGCTTCTTCTGTAGCAGAGCCCATGCAAGGAACTCCTGCCCCCACAATACTCCATCCACGGCTGACTGACTGAGGAAGCACTTCTCCACAGGTTAATGCTCTCATGTTTGCTCTAAAAACAAAAATGACCCTGATAGAGACTTTGTGGACTTTCTCAGTGAGTTCTAACAAGGTTTTAACCCAGGTACAGAAATCATTCCTGATTCCGCCCACATCTTTTACAACCTCCAGTCTGCTCTTTCAGAACCTGACACAGTCGAAACTCTCATAGCCAAGGAAGTTAAAGAAGGATTTATGATTAAATCCATTCAGCCAGCCACCCTTCCCTATCTTTCGTGTCAGCTCCATTGGCATTGCCACACAAAAATACATGGTAATACTCCGTTCCAAGATTTTTCCATGCAATACGCAACTAACGATCATGCCTTTAAACTCATCCGCTTGGCAAGTCAAGCTATCGTGCTCGACAAGACAGACATAACCAGCGCCTTGAAGTCCTCCCCAATTACCCAGACTTTTTCTGAGTTTTCTGGAAAGGAGCCTACTTCTTTGCATTATGTCTCACTTTCGGTTGCAGACATAGGCCAAAAATATTAAACTCTTTTTCAAAGGAATTATGCTGAATTATCTTTAATAACAAGCTCTCATACGTGCTACGCCTTCTTGTAGATTTCCTGATCATGACCTCCCCATCCTCTCCTCCTCGCTATGGGCTCAGTGCTCTTACTGAAGCTTTCTCAGACCTGGGCGTCCCTCTCTCTGAAGAGAAAAACCATTGGTCCATGCACCTCATTAGAATTCTTGGGCATTACTCTCGACTCATCCTCTTTCCAAGCATCTTTGCCAATGGAAAAAATACATCGAATCACTCTTCTTCTTTCAATCTTCCTCCTCGCTGACATATTTTCCAAACAACAGCTTTTAACACTTCTTGGCCCCCCTGAACTACGGCATTTGTATCATTCCTCAGGGAAAATCTTTCATATCTAATCTTTTGTCAGAGGCAGCCAGCATCCCTTATCTTCACGGTTCACTCATCCTTGACCATTCATGTAAAATGGAAATGCATCTTTGGCATCACTTTTGTCCTTTTGGAATGGCATATATTTTTTTCTACAGTGATTTCATTACTCATCCTGATGATATTCAGCTCTACGCAAATGCAGCACCCTCAATAGGCTTCAGTAGCTACTACAACAGCAGGTGATTTGCTTCCAAATTGCCCCCAGAGATCCGATCTTTCCGGGCCCAGTCACATACATTAGCTCTTCACGGGCTTTGCCCCATTATCAGAGCAGCAATCCTTTGGGGACATGAATGGTTCAAGAAGTCAATCCTCATCCACTCAGATAACACAGCAGTCATATAAATCATTAATAATGGCTGTTCTTGCTCCACAGAAATCATGCAGTTAATTTGCAGACTTATTCTAATCTACACCCAACACCAATTCCTGCTTCTCACAGTTCATGTTCCAGGAAATTAGTACAGAATCGCTGATGTTCTGTCTCACTCCTCAGTCCAGAAATTCAGATTTCTGGCACCAGAACCAGAAACCTATTCAACTCCAGTCCCTCTATTTTCTTCAACAATCTTCAACTAACTCCCCAGCTAGTCAATCTCTCCATGGCTTCTCAAGAAGCCATCCACAACAGTCTTGCTCCTCGCACTCTGTTAGCCTACTTGTCAAGCTGTAACAGCTTCAAATCATTTCATGCACCTTATCAACTGCATTTCTTATCAACTGCATTTCCCCTCTTTCGATACCATGTCCATTTGTCAATTCAATACTTATGCTCATTCAGTCCTCAAAATACGTATCTCTACCATCCGGGCTTAACTTACTGGCACAGATTTGTTTCTTCAAGCTGGTAACAGGTAACAGCTGCCCGTCTATTACTCACTGCCACGTACCTTTGCTTCTTAAAGGGCTTTAAAAGCAAGAACCATCAGCCATCACTCAACGCCTACCACTCACATCAGATCTCCTTACTCGTTGCATTCTTAAGCTGCGCTCAAGCTATATATCTCCTTCCACTGACTGGACTTTGGAATCTATGTTTTTGGTAGCCTGCTGGTCCTTCTTTCGAACAGTGTCTATGTGTGAGGACCATCTCAGGTCCTCAGAGATGGTGGTTCCTAGGAACCTGAAGTGGTCCACAGCAGCTACAGTGTTGTTGGGGATGGTGAGGGGGGTGAATGGGGGTGGTGTTCTCCGAAGGTCCACCACCATTTCCACAGTCTTGAGTGGGTTGAGTTCCAGGTAGTTCTGACAACACCAGTGTACCAGCCGATCCACCTCCTGTCTGTATGCAGACTCATGACTGTCCTGGATCAGTCCAATAACAGTGGTGTCGTCTGCAAACTTCAGGAGTTTCACGGACGAGTCCACTGAGGTGCAGTCATTTGTGTACAGGGAGAAGAGGAGTGGGGATAGAACACACCCTTGGGGGGCACCAGTACTTATTGATCTGCTGCGGGAGAAGATGCTCCCCAGTCTCACCTGCTGCTGTCGGTCTGTCAGGAAGCTGTTGATCCACTGACAGGTGGAGGCTGGGATGTTGAGCTGGGTGAGTTTCTGATGGAGGATGTCTGGTATGATGGTGTTGAAGGCCGAGCTGAAGTCTACAAAAAGGATCCTGGCGTACGTCCCTGGGTGGTCGAGGTGTTGCAGGATGAAGTGTAGACCTAAGTTAACAGCATCATCTGCCGACCTGTTTGCTCGGTAAGCAAAGTGCAGGGGGTCCAGCAGGGGGCCGTGATGTCTTTCAGGTGCTTCAACACCAGCCGCTCAAAGGATTTCATGACCACAGATGTCAGGGCTACAGGCCTGTAGTCATTTAATCCTAGGATGGTGGGTTTCTTGGGTACCGGGATGATGGTGGATCGTTTGAGGCAGGAGGGGACCTCACACTTCTCCAGTGACTTGTTGAAGATCCGGGTGAAGATCGGAGCGAGTTGATTTGCACAGGCTTTCAAGCATGATGAGGAGATGTTATCGGGTCCTCCGGCTTTCTTCGTTTTCATGCGCTGAAAGAGCCTATTTACATCTTCCTCTGAGATCTTTAGTGCAGGCAGAGGATCTAAAGGTAGGGGGTTGGTTACTTTATGGGAGGAATTTGTTCCTGAATGGGATGTGGAGGAGATGGTTTGAGGTGTGAATGGCTTCTTGTCATGTCTACAGTAGAAGCCATTCAGACGGTTAGCCAGGCGAGGACTCTGTTCAGGAAGGGTGAGGGGGCTCCTGTAGGCAGTCAGGTTTCTCAGACCAGTCCATACCGCCGAAGTGTCACCAGTAGACGGGCTCTTTTTCAGCTTCTCACTGTAGCTTCTCTTGGCTGCTTTGATCTCCTTTGTTAGTCTGTTCCTGGCCTGCCTGTACTGCGCCCAATCTCCACTGCTGAGCTTCTTCCTTATCCCTGCGCAGATTCCTGAGATGTGGAGTAAACCATGGCTTGTTGTTCCCAAAGGTGCAGAAGGTCTTGGTCTGCACACACGTCCTCCCAGAAACTGATGTATGATGTCACCACATCAATTAGTTGGTTTAAGTCAGTGGCTGAGGTTTCTTAGGAATAACCTTTATTAATATGCTCATAGCTGTTTTTCCCTTTTATACTATAGTGAAATAAATATAAGTTCTAATGTTTCCCTTTTGTTACAATAGAATAAGAATGCTCATAGACATACAGTACAAGGATAAATGGCCCAAGGTTTGTCATAAATGACCTGAAGCTGGGGCACTGGGGTAAATAGTGGAGCAGCCGGTATAACTGGGTTGATTAGAAAGCTACAGCACACTTAGATTAAGTATGGGCACCCGCTACTACACAATCTAACAGATAGACACCACAATGGTGACACATAGTCTACTGATAATCACTGAGGGAGTACACATCATTGCATTGGAGTGCCAGATATAAAAACTATATGTGAACTTCTATCGAGGCTCTTCGTCATCTTTACACAGACGGCAACGGTCCGAGACGGGAGCCTCAGCGCTGATCTCTGTAATCATTCCTCTGCCTTAACTTAGATTAAAAGAGCTAAAAGTTAGAAACTGGTTGAGAGTCGTTCCTTTAAGAGTCTTCAGATAGAGTGTGTGATCGCTTCATAGGGACCAAGTACCGGAGGAGCTCCGAGGCGTCTGACCACCAGCAGGGTGCGGTAGTTCAGACAGGTTTCAAAAACAGTCCAGTTTGTGCATTCAAAGCAGCCCTGTAGCATCTGCTTTGATTCCTCAGTCCACTTTTTAACAGTGTGAACCTTGGGTTTGGAAGCTCTTAGTCTCTGCCTGTAGGTTGGGATGAGGTGGATAAGAGAATGATATGAAAAACCCAGAGCAGCCCTGGTAACAGCATGATATGAGTCCTTTAAAGCTGTGCAACAATGGTCCAGTGTGTTTTTGTCTCTGGTGGGACACTTAATATGCTGTCTGTATTTGGGCAACTCATTAGAGAGGTTATCGCTGTTAAAATCTCCCAGTATTATGATGAAAGAGTCCGTGTATTTTTTCTCCACATCTGAAATCAGCTCAGCAAGATGTTTTTCCACGGCAGAAGTGCAGCCATGCAGTGGGAAATATGAGCCGATTATTATAAATGAGGAAAACTCTCTCTGTTTACAGATTATGGAAAATGACTCCGGATCCAGACTACATGTTTTCCCCAGCACTTTTACGTCTCTGCACCAACCTTCATTTATATAAAAGCAAATTCCGCCTCCTCGCTTCTTCTCCGATAGCTCCGCACTGCGATACGCTCTGAACAGCTGGAAGTTCGGCAACGCGGTCCGGGATGTTTTCACTCAGCCATGTCTTGGTAAAGCAGAGAACCGCTGATCCGCGAAGGTCCGTGTTTTTACCGGTGAGAAGAAGCAGCTTGTCCATCTTGTTGCTTAGAGAGCGGACATTTGCCAGGTGGATTGAAGGCAGTGGTGTGCAAAGTCCTCTTTTGCCGAGCTTTACCAGCACGCTAGCACGCTTTCCCCTCCGGCGCTTTCGGCGCACTATCTCATATAGTGCCACAGTTCCGCTTGCCAGGAGCTCAGTGAACCTTGGATCAATGAAAGATAGTGAAAAAAATCCCAACAGAGGACTCTCTGATGTTGAGAAATTCCTTTCTACTGAATGAGACCACAGAATTGTGGCCCAAGACCACAGTATTGTGGCTCGAAAAACATAAAAATACACAAAATACAAAAACAAAGAGACAGCGAAACTCCGAGGTTGCCATTGTTGGCGCCATCTTGGAGGTAACATCGACTAGCTCCGTCATGTCGTCTATGAGTGGAAGAGGATTCCAGTGGCAACCTGTGAAGCTCTAGTGAACTCCTTGCCCAAGAGAGTTAAGGCAGTGCTGGAAAATAATGCTGGCTACACATGATATTGGCACTTTGGGCACATTTTGGACATTTCCACTTAAGGGTATACTCACTTTTGTTGAGAGCGGTTTACACATTAATGGCTCTGTGTGGGACAGCATATTTACACAGTTTTACGAGCTGTACGCTGACTACATTGCATCAGAGTGTCATATCTTCAGTCTATTTTATATAATAAAATAATTACAGAAATGTGAGGGGTGTACTCAATTTTGGAAGATACTGTATTTTGGAAAGCCACTATAGTACTTGAAATCAGTAATGCCATCTCAATTACATAATACAGATTAAATTATTCATTAATTAAAAATTCCTTTAATTTATTTATTCAATCCTGATCTCACTATATATGTGATGTTGTTGTGTGATGAAAAGGAATTAAAATCCTTTAAAATAGTAAAGTTTTTGCAACTTGCACTGGCACTCTTATAGTTATTAGTTATATTGACTAATGTAGTATAAATGACTGGATTGTGCGATCAACAGGCTTGCCTGTTTGAGACTCTACACTAATCACTGCTGCCCCTCATAGACTTTTGACTCATTATTGAAATGAGTCATTTATGCCTGTGCTTGCAGATCAGAGCAGTTGTGGTATCTCATACACAAAACTGGACACTCCCAGAGGTGCCATTTCTGAACCATGATCAGATGGTAAACTGCCTCCGGATAGTAAATCTGACACTTATGTTGCTTTCTGATACCTTTGCAGCTGGGTTTGGTTTGGTTCCAGGCTCCATCTTTAGTGCAGCTCAGAACACTGCATCCAGCTGGTTCCATCAAGTAGCCAGGGTTACAGCGGTAGGCCACTGTGTGGTTGAAGGTAAATTCTCTTCCCAAATAGATACCATTGGCTATAGGCCCAGGGTCTCCGCAACTGATTACTGAAAAGAAGAATAGGAAAAAAACAAAAATCTTCAAGCAGGAAACTAACAGTGGAAGTGTGGAAGTGTGGAAGTGAATTTTTATGTTTGGACAAGTTGATTTAATAAATTCTCTTTACAGGAAGTACAGGTTCATTTATAGAGCTCTCTATTATAGTTGGAAAAGCATGTTGTAACTTTCACACAGACAACCCTGGTGCACACCCCGGCTTTATGTGTTTCTAGTTCTACTTTTCCTATTCCCTAAAGCCCCGTCTGTTTTGCTGTTAAACTAACTAACATACTTACCCTTACCCACACATAGCATCCTGTTCTCCCACTGGAGAGCGATCCAAACTCAATTTATTTCCTTCCTAATGTATCACTTGTAATATACTAACACCCATGTCAACGTAAGCTAACCATACTTAAAATTACTGTAACCGTGCTTAACTAACAGTGTTTAAAATATAAATTGCAGATGGTAATTGTGTAAAGGCTTTCCTACCTGTGCAATCTGGGGGCTGACCCGTCCATGTCCCATTTGTTGTGCAGTGTCTGGTGGTCAGGCCCGACGTTTTGAACCCTTCCCAACACGCATAAGCCACTGAGCTGCCAAAGGTGATGCCGTCGGTGTACACAATTCTTCCATGGGCAGGGGTGCCAGGGTTCCCGCAGGATACAGCTGAGGATTGAGGGAAAAAAACATACCCATCAGCGTTAATTAACAGAGGAAATAACTGCAAAGCGAGTTGTTAGTGTCTTCCTGTCAATCAGTGCTGATCACCTCTGGGCTGCAATAATGAGATTATCACTGCAGACAGCTGGAAATAACTTAAAATGCATCCTTTAGTTGGTGAGGCTGATTGATGAGTAATGGTCATTGGCCTAATTCTCAACACTGAGTGGAAGTTGCGCAGGGTTACATTTGTGCATTTAAGACTAACTGGAAGCTCTGTATAAATCAGCATCATTAAACCAAAGGGCTGCTGCTTAAAGCATTAAAAACACCAAGGCCTAGTTCTGCCTAGTTCTGTCTGATGGTAGAAAATCAGACTCTTAGTCAGCCAAAAGACCTGTGAGCTTTATCATTTGTACACAAATAAAAAAACTAAAGAAGGATTGCTCACTTTGCTGAGTTGTTGACTTGGTTCATTATTTAGGACTTGTGGACAGTAAGGGCTATGGCGAAGGCCTTTAAATTTTTGATCACAACCAGTCTACAGATTACACTACAAAACTGTCAAGATGGGCACTTAAAGCAGACAGGAAAAGTCTGAACTACTGATTCATTGAACTTTAGTTTGCAGGCAAAGCACATTAACTGAGCCAGGAGGAATTAGCAACCACCCACAGCGCATTTCACTAATAAGATCATGACAGCCCTTAACAATCAATCACCTATTGATTGGATTCATTTGTTGGAACCCTTTTAAAGCCAGGTCCAAAAGTACATTTTTGCTGTTTTTAGCTAGGAGTGTTAGGGTGGGCGCTGTAGCAGCAGTTTGTGGATGTGAATGTATTTGTGTGTATGGATTTTTGTTTGTTTGTGTGCCAGTGATGGAAGTCTCACTCTTTCTGAATCAACCTTTAACCGCTATTAGCCTAATGAAAAAACAGATGTAGATAGACATAATAAATTAACCTTACACAAACACAGGCACCAGCAAAGGCAAATAGATACACATCTCCAAGGTGTGTGTGTGTGTGTGTGTGTGTGTGTGTGTATTTTTGATGCTAAGGCTGGGGGGCTAGCTTTCTATTTTCAGTATGTGTAAACTGTTTAATAGAGAGTTTAGATTTTCGAACAAAAAAAAAGAAAACACGCTGTTACAGTTATAGTTTGTGCCTTATAACTTTTTCCTTGCCATAAGGAAATACAACCCAAATATATTGATTTCTGACATGAAGAAAAATTACATTACATTTCTTCAATAAGGCTTGGATTTTGAAAGCAGTAATAATTTCCGGTTTGACAATACTTTTTTGGTGTGCAATTAATCAACAGGTGAACATTATTGAAAGATACAAAGTCAATCACTATGATAGCAAACACAGCAAACAAACAAGGCTACTTTCTAAGCTGATGTTTACATCGTAGCAGCAGTTTTTGGTTTTTTTTGCTTATTTATATTAGTAAGCATTTGAGTTTTTTAATTTTTATTTTTAGTGTTCTGGTAATTATTTATCACAGTTCTATAACAATGCTCAAGTGGACACTGATACCACATGACACCCTTCCAAAAAACTCCAGAGTCTAACACTAGCATATGGACACACTGAAGGTTATGTGTTTTATTCAGTTTTATCAATTTTGGGAACAGTTTGACGTTTCAGTGGCTTTAATTTCCCATAAATTCAAATTCGCCCAGAGAGTATCTTTAAAAACCGCTGCTATGCTTTATTAGAAAAAAATATTCATTTTCCGTTTTCTAGGAGCTATGTTGACTTTGATTTTCTTCGCAAAAAATAATGTTTTTTGAGGTAAACATTTTGAAACTCCATACATATTTATGACCAATTGCATCACAACCAACAGCAAATATAACTAATTTGTATGTGCGTTAATAAAGCCCTTTTGATTGCTTGATTTAGCTGAACAAAAACAGAATTATTGTAATGCCTTTTAAATTTTCCAATAAAAAACTGCCCTCTAAGGATTATGTTAACATCACACTTATTCCTCTGATTACAACCACTGCTATTACAGGTGCATGGTAATAAATTATAATAATAAAAATATATATATAATAATAGAAAGTCAATTTATTTCAATAATTCAGTTCTAAGAGTGAAACTTTACACAAAGAGAGACATTATTTTAAGCATTTATTTTTGTTAATTCTGAATTTTGTTAGGCCCAGCCATGGGAGGAAACAAGGACTAAACTACACACAGAGAACAAAAGAGGCTAGTATTCATACACAAAATTCATAAACAATAACTGACAGAGATCGAGAGCATTGTGGCTGTTAATTCCTGATAATTGCCAAAGGAAATTATTAGTAATTGTCCTTGGCCCTTAGCCAATAGTTATTCATAGCCAAACAAAACCTATTATTGCAGTAGAATTAATAAAGCTTATGAAAACTAAAAGATCTCAGTCAGTCAGTCATTTTCTACCACTTATTCCATAGTGGGTCGCGGGGGAGCTGGTGCCTATCTCCAGCAGTCTATGGGCGAGAGGCAGGGTTCACCCTGGACAAGTCACCAGTCCATCACAGGGCAACACACATACAACCATACACACACCTAAGGGCAATTTAGAGTGACCAATTAACCTAACTGGCATGTCTTTGGACTGTAGGAGGAAGCCGGAGTACCCGGTGAGAACCCACGCATGCACGGGGAGAACATGCAAACTCCATGCAGAAAGACCCCTGGCCGGGAATTGAACCCAGGACCTTCTTGCTGCAAGGCAACAGTGCTACCAACTGCACCACCCTGCCTCTTGCCCATAGACTGCTGGAGATAGGCACCAGGTCCCCCGCGACCCACTATGGAATAAGCGGTAGAAAATAACTGACTTAACTAAAATATCTGTTTTTAGAAAATTAGACATTACACAGGGGCAAAAAAAACCTATTAATGTTATATTATGACAATTTTAGGGCAAACATAATCATGGGGAGCACCGCTGCATTTACTGTACAGTCCAGTGACAGACCTTTCACTAGGCAGAATTTCTGTATAAAAAAATCATATGTAATATTTTAATTTTGTGAGAAATACAATTTTTGAATTAGCTGTAGGACATAAGTATCAAAATTAACATAATTAAAACCTTGAAATATGTCACTCTCTCTGTAATGAATATATATAATTTTCACTTTTTGAATTTAATTACTGAAACAAATTAACTTTTTAATAGTATTCTAATCTAGTGATATATACCTGTAGTGTGACTATAATCCTGAACTGATGAGAAAATTGGAGAAGCTTAGATTCTACACATTCATAACTCATGTCTACAGGGCTTCATTTCATGAATACTCCATTTCTGTCACAGCTTGCAAGAATGAACGATGAGCAAGCTTCTTCTCCACATTATAAAGAATGTATAGTGTGTAGTGTGACGCCTGTTTGTTTGATAAAGGATCAGTTTCTTACTGTCAGTTGTGTGCCTGATGCTGCTTTATGTGCTGAAAAAGAGCCTGCGCTCATCAGCTCCTAGGCCTCAGCTGATTTATATTTTTACACTGCATGGTGAAAAGTCCATATCCAAAAATGCATTATAGGTTTTCGCAAAATGTGGAAAGACTCATTTTATAGCATATTTCATTTCTGCTGTAATGTTTTAAGAAAACTGGGTTGGGACCCAAAGGTAATGAGCCAGGAATGGTTTGCAATTGAAATGTTTCACCAAGACAGACAGTTCTCAGTATGCTATGTTGTCACATCACAGGGCCAGGTATAAATCAGGCAGCAGGCTTGTACAATGAAAAAGGTAAGAAAAAAGGCTTATATAAATAGATTATTGTTTACAAAGGTACATAAATATCTTATTTGTTCCACAGAAGAATCACTTAGATTTTCAAAAGAAAAGAGAAAACCTAGTGCTGTGAAAGAAACATGCATGTATTCTATTGTACTCCATTAAACTTTCAAGCTACAGTACAACTTTCTAATGGCTTTCTGATCATTACAGAACCAGATTATTAGATAACAGGATACAAACAAATGGTCAGTGCCTCACTTCCTACCTTGACACACAGGCTGAGTACCACTCCAGCTGCCATTATGAAGACAGGTCCTCTCAGCTGAACCAATCAGATTATACCCGGCCTCACAGCTAAAACGCAGAAGGCTCTTTGTCTTAAATTCTTCCCCTCCTAATTGGGTGCCATGTGGCGGGATTCCAGGGTCTCCACATAACCCAGGACTAGCACCTGTAGTGAAAGAAAACAATGTCAATTTAATGTAGAAAGCACAACATTCTTGCATAAGAATTGTAGCACTCCCATTCAGTAGAGAGATAATAAGTTAGAAGCATACAAAAAAACACACTGAACTGTAACACATTGCATTGGCAATTTAAATCTCCTTAATAAATTTGATGTGAAGAAACAGCTGCATTAACATGATGCATATTGTTTGTCTGATGCATATGTGAAATCTTAAGTAGCCTAATAGTAAATATTAAGCTACTTAATATATTTATCGAAAAAGTTCACATCTTTATCAAATTTCATTGAGAGTTTTCATTGAGAATTTAATGGCACACAAATACATACATATACCCAGACATGCAAACTTTGAACAACTGTAATTTTTGTTTTCAGGTCATACTAAACTGTTCTGACACTTCATCCATGGAACATGTCACAATTTTAGCAGCTCAAACTTGGTCGGATTTGTGCTTTAACTGGGTGCAGCTCCAAATGCAGACTCTTGCATCTCAATAAGGTATTTAGCTGCAGGTTGCATTCTACTCCGCTGAGTGCTATGGTTTGAGGCCAGCAGAGGAAGCTTATTGTATTTCAGCTATTGAAAAACTAGCAGCTGAGTTTCGAAATGATCAGTTTTTGGTGTTGTGGGATCTGTGTAAGGCTGCTGCTGAGCATCACTTACAACCTGTGTAGCAAACAAGGATTACTCAACAGACTTATTCTTTGTTACTCAGATTTAGCCAAGCAACACACAGTCAATAATAATAAAGTTGCTCAGTACAATGTCAAACATTTTCTAAATGAGATTGGCAGAACTGTGAATGTGTTTCTTAACAACAGAATTTTGGTCACTATCCATTGGGATTCAAAAACTAACCAAAACACTAAAGACTAGTTATCATCTGTGCATTTGCTCAACTTAGACATACACTCAGTAACCACTTTATTAGATACACCTTGCAAATACTGGGTTTCACCCCATTTTCTCTTCAGAACTGCCTTGATTCTTTGTAACATATATTCAACAAGGCATCAAAAACAATTTCTGTGAGATTTCTTGTAGCCTCAGTTTCCTGTTCTTAGCTGTCAGGAGCGGCACCCAATGTCTTTTGCTGCTGTAGTCAATCTATTTTGAGGTTTGTGCATTCAGAGATGGAATTCAGCATACCTTTGTTGTAAGAAGGGGTTATTTTTGGTTATTTATTATCTGCAGTTATTCTGGCCAGTCTCCCCTAACCTCTGACATCAACAAGACATTTTTTCAAACAACTGCTACTCACTGGATGTTTTCTATTTCAGACCATCGTAAGTAAACATGAGAGATGCTTTTATGCAAAACATAAAACAGTTACAAAAAATTATTGGAATCCTGTAACTTAAAAAGATCTTGAGTAATGTTTTTCCCTGTGTGTATTCTCTGTGTGTATTTTATACAGTTAGAAGGTAGAGATGTGCAAGAGAGGGCAGTGTGGTCATGGGGTGGTTTGTTTTTGATAAGCAAGGGGTAGGTAATTATAATCAAGGTTATAAACAGCTTGCACAGTATTTCAGTTATTAAACTGATTAACTGATTTCAAATTATGATGTCTCCTCAGGTGTGTAATTTATGTCCCAAATTGTAGAAAATTCTAAATCTGCTCCTGGGACCCACTCATGCGGTAAGAGCGCGAGCTCACTGTTATTAATCTGTAGGAACATTAACAGAGGAAATACTAATGTTCAGCTGTAATGAGCAGTGATTAGTGTAGAAGTTAAGATAATCTAGTTACATTATTATAGCTTTCTATAAAGTGAGTTAATCAGTGGAAGGATTTTTTAGCTCAGTCAAAAAATGAAAACACTGCAGTCCCTAACAAGTAAAAGTCCCATATTAGTATAAGAAGAAATAAATGAAAACTATCACACAACTGAGTTAGATAACTAGATTCATAAAACTTGGTGGTTGGTTGGAAGCCACAAATCTCTCCTCACTGTCTCTCTCTTTTTGCAGGAGCAAACAAAAATCAAAGTCAGTTTCTTAAATATTTACTGTTCAAAATTCAGGGCAAAACCTTTTACGCATGGCTCTGCTATTATTTCCACTTTCTCAGTTTAACCACAGCTTCTGTTTTCATCAAACAGGTGACATCTTTTTAGAAGAAAGAAAAGTGGTCTGACTCTGCTCTAGTAATACTATTTTGACTAGTTTAAATTTACAGTGACTGCAACCCTTTACAGCAACGCTGGTAAATATGTAAAAAAGGGAAAATAAATTATATACAAAATCTATATTGCAGTTGTATAATCTCAAACTGAAAAAAATATTAAGCAAATACAACTTCTAAGTAGTATAGTAGTACAGTTATTCAATAACCAAGAAGACATTTAGAATATTAATAGATTATTGGTTTTAATAAAATCCACAGTGCCACACTTATTGGCACCCTTGCTGTCAATTCTTTTTACAGCCGCTCTTTCCATAACAGCAGCACTTGGGCTTCTAAAAGAAAAGACTTTTGGTTTGTAGCATATAGAAAGAAAGGGATCTTTGACCTTTCTTCTTGCAATCTTTGTAGATTGTCCAGAGACCAGGGTCATGTATTCTGCTCCATTCTCCACAACTTAACTTAAAGCTTTTCAATAGGATTTACATTGAGCGACTGAGATGATCAAAGAAGGGTTGATTTAGTGTCTGGTAAATAATTTCTTAGCTGATGTGGTTATATGTTTTGAGATAATTATCCTGTTAAAAAAGACTCAGTGGTGACGCTATTTCAGGTGTCTGGCATGGGCCACCAGATCCAGGTATTTCAAAAATACTTATGATGCCACACACTAACAGAGTTTCCAGGGCCTTCAGAGGAGAAACAGGCCCACAGCATCACAAATTCTCCACTATGCCTATTAGTGGGAACATTTCATATATATTCACATATACTTCAGGTAAACAGGAAATTGTAGAAATGTGTTACTAAATTTAAAGTTTGTCTTTAAAAGGTGTAAGTATGTGTGTCACTGGTGATTTTGTAATACAACTGTTATTTTCCTATGTTGGAGTGTTTTCCAATTTTTCAAAATTGTTTTGTGTGAGATTATGCTGCTACAATAAAACATTTTATGCTTTTAGTACATCTTTACCAGGAGTGCAAATAACTGTTTAGGGGGACATGCATGTAACATTTAAGTAAACATTTATATAGGTTGTAGCACCTACAAGAAAATAAACTGCATTCTTGTCTAGATTACTTTAAGTAGAATTAGTTGATGTATCTGAATCCACTGAGCCTTTTCTAAACATTTGTTTGTCCAAAAGTGCATATTTTAAGCTTTCATTGTTTACAATCTTAAATTCCCACTACCTAAAAAAGAACCAGCTTTCTGGGTTACCTTGCTTACCTGCGCAATAGGGTGGTGCTCCACTCCATGTGCCATCTTCTTGGCAGTAGCGAGTAGAGTTGCCCACTAGAACCCCACCAGGCAAACATGAGTACTGCAGCACAGAACCGTATGTCCAACTGTGGGTTCCGGAGACTATTGCATTAGGTGGTACCCCCGGATCACCACAGGAAATAGCTGTAGAGATAATGAGAGATTGGAAGAGAAGGGAGACAGACAAGGGTGGGTAGGGGGATTTGGGGGGGTGGGGTGTTTTATGGAGTAGAGTGTGTGAATAAATCCAGTTATAGATTCCAGATACATAACTGCATTAGGCTGTGCAGCTGGGGTACTGCAGATGCTGAATGAGCGAGGGTGACAGGAAGAAAAAGTGAGGCATTACCTTAGGTGTTTTTGATAATGTGTGTGTTTATGTGTGACAGCATACAACTAGCTAAATGAAAGGTAAACATTAGCAAAACTCTGCTGGAAAGAATGCAGTGATGAGGTAGCTCTGCCGTATGTGTCTCAACAGGTAGCTATGTGCTTATTAAACCTGCTTGAGATGACACAATAAAATTTGTTTGTATACAGATAATTAACCTTCCATTGCCTACAAAATCACTGGCATGGAGTCACAGTAGGGAGGTGAAATGAATGTAAAACAAAATGCCTCCTCATATCAAATTAAATTCACTTCAGTTTAAAAACATTTCTCCTTCCCCTCAATGGTGAAACCCCAAATTAATTTAATTGTCAAATTTTCAGATATGTGCCAAGTAAATATATAAATGCATTTTTTATTTTTGAGAAATCTTTGAGCATAGACCACACACCTTTTTCAATCGATACAGATACAAAAACTCTACTGAAGTATTTTGCATTTCTCTACTGTCCTTATTTCCTTGGCCCCTGGCCAAAGATTGGAGGAAAATCACCCATCTTCTTCTAATTTTCGATAAGACATTGTTTCTTGAATGTAATGCTCAATGCACAGACACATGTATGTCGCTCAATGCACAGACACATGTATGTCACCCATTTTCTCAGTTTTTGTCTGCTTCCTCATCTCCACTTCTGTTGCTACATCCTCCTCCTGTGCCTCTGTTCAACTCTTTGTGCTTCTCCCTTCGTCTTTGAATCAGCCTCCTTCTGTCGCTCTCTGATTTAATCTCGATGCTTCTCTTAGCCATGGTAGCTTCCTAACAAGAACATCCATTGCCTTAAGAGAAACATGCTCACTTTTTTATGTACACATATACACACTCATACTCACAGTTATACACAAACCTTTAAGCCTTTTTCTTCCATACTCCTTTTTATGATTGCTTCTCTTTCTTATTTGAACCTTCTTCTTTTCTTTCAGATTCTCATTCACTCCTTGTAGTCATCTTGGTGGCTCTTCGACCCATTTCGCTCTTTGTATTGCTTTATTTGACAAAAACGATTGGTCTGCCTGTGATGGCATTGAAACTCAGGAAAAAATAAAGATAAATTCCTTTAATATTTTCTTTTTGAACTTGTAATTATAAATTATGAATTTAATGTGACTGCTCTCATGTGTCATGCCATATTTTTGTAAATAAAAATCCTAATACCTAAGCAAGGAGGACAAGTAGTGCATGAGAAACTAACAAATCATAATCTTATCGCTTCCACTGAAAAAATGCATCCCAAATGAAATAGTGCAGATGATTAAAGTGCTTCAGTGCAAAGTAACTGGGCTTTTTTAATTCTTTATTTGTTTCATCTCCTATCTGAAGTTAAAATGGACTGTTGTCAAGCTGAGCTGTTGTAAGGGCAATCACACTTGACAACCTGTGTAGCAAAATCACATATTTGTCAAAGACCCATGCAAAAAAAGGAGAAAAAGATATCAGCATTGGACCTAAAATAAGTAATTCGTGGCCCTCCTGAGGCTCAAAAAACAAAAACAAAGGTTGTTTTCTTTTTTTTTTCTATGTGTCAAATGTGTTTGAATGTGGTAGAAAATTTCTATAAGAAAACAAAAACATAAGAACTTTTTATCATTTACTTTTGAGGAACAAATTAACCTTTTCGAACTTTGCTATATCTACATGAAACATTTAATTTTGAAGTGATTTCAATAAGCACTCATTGAAGCGATTGGTTACATTTTATGTGTTGTGCCCCAGCCATGGATAAAAAATATGGACTCTGAACTGTACAAAAACAAAGATACAAGTAGGAAACTCTGCAACTTTAAACACAACATTTACCTACTTTTAGTCCAGCCCAGGAAGGAGGTGATGTCATAGAGCCCATGCCAAAACTGTTCTACCAGCTCTCCCTTGTTCTCTACCCACACAACTCCTAGAGATGTGTGTTGGAATTATGATTATTGATTGATTAATCTTTATCAATAATCATAATTAAAAATCATAATTTGACTAAATTAATTTCTTAACCAAAATCCTCATTTATGAATCGAGACCAGAGATGTCTTCTGGTGTTGTAATTGTGGCTCAATGCCTTTGATAATTACAACCATTAAATACTCAGTAATAATTAATAACTATTACCAGAGACGTCACTGTTTAATTGACCGTTTCTCCCGAAACGTGTGGAACTTCAACCTTATCTTGACTGACAAAACGCCTTCTCTTTATTTATGTGAATATTTATTAAATCACAGCCCTGATACACTCGCTCTTCCGATTTAATAATCTTCACCAACTCAAACATGCAAAGTTCTACACAAAAGGGGTAAAATATCTAACTAAACAAAATAAAGCAAAACAGCAGTATGGGATCAAACAAGCAGTTATGGCAAAAATTATAATATGACAAAGGGATGTGGTGGTGAGTGGAGGTTGGGGGCGCAGCTCCAACTGTAACTCAGTTATACTCAGTCATAAAACCTCCCCCAACTCTGCCCGGCTGAGCACACAAAGAGTTATAAAACTTTTGGTGGCAAGCTAGTAAGCAGTAAGGTTGAAGACAAAGAAAATGGTGAATTTCACCATGAGGTTATTATAACAGTCCAGTCTCACAGCGCACCTGCGCTTGCTCTCAGGTGTTCAACAACCCCGCAAAACACACACAAAGCTGGGTAGCGCAGCGGCTTCCAGGCATCCAACATGGCACATCAAAGTTTCAATAAAAAGGTTACATGCACATATCATTCAGGACACATTAGATTAAATAGCGAATCTCATCGCACTAAAACCTCCTGTACCCTGCCCAGACTTTCTAAGAAAGAAACAAAAATAAAGGATGGGTTTTACTTGTCGCCGTCTTCCTTCTGAGCGGGGTTGAGAGAGAATGGGGTGGAAGTTGGAAGCTAATGTGCGTCCACAGTTAACTTCAGGAAAAGCGGGCAATCTTCGTCCTCTAGGCCTCCTTGGTGAAAGGGAAAATATGATTTGACCATCACAGTCGACTAGGACAAAACAAGGTGGCTCCTTGAAACTCCATGGTTTTTTTAGTTACGTGTTAAACTCACGTCTTCGATCGGCAAAGTTAAATTTCTTGCCTTCTTATCCCAGAAACCTTAGTTATGAATTCTTCGTTGGCCAACGAGAGAGAATAAATGAAATCCACTCGGGACTCTTCTCCAGGTGATGCTTCAGATGTTGGTAACTGTGTCACGGTCTCCAGCTGAAGGCAAATGGTGGGTCGTCTCATCCTCTGTTATACAGTTGACGGTGGCCTCTGGGCTGCGACGCCCCTGTCTTATCAGCCGCGGGGGCCAACGAGATCTGTAGGCACGGACTGTCCTGGATACAAAATGGCCGAAAATGCCAGGACGCCTGGTGGCGTCCAGCAACGTGCAAATGGTCCAATATTCAGCAAACAAGTGGTCCAACATGTGGACAGGACTATTTACATGGACTGATTCTTCAAACTTGGATTCAGAGTTGACTATGATCTGATGTTAGCGTATCCATCAATTGAGAACAACCATAAGTTAAGTATGTTTTGCTGTTTGAACACCCAGTGATCATTCAAAATGGGCAATTAAGACAACCTGACTACAAACGTTCTGTTTGAGCTGTTGCAGAAAAGCAACCTGAGCCATAGATGCCACGAAGAGACGGTGTCTCTAATCAAAGCATTTTTCCCACAGCCTGAAGAGTATGGCATCAGAACCGTAGCTCTGCATGTCTCATGGGTTTCAACTCAGCATTACCTATTGATAGCTGCTATTAAGAGTAGCTGCAATGTTTCCACATGGCCAGCAAAAGACCGAGCAAAGTTCACTATACAAACTAGTGCCCTTTGGACCTCCCATCCTCCTTCTTCAGAACAGTTCATGCTTGAGGTAGTGGGAAGATAAAATTAGTTTAGGATGAAACAATCTAAATATTGTTTATTTCATAATGTCTTGAGGATAGTTATTTGTTCAGTTTTAAAGTTGCAAACTTTATTTTAATGAGATGTTTTAAACACTTATGGTCCAGTAATATTAGTTTGCTACTTGTGTTATTCCTTATTCTCTTATGCTAACCTGCTAAAACTTAGGGCGAATATTTGCTTAAACATGCCAACATGCCTATGCTAGCGGCTAACAGGCTACTAGCTCTGCCTATACCTCATGGTAGGCAGCTTTGTATACAATAAAACTCTTTTCATTCTCATTCATTCTCTCTGTAATCATAAGGTAATATGCTGTCAGCGCTAATATATTCCTTAGTATTTGTATTAATGGTATTTAATGCATGGGTAAACCTATAGGGTTATTAATTGAGCTATTTTATTTGTGTTAGCAGTCGCTGACTCGGGTGTAGTACTCCCACATCCCTCCATACGTCTGTTGGCCATGCTCCCCCTGGCATCTTTAATAAAGTTTTCCACCACCAATTTAGTAGTCCATTACCCCATGTGATGGCTAGTGAACAAAATTTAAATTCAATTATCCAAAACGGTTAATTTCTAACTTGGTAAATCATTCTGTAAAATATTATTTTATTAAAATAATGTTTTATCTACCTTGCTGATTTTGCATTGTGACTGGTTGTTTGAAATCATACCAATTATTGTTCTTAATCAGTTCTAAACCTAATTTGACCTAATTTCCAAATTCCTCAAGATAAACCTTGGTTCTTAAACATAAATATCTGTGTTGAACTGTCTTATAATTGCATCATTTGTATTGGTTTCCTTGTTTCCTTTATTTGTACACATTTCATTACAGTGGTCAGAGGGCTCGGTGGCACCAATGTATGGCAGCCTCGCTTCTGTCAGTCTGCCCCAGGGCAGCTGTGGCTACAATCTAGCTCACCACTGTCAGTGTGTGAATGGGTGGATGACTGAATGTAGTGTGAGGGTCTCTGGGGACTTGATAAAGTGCTATACAAGTACAAGCCATTTATTCCTTCATTTTGCTTGCTAGCTTTAGTTGAATTGTTCTAGCCTAGAAAATTGTTTGTTTGTTAATGGAAATATTTTAACTTGGAGTTTAACTGTTTTATTATTAAATTCTTACATTTTGCAGAGAAGTGCCGTGAATTTCTTCCATATGTGTGCAGAGTTTGCTTTTCAATAGTGTCAGTGCTCGAATCACTCTTTCACCTATGGTCTCAATACCACCGTCATATTGGGCTGGTATTCACAGGGCAATACTTAACAGACCGATTTTTTTTTTTTTTTTTATTAAATAGTAAACAACATAAATATCCTAATTGCACAACATTTGTATCTCGCGAAGGTTTTGCTTTTGCATCCTGCATGTGGAAGAAGGCTTTGCTGAATCAGTGAAGCATAGTACAAACCGTCCACTTCTTGATGTGACTGGACGTTCTGTAGTAGCTCCAATCCAATATGTACATCTGCAACTGTACTTAGGTGCATGGAGATTTCTAAAAAACGTGTCATTCAGTGTTGCTGCAAGATGACTTTGTTCATAAAGACTGACAGATCCTGAAATAGTTCCTCAATAACTTATAGCTGAAAGTATTGCAGAGGACTCAAATGTCTGTGATTCATTGCTGAATTATCAAGTGTAAACCCATGGTATTCAAACAGACATGAATATTAGAGGAAAAAAATATTTACATGGTAAAACTGCAAAAGAGTCCATGTGAGACCAAATAGTTTTTTCTACAGGCTTCAATAATAAAATCTTGCTTCTTTTCTTGCAACACGTCTCTGTTGGTAATGTATTCATTGAAACCTAAAAATACTACTTGGTGGTCTTGGCTCTTTGAGGATGAAGAAACATGTTTTGCAGCTTCTTATCTAAGTACTCTGAGCTCTTGCTCTTATTCATGTTATCATTTCTGACTGGACTCTCATGGACTCATCTTCTGATTGATGTCTTAGCCTTCCTCAGTGTTTCGGTGGCACCCCTATGAAAAGGGATCACTGCATTCGGGTAATAATTTCTGTAATAATTTAGGGCTTATTTATACTCATATATCTAGATTTATTTGGCATGTTTTGGCTGTGAGTCAGGGACAAAACATTCATTTTGAGGTTGGAGTTCTGGGGACCAGTATAGGGATGTCTGAGTCCTCTATTCCCTCAGACAAAACAAGAAGGACATGAGATGCGTTCTGTCCTAACTACTGTTTTCCATGCCTCATACAGGTCAGAAAATTGTGAATAAATTCTAAATGCTGCTTAATTATGTTAACCTAGGATAGTAGAACTATCTTTGTTGATTTCACATTGATGTTTATTAAGAACAAAAATATATTTAATAAGCTACATAGTTTCCAATAAAGTGGCCATTTTGTTTCTAACTGTGCCAGTTTTGCTATAATGTACCGTGTTTACATGCAAGTAGCTGGCCCTAGTGTTATCAGCAGAAAATTGGAATAACTTTGCAAAACTCTGCAATCAACACTCCCTACACGTCACAAAATTTCAAAGATAGAGCTGTCCTCCCAAGGAGACAGTTGGATTTAACAGCTTGACGCAGTTTAAAAGTCATGTGGAACTAGCAGATAAAGAGCAACTGCTAGGTCTAAGACAGAAAAGTTGTGAGGTACATGTTTATCCCAAACAATTTAAGATTTCTAGAGTCAAATCCTTTAACAATGTGCACAATTATTAACAAGAATAAACAATTCAAGTTGCCAATCATCTAATGACTGGATGTCCCAGCAAGTTCACCCTAGTAGACTGAAAAAGCCAGGAAAAATGCAAAAACAAGCTGTATCTATTGTGAATATAGAAACATTTGAATATAATGCACTCTGCAATGTTTGCTTCTAAAGATACATAGCTCATAGTCACAAACAAAAAGAAAACCACACTGTTCACCACACTGGTGAAGAGCTTGTTGTGTATACATAGCATCAATTTTTTTATGCTATTTACCTGTTATAGCTACTTTGTAAGTTGAATTCATATAAAAAAAACTAAACAAAATAGTGCCATTGCTTTAAAAACTACAATTTTATTTACTAAAAAGTAAATAAATTTTTCTAGATATCAGAGGTCATAGTAAAGAGTCTCACTACTAATGTGCTTTGTCTGTTAATGTAAACACCTTTTAAGACAATTCCAACAAGTTGCTTGGTTTTTTATCCCAAATAATTCTCCCTCTAAAGTATATAATATACACATTCACTCATACCTAAGCAACGAGGTGTTGGCCGATCCCACAGCCCATTGTGTTGACACGTGAGGACTGCAGAGCCCAGAAGGTAAAAGCCTCTCTTGCAGTGGACTGCCACAGTTATGCCATAGTTGAAGATTTCCGGGTAACGCAGACCAGACTGGCACACACCGTTCTCCACATGGCCAGGGTCCGAACAGTTCACCACTACAGAAGACAGAAAAGTAGTCCTTTAGACTACATTTTTCAAGCACAAAAATATTTCATCACATGACTAATGGTTGAATCACAGACAGTTAAGAATGTCTCAGGAGATATCTGATTAGTACATACTCTAATTCATTTTTCTAATATCACAGACAAGATGAGATGGAAAATTTCAAATGCCTAATATCCATAACAGCTAATTAAAATCTATGCATTATTTTTACCTTTAGAATAAAATATCATGGAGTATACACAACAAAACTGAGGAGACATATTGTTAAGAAAACTAGGGAAACATTTTTGTGAATAGATCAATACATATTTCTTAAATCCAACTCTAAAACGTATCTCAAACTGGTAAAAAAACAAAAAAAACATAAAAAACATTTAAGCCTTATGGTACTATTTCTCCTCTTCTGTTGTTTTTAGCAAGTTTTCCTGTCTTGCACCCCTGATTGTGCTGCCAATTTAGTCTGAACACCTGTTGAATGGCCTTTGGCCAGCAAAGATTATCATTTAGAAATGTACATCGATAACTATTACATCAAATACCCACAGTATACCCTAGGCTATTAATGATAGTACACTGTAATGCTACTAATATACTGACAACACTAGCAGGACATCTTAAGTCAATATTATATTACAATAGAAAAGTTGGAAGGTGAGAAGAAACAACTGGAGATTTGACTCATTGCTATTTTGTTAAAGCCATGTTTAATTTTTGTTTCCTTTATGTTTTGTTATTTTAATTTGTGTTTCACATTTTCATATATTTTCTTTTTCTTTTACTTTTTTAAGGTCATTATTCTTTTTAGATTTACATTGCACACAATTTAATACAGTCATAAAAATGTAAATGATCTCTAAAAATTTAAACAAAAAATACAAATCCATGGTTAATAGCTGGCTTTTTATTCACTTATTTAGATGTTTATTCCTTAAATATTTTATTTATCATTGTGATTTTGAAAAGGGACATAGCATTTATTGCATATTAATTTACATACATCTGCAAGTAACTCACTAAAAATTACAAATTAATGGTCATTAATGTACCTTTTTATACTCAGTTCCCTGCTGAATAAACAAGTGTCCAGGATTTAGGTAGTCTCTTTTTAGCATTTATGTGCTTTATTGCTTAACATTAAACTTCTAATTCATAAACGAAGTGAAATCACATAGAAAATAAACCTGCCGTTTTAAAAGAAAAATCTGTTTGTAAAATGTAAATGCAAAACTGCTTTTATCCCAGTTTCCGCAACTCCCCGATGCACTTCAAGGATTTGCTGCCTGCTGTATCTTCTCCAGAAACGACAGACACCTTGACGTATCGTTGCAACTGTTTGAGACTGTCAATATGGTGCCTGCCTATTGTTATGTCAATGTCACACTGTCTGTGTTCTCCATCTAAACTGATTATTTGGTATTTACCAGATAATTAAATAAATGTTGGCGACCTCTTCTTTTCCCCTGTTTACTTAAATGTGCTGACCCAAAATCCAAGTGTTACAAATTCAGATTGTCCTTGCTGCTCCTTAAAACATTGTTTTTTATTACACCCTACTCTGTTTTCTTGAGCTCTTTGTTCTTAACTCTGGTCCTTCTCTGGGTGCATGCCAGTCCAATAGGAGTAGAGTGTGATTTCCCACATGTCACAGGGGAGGACTGACATTCACTGAAATCCATGCCCATGGGGGAGGTGGCTGTGTGTGAGTAAGTGTGTGTATGTGTGTTTGGCACCCTATGGGAAGCAAGAAAGTTTTGGGCTCATAATTGACAGCTGCTGCTGTGAGAAAGGGAAAGAGGCAAGGAGGCAGAGAGGGAATAAGAGTGAAAAAATTCAGGGAGGATGAAAACATGGAAAGCCAAATAAAATCCTTTTGATGGCAAGCCCATGTAAAAGACTCTCTGGTACCAGATGTCAAGAGATCATTTGACCAGTGAGTAATAATCCAGTTCTTTTTTCTTCCATTACATTAGGTAACATCTCTGATGTTGTTTTTGGTTTAGGAGGAATGTGATAGTTGTAGCCTACATCCTGGATAAATATTTCGTGGTAGTTTCTGAAGCACAGACAAAAATCAATTGGAGACTCAGCAGGAAAACTGAAGCAAAACATGTTCATGTTTTAGAATTTCCAAAGCCTTTTCCTTTTTGGAAAAAAATCTGATTGTTCTATTCAAATTTGCTTGTTTTAATATAATTGCAGTTAAAAAAATAACTAATCATTGTAGTAGAGGATTTTCATGCATATACAGAAGTTCTCTTTATGTATTAAAAGGTTATATCTAAGTTGAGTATAAAAAGTATAAAACAAAATGTAAAAAAGTAAAAAACAAAACACAAAATACAGCTAAAATAATTTTTGTTTTCGGTTATTTGTTATGTTTATTATGGAATTGTCCATAGCAATAAGAAAATCAAACAAAAAACTCATCTGATTCTATGTTCCTGATTTGTAAATCTTTTTAAAGAAAGCATATTTTGGGATGCAAACAATTCTAACACTGTGTGAAAGATGTGAAAGTGACCTTTGCACAAAGGTAAGGGGTTGCTCCACTGTCCGTTGAGTCGACACTGAGCACGAGCATTCCCACTGAGGATGTAACCTTTATTGCAGGTGAAGTTGACAACGTCATTGAGGTTGAACTCGCTACCATTGGTTCGCCCATTGGCTGGGTTTCCTGGGTGACCACAAGTGATGGCTAAAAAAAACAGAGAGATACGAGAGAAAAAACAAGTAGGATGCTGAAGCATCTTTATTTCCACTTAGCATTTTGCATATATTTAACATGTTTGGTAAAATAAAAAATTTAGGGATTTATCTCTAATGAGATTTCATTTAGCTCTTTACTTTCCCTAAAAATGCTGCAAGTCATCAAAAATATTTCACAGAAATCAAAGAAATGTTGTGTTTACTTACGGACACAGACAGGTGTTGTTCCGGACCACCGATGGTCTTGTTGGCAGATTCTGACAGATGTGCCGATCAGTCTGTATCCTAACATGCACTGGTAGACCACAGTGTCACGGTAACTTGAGCCATCTCCGCTAATGTGACCATTGACGATAGGATCTGGAGAGTCACAGTGACCAGCTGGAGGACACACACATTGAAATACTACAATGAAAAAAGTAAACTTATTTTCTCTTAATAACTCCCAAGCTCACTATGTGCAACCAAAGCTAAAATTTTTAAATATTTCAAATATCTGAGTATAACTTTTTGGCCTTAAAATAATTAGTACGTTTTCAAGTTAGTATTTCAACAGTTTAGCTAAAGAATTTGGCAATTACAGAGGCACAAAAGGTCATTAAAATCGTTACGTTTCAGAACCTTCTGTTTTGTAAGTGGCCTTGAAAAACCAACCTCCTATTACAAGTTGATGAACTTGAAGAATGAGATATGATATTGGAAGAATATATACGTATGTGTGTATATATATATTTCTAAAAAATGGATCTTACCTAAACATCTGGTTTCTGCACCACTCCATAGCCCATCAGCACCACATTCCCTCACATGAGACCCTACCAGCGTGTATCCATGGTTACACATAAAGATAGCAGTTGCTCCAAATGTAGTCAGTGTCCCCAGTTTGGTACCAAAGGGTGGTGTAGGAAGCTCCCCACAAGAAATGACTAAACAACAAAATAAATATGTTACAGAAACAAATTATCAAGCAAATAGCTGAAATAGTAAAAATAACATTGTTAGGCATCTGGCATGTTACATTTTCTGTAGGATCATTAGACCCAAAATCTGCAGTGTGAGAGTGTGGTTTTATAGTCCAATTTGAAGATCATCCATCATGAGAATAGTCTGATGATCCAGATTCCAGTCAGATTGGAAATAGCCGTCAGTTAGCAGGTTTGGGTTGATGATTGTCAAATACTGATTTAAAATCATACTGGGACACAAGATTTCAGTATAAAGTAAGTCCATCTTTGCATCCCCACTTTTTATGCTTCTTACTTTTGTGTGTGCAAGTTTATTTTTGTATACCTTAACCCTAGTGTGGGCTTGTTACCTGGTTCCCTTTTGAATTGTGATCACTAAATCCCTGTTTTCAAATCTTCTTTAGTACAACATGATCTTTATGTAAAATCATACACCCTTTTAGGGTTAACATACACATGTCGACTACCTCATGGGTTTAAAGTGTGGACTTGCTATCAAACTATTTTTTAAATCATTATGATCTTTTTACAAAACTGTCATCTCACAAAATTATAAGGCAACTTTGTATACACTGTACTGCATTGCCAAAAGTATTTGCCTGTGTGCTTAACACACATATGCACATGACTGACAACTTATTCTTAATCCATGGAGTTCAATATGATGTCGGCCAACCGTCTGCAGCTACAATAGCTTCAACTTTTTCTGGGACAACGTTCCACATGGTTTATCAGGGTGTTTGTGGGATTTTTCTGTCCTCATTTTTTCAAAAGCACATTTGTGAGGTCAGGCACTGATGTTGTACTAGACTGGCTGGCTGTTGGTTTCTGCTTTACTTCATTACAAAGATGATCGATTGGTATTAGGTCAGAACTCTGTGCAGGATGATCAAATTCCTCCACATCAAACTTGCTCATCTACAGTATGTCTTCATGGACCCTGCTTTTTGCACTGGTGCACAGTCTTGTTAAAACTAAAGGTGCCATCCCCAAACTGTTCCAACAAGGTTGGAACATGATTTATTTTCAAAATGTCTTGCTATGAAAAAGCATAAAAGGTTCCTTCCAGTGAAGCTAAGAGGCAGAGCACAATTCACTACTGTTTGTAGACATAGCATGCATGCCTAGGTGGTAAATGTGTGTTATTTTTATTTTGGTTAAATAAACTCTTATCTTGTTTTTTGGTTGGAGTACAGCAGACCACAAAAGAAGAAACATTGGATACTGAACAGGACTGACAGCAGTACTGAGAGAAGAGGAGAGTCAGGTTTGACTCTAGTTGTAAGATCACAAAAGTATTAGTTTTGCCTTTGTTCCTTTGTTCTTATTTATCTAAACAATGGGAAATGCTTTTCTGATTCATTGCTCAAATGCTGTGGCCATAATTCACTCAAGATATTCGCTTATCTGAATGAAACCAATGATAAAGATTTAGACTGACTATAGTCCTCAAACCCATGGCCAACTTAAAGGAATCCTACTAACTCTGCCTGAGCTGCTTTAGTATTTGGTTAGTCCGCCTGCACAAAGAAATTAGTTTAAAACTACCTAAATAAATCCCTGCTTTAATCTTAAACAAATGTAATCCCCTTACTATTTTTCCTCCCAGTCTACATATCTCACTTTATCATTGGCAATTCATGTATTATGCAACACTAAGAAATTCTGCATTGAAGGTTTTTGCAGTCACAATGTTCTCACTAAGCTTTTCTTTATGAACTGAGCAGCAAAGGCACATTGTAAAATACCACTCTTATTTGAGAATAAAAAAAAAAAAACAGCCTTTGATAGTTGCCAACATGCAACCCACATTTAGTAATCTCAGCCTATATTCTGCATGAAACAGTTATTACCGTCCCAAGGCAAAATGCAATGGGTAATATCCTACGGCATTTTAGAAACACATATACCCCTGGTATTTCAGAATTATAATGGAGAAGAAAGAAGACAAACACAAGTACTGGCTATCAGGTTGATACAGAATGCAACTGCCTTTTGGGATGTCCTTTTATTTTCAAAAATACAATTCCTGCCTCTTGGTTCCAACTCAAAACAGGAAGCATGCGTTTTGACAAGATAACAGAAGGTACCTTATTAGATAAATACCTTTCTCAGATTTTTCCAGGTGTCTGCCTGTTCCAGGGAGGGTTTGTTATTTTGATAACTAATTCATGACAGGTGGTGAAAGTAACTGCAATGCAGTTTTATTCATGTGTTATTCTTTTTGTGTGCTGCATGTCGCCTACCCATGTTGTTGCATCATTGTTTGAGTGTATGAATGTATAAGTTCTCTTTTTCATCTCTTCTCTAATAAGGCTGCTCTTATCAACCACAAAGGTTGTTAAGTGAAGTCACAAAGACAGATTTTTATGTGTGCAGTATAGAGTACAAATGAAGTTAAATATGTAAAACCATAATGTTGCATAACACATCTTACACGAATAGATCAGAGCTGGGCTTTTCCTTTGTTTTTCCCCAAGAGTTCAGCTATTCAGGAAAGTGTGTGAATTTCATAAAAGTAAAGAAGATGGACCCCTCCTTGAACCACCACCTTAACGTGGTGGAGGGGTTTGAGTGCTCAAATGATCCTAGAGGCTATGTTGTCTGGGGCCTAAATGCCCCTGGTAGGGTCTCCCATGGCAAACAGGCTCTAGGTGACGGGTCAGACAAAGAGTGGTTCAAGAATCCCTCATGAAGAACAAAATATTGAGGCACGTGACGTCGCCCGGTACGGACTTCAACGCCCATGTGGGGAACGACAGTGACACCTGGAGAGGCGTGATCGGGAGGAATGGCCTCCCCGATCTGAATCCGAGTGGTGTTTTGTTATTGGACTTCTGTGCTAGTCACGGATTGTCCATAACAAACACCATGTTCAAACATAAGGGTGTCCATCAGTGGACTTGGCACCAGGACACCCTAGGCAGGAGGTCAATGATCGACTTTGTTGTCGTATCATCAGACCTTCGGCCGCATGTTTTGGACACTCGGGTGAAGAGAGGGGCTGAGCTGTCCACTGATCATCACCTGGTGGTGAGTTGGATCCGCTGGAGGAGGAGAAAGCCGGACAGACTTGGCAGGCCCCAGCGCATAGTGAGGGTCTGCTGGGAACGCCTGGCGGAGCCCTCGGCCAGGGATGTATTCAACTCCCACCTCCGGGAGAGCTTCGACCAGATCCCGGGGGATGTTGGAGACATAGAGTCCGAATGGACCGTGTTCTCCGCATCTATTGTCGATGCTGCTGCCCATAGCTGTGCCCATAAGGTCTGCGGTGCCTGTCACGGCGGCAATCCCAAAACCCCGTGGTGGACACCGGCAGTAAGGGATGCTGTTAAGCTGAAGAAGAAGTCCTATCGGCTGTGGTTGGCTTGTGGGACTCCTGAGGCGGCTGACGGGTACCGTGACGCCAAGCGTGCTGCGGCCCAGGCTGTGGCAGAGGCAAAAACTCGGGCTTGGGAGGAGTTCGGTGAGGCCATGGAGAAGGACTACCGGTTGGCCTTGAAGCGATTCTGGCAAACCGTCCGTCGCCTCAGGAGGGGGAAGCAGTGCTTCGCCAACACTGTTTATAGTGGGGGCGGGAGACTGCTGACCTCGACTGAGGACATTATCGGGCGGTGGAAAGAGTACTTCGAGGATCTCCTCAATCCTGCCATCACGCATTCCGTGGTGGAAACAGAGGCTGGGGACTCGGGGGTTGGACTCTTTCATCACCCAGGCTGAAGTCACCGAGGTGGTAAAAAAGCTCCGCGGTGGCAAGGCTTCGGGGGTGGATGAGATCCGCCCTGAGTATCTCAAGTCTCTGGATGTTGTAAGGCTGTCATGGTTGACACGTCTCTTCAACATTGCGTGGCAGTCGGGGACAGTGCCTCTGGACTGGCAGACTGGGGTGGTGGTCCCCCTTCATAAGAAGGGGGACCGGAGGGTATGTTCCAACTACAGGGGGATCACACTCCTCAACCTCCCTGGTAAGGCCTACGCCAGGTTATTGGAGAGTCCGACCGATAGTCGATCCTCGGCTTCAGGAGGAGCAGTGTGGTTTTCGTCCCGGCCGTGGAACGCTGGACCAGCTCTATACCTTCTACAGGGTGCTCGAGGGTTCATGGTTTTCCCAACCGGTTCACATGTGTTTTGTGGACCTGGAGAAGGCATTCGACTGCGTCCCTCGTGATGCCCTGTGGGGGGTGCTCCAGGAGTATGGAATCTGGGCCCTTTACTAGGGGCCATCCGGTCCCTGTACGAGCGGAGCAGGAGTTTGGTCCGCATTGCCGGCACTAAGTCGGACCTGTTCCCAGTGCATGTTGGACTCCGGCAGGGCTGCCCTTTGTCACCGGTTGTCACAGGATTTCTAGATGCAGCCAAGGGCCGGAGGGGGTCGGGTTTGGGGACCAGTGGATTTTGTCTCTTCTTTTTGCAGATGACGTGGTCCTGCTGGCCCCCTCTAGCCAAGACCTACAGCATGCGCTGTGGCGGTTCGCAGCCGAGTGAAGCGGCTGGGATGAGGATCAGCTCCTCCAAGTCTGAGGCCATGGTACTTGACCGGAAGTGGAGGAGTTTAAGTATCTCGGGGTCTTGTTCACGAGTGAGGGAAGAATGGAGTGGGAGATCGACAGACGGATCAGTGCGGCTGCCACAGTAATGGGGGCGCTGTGCCAGTCCGTTGTGGTGAAGAGAGAGCTGAGCCGAAAAGCAAAGCTCTCAATTTACTGGTCGGTCTACGTTCCTACCCTCACCTATGGCCATGAACTTTGGGTCATGACCGAAAGAACGAGATCCCGGATACAAGCGGCTGAAATGAGCTTCCTCCGTAGGGTGGCCGGGCACTCCCTTAGAGATAGGGTGAGGAGCTCGGCCATCCGGGAGGGGCTCGGAGTAGAGCCGCTGCTTCTCCACATCGAGAAGCTGAGGTGGCTCGGGCATCTATACCGGATGCCTCCTGGACGCCTTCCTCGGGAGGTGTTCCAAGCACGTCCCACCGGGAGGAGGCCCAGAGGACGGCCCAGGACACGCTGGAGGGACTATGTCTCTCGGCTGGCCTGGGAACGCCTTGTGCTCCCCATGGAGGAACTAGGGAGGGGGTGTCTGGAGAGAGGGACGTCTGGGCGTCTCTGTTGAGTCTGCTGCCCCCGCGACCCGGTCCCGGATAAGCGGAAGACGACGAGTACGAGTACGAGTAAAGAAGATGGACTTGTCATCAAAAACAGCGAAACACTTATTGCCACAGGATTAATAAACAAGACTTTTGGAGAGACTAGGTTTCAAGGGAAGGAACAAAAACATGGCTGAGGCACCAAGACATAGCCCACAGTTCATGCAATGGCCACAATATTTGCACTGAATTTATAGTATAAGAAAACATGTTGCTTTGTATTAGCATTTATTACTAGTACCAGTAGCTACATAGCAAGCTAGCATTTTTTGTGTGCCTAAGCCAAACGAACAAGACCATGTTTTAGTTTCAGCTGCTGCCTGATTGTATATTGGTAACATAGTTTAACTCTTCCTATCCACTATATGAGTAGCATTAACTTGAATTTATTTGTTAGGACCAAATGACATGTGATAAAAATAGTTAGTGCTTAATTATTTAGTTTAAGTCACATTGCAGACAGTGCCCTCAAACTTACCTTCTGACAGCTACATTATCTTAGTCTGCTTAAACCTTAAATAAAAACAGACTAAAATGTGTTGAAAAGTGAGACTTTCAACAGCTTCCATTAACTCCTGTGTTTCATATAATCAATTCACAGTTTGCTAATATAAAGAGTTCTCATCACACTATTGCTCTGAGAAAATTAAGGTTTGGCATATATCTGTGCACAACAGGGTAACAACGATGGTCAGGGCCGAATCAGAAATTGGAATGGAATTACAATTGAAGTATTTTATGCAACAGTTTATGACATTTCAAATTTTAGTGGCCTAATGTTTATTCTTTCTTATGAGTCATTTGGCTTTTAATGTATGCATTAAAACTTACTCTTGCAAGTAGCTGGGTCATCTGATCCCTCCCAGGTCCCGTTGGCGAGACAGCGCAGAGTTCGATGCCCAACACTCAGATAAAACCCTGTTGAGCATTCCAGCATCACAGTGGAACCAAACTCTCCCAGCCTACCAGTTAGCAGGCGATAGGTCATGTGATCTGACAGGACACCTTCAATGCTGGGACAGTGCACAGCTGAAGTGAAATGGAAATCAAAAGAAGTGTTTCAAAGGTGGAAATAGAGATCGGAATTAATCAATACATTATTAATGCAAATAAATGCATCAATTAATACATTTTTTATACACAGGGTTAGCATCACTTACGCAGACATCTGGAAATTGAACCTGTGTTACTCCAGGTGCCATCATCCAAACACATAGCTGTCATTGGAACTCCAGGGTCAAGATGGTAGCCATATTTACACTGATAGGTTACTTGGCTACCAACATTATAGTGGTATGCATGGAAACTGCCATTGCCTGGAGTCTGAGGTATTCCACATGAATCCGCTGCAAAAAAGGCACAAAGGAACAAATGTTAAAGGAATATTTAAAAACTTCTCAGAAAATGATTGTTGCCTATGTGTAAAAACATCCTTTGACCTACCTTGACAAACGGGTGCAGGTGTGTCCCACTGGTAAAGCCCACTGGAATCAAGCCTGCAAGTGGCATTGCTTAAGCCTACCAGGCGGTAACCCCGATTACAAAAGAATTGAAGTCTGCTACCTGGATGGAGTTTGGTTCGGTTAACCACACCACCATTTAGTGGAGGATCATTAATGCTGCAGTAAGTAGCTAGAAACAGAGAACAAGAAAGACAGAGAAGGGAACATTTTAAAAACATTCACAAGAAAGTAAACTGATTACCAGCCTAGAGCTGAAAATAACAATCAAGAGAGGCTGCTAGTGTTAAGAGGGATTATGAGGAAGGCTATAATAAATCTGTGTCAAGTCATCTGTGTCTGTGTAAACATGACGGTGTGACTTGAGTCAACTCACGATGACTCAAAAACCTGTGACAGTATAATAGAGCAATTATTTCTGAAACTTTTCTAAGTAATATAATGTTTTTTTTTTTTTTTCTCTCAGAACAGAGTAAATGCAAAGTTGCCTGAGCACTGAGCAGTCTGATTGATTATGATAACCCACTTTGGTCTCCTCTTTACCTAATGGGGTCATTGTTTCTCTCCTATACACCGGACTGGAGTGACCAGTCCAGTGGAGAAACACCCTGATGATCTCAACCATAAATCTGTATTCTCTGTATAGCTGTTATCAGTCCATTATAGCACGGTGCAAAACAGTACTCAAGACTGTTGACAATATAAATGGATTAAAAATAAATCGTCTTTAATTCCTCCATTTTTTTAAGTTATGTGTAACTGTAAATTATATTTTATAATTGAGACTGTTAGCAACCTTAAAAAAACGTGGACAAAATCATTGCTCACTCTACCATTAGCGTATTATTCTCATGAGAAGAAAGGCATTAAGGGATTGTTATTCATGCTAGTGTGAAAGATTAGCAGTCTTTTGAACTATGCGGAGTGCATACATTTTCTGGATTCTGAGAAAGCAGAGATAGGGCAGAGGAGGTAGTTGTCAGGCATCTGGAATTGATATGAACGTTCACCTTAAAATCTGATGTGACATCCTGCCATTGTGACATGCAATCAACACCCCATTTTAATCAAGCCATTAAATCAATTATCCAGAACTCTCGATGAATGAAAATGACAAAGTATTTTTATTTTTTGTATATTTTTGCCAGAAGCTTAACAAAAGCTCTAAAATGCAACACTGAACAAAGCAGACCAGAGAAATATAAAACATTTTATATTTGATTATCTGATGATGTCAGAAGAAATAAAACAAAATGCTGGGTGTACCTGAGTATCGTATCTTGAACCCCCTCTTGTTTGTCGCATGGTCAGTAGACCATCGTAGATAGAGCTGGTTTGTTTTTGATGTGAAGTTCAGCTGAGAAGAGTGGTTACCACTGAGAGCGACAAGCAAAGGGCTTTGTCCTGAGGATCCTAGTTAAAAAAAGTCCAAGAGGGGTTAGAACAAAATGCTTTGTTACTTCTAAGTACTTCCATTTATATATAGAATTTGCAACTCTTTGTGTTGTATCTGCCACTGTGAAACGTTTGAAATTTTGTTTCTAAATCCTTCGGTTTGATCTTAAGGCAGAAAACATGATGTGGAAATATAACAGATTTTATTGTTTGTGTTTAATGACGCACACATACAGCTGAAACCAGATATTACTCCCTATAAGAGACAAAAGCTTATTTTCCTCCCTGTCTGAAGTTTAATTTGTTAGAATTACCAAAAGTATTTCCATCTGCTAAATACCAGAACAATGAGTACAATGTTTCTTTTTAGACTTTGTATGACTTTCCTCAAAGTCAGTAGATTTAAATACAATACAATAACTATGCTTTAAACAATGTGGGAAAGCTCACAAGATGATGGCATGGCCTTTTTGGTTTTTGGCTTAAAAAGGCTCATTTCAGTCAACTGGATGCAAACATGTGGATGTATTCTAATGTAACACACCAAATACACAACTTGTTTGTTTAATGACATGATAAAATCAAAAAACCTCAGTCAAAATATCAGGAAAAGAATTCTGGCCTCCACAAGTCTTGGTCATCCTTTGGCACAATGTCCAGATGCCTGAAGGTGCCATGTTTTTTCTGTTCAAATAATTACAAGAATAAACACCATAGGAATGTTCAATCATCATACCACACAGAAAGAAGATGAGTTCTGGATCTAAGAGATGAAGGTTTTTTGTGTGAAATGTACTAATCAACCCCAGAGCATTAGCAAAAGACCTTGTAAAGATGCTGGCTAAAGCTGGCAAGAGAGTGTCATTATCCACAGTAAAACAGGTCCTGCGCCAACATAGGCTAAAAGTCCAACCAGTGAAGAACAAGCCACTCCTCCCATAGAAACTTAAGAGTCAGATTACATTTTGCAAAGGGGTAAATTTTTAGAGACATGTTCTGTGAAAACTAAATTGAAGTGTAGAGAAAGAAAAGCGGATGTTTGCAAGCCTGAGTGTACCGTCCCTATTGTGAAGTACAGTGGTGGTAACATTATGTTGTGTAGGTGTTTTGCTGCAAGAGGGGATGTTGTCCTTCATAAAATAAGTGTGTCATGAATAAAGAACATTGATTATATGGAAGTGTTGACATCAGTCAGGTAATTAAAGCTTTATGAAGTTAAAACTATTTGGAAAACCAAGAAATGTGTCTTCCGAATGGACAATAATCCGATGCATACCACCAAATTAGTTACAAGGTGGCTTAACAACAACAAATCACTGCTTGGTAATAGCTTTTACAAAACCCTAATTTCTGCCCCATAGAAAATTTGTTGGCAGGGCTGAAATATGCCTGCAAGCAAAGTGGCCAGCAAGCCTGACTCAGTTACACCAGTTCTGTGGGCCAAAGTGTTAGCTGACTATTGTGAGAAACAGGTGAAGGCATAGCCAAAACATTTGATCTAGGTCATACAGTAAAAGGTATTGCTACCAATTTAACAAAATATACAATGAGAGTAAAAAAAAAAAAATAAATAAAAAACATAACAGGCAGTTAGGTGTGATTTAATATCAGACAGAAGAGGTCTATGTCTATACAGTGTATGTAAATATCTGGTTTCAACTGTATTGTATAGGAATATCATTAATGACTAGGACCTGCTAAGACGTGTTTGTCCATGTATTCATGTATTATAAGTGTGGTGTTTGTCTTGTTTTTATACATCTGGTATAGAAATACACAAACATCTGGGGGAATTGATTTATTTTAGCAAAAGCAGATAAATTAGAAAAACTCCAGATAGATAACAAACACCATAAAAGAGAGTTTAGAGCTTTGTGTCTAATCATGTTTTCTTTCATGAATAAACATAAATTAATGCTTAGTGCTAGTGGGTATTTTTATGTATATGAATGTTGACATGTGCAACAAATGGTGATGAGAGATTTGCTTACCATCAAAAATCTCCAGTTCATCAAACTGCTTCTCACTGTGGAACATATCTACATAGATATTTATGGTGTAACCTGGGAAACAAGACAAATGTATTAAGCTGCATGAAGAAGATGTGTATAGCAATTTAAAATTGTTTGTGTGCTTATACACATGCAAAAACATAAGCATAAATTCAAACAATATTTGGATGAACAGAGCAAATTCACACATTCCACACTTTACATTCATCCTATAACATGATTACTAAAAACAGGTTCATATACGGTTCTAAATCGTATCTTGGATTTGAACCTATTTTTATGTTATGTTTGCATAGAACACATACAGGGGTTGGACAATGAAACTGAAACACCTGGTTTTAGACCACAATAATTTATTAGTATGGTGCAGGGCCTCCTTTTGCGGCCAATACAGCATCAATTCATCTTGGGAATGACATATACAAGTCCTGCACAGTGGTCAGAGGGATTTTAAGCCATTTCCTTGCAGGATAGTGGCCAGGTCACTACGTGATCCTGGTGGAGGAAAACGTTTCCTGACTCGTTCCCCCAAAACACCTCAAAGTGGCTCAATAATATTTAGATCTGGTGACTGTGCAGGCCATGGGGGATGGCCTGCACAGTCACAAGACAAGACAGAAGTTGTTGTCTTTGGACCAGAGTCTTTAAAAAAGAAACTGCTTAGTCAATCACTTAACCTGGATGGCATTAAATTTACCTCCGGTAATAAAGTAAAAAATCTTGGTGTTATTCTTGACCTGGACATGTCATTTAAATCCTATATTAAACAGGTTTCTAGGATTTCCTTCTTTCACCTCCGGAACATTGCCAAAATTAGAAATATATCGTATCCAGGAGTGACGCTGAAAAACTAGTCCATGCATTTGTTACTTCAAGGCTGGACTATTGCAATTCTTTACTATCAGGATGTCCACAAAATGCAGTTAAAAGCCTTCAGCTGATTCAGAATGCTGCAGCAAGAGTTCTGCTGAAAATTAAAAAGAGAGATCATATTTTCCCTATTTTAACTTCCATTCATTGGCTCCCTGTTAAATCCAGAATAGAATTTAAATTTACCGTATCCTCCTCACATATAAAGCCCTTAATGATCTAGCTCCATCATACATCAGAGATCTGATGGTTCCATATGTTCCTAACAGGGCACTTTGTTCTCAGACTGCAGGTTTACTGGTGGTTCCTAGAGTCTCTAGAAGTAGAATGGGAGGCAGATCCTTTAGTTATCAGGCTCCTCTCCTGTGGAACCAGCCCCCAGTTTTAGTCCTACTTTTAAGGCTAGGCTTAAAGCTTTCCTTTTTGATAAAGGTTATAGTTAGAGTGGCTTAGGTTTTCCTGAGCTATCTTCCTTATTTTTACCTCCGTCTTCTTCCCTCCCTGTTGGATGGAGTAAGGGGGAGTCAGGTTTAGCCTAAACCGGCTCAGTTATGGTTGAGGTGCAAACACACCCTCCATTCCTGCTACCTGTATGACCCCCTCACTTTTCCAATGGTTATAATCAGTCTGACAGAGAAAGGTATCCCAGTCGTTGTGGTTTTTATTATAACAATGGCCATCAGTGGGCTCTAGATGGACAAACTGTCTACTTTTAAGGCTAGGCTTAAAACATTCCTTTTTAATAAAGCTTATAGTTAGAGTGGCTTAGGTTATCCTGAGCTATCTCTGTAGTTATGCTGCTATAGGCTTAGGCTGCTGGAGGACATAATGACCACTTTCAACCTCTTCGCTACATTCGCACACTACTCTCTAATTCTGCATTATTTGCTGTTATTTCAGTTTTTAACTTTATGTTCTCTCTCTTTTCTCTTCCTAGAAGCTACACCTGGCCTGACTCTGTGTCTACCTGTGACACCTTTCTGGAGGGGGGCATCGTCCAAGCTTCTGCTGGCAACAACTTAATGCTCACCCTCTACTGATGATCCACATGGCCCTGTCTTTCAGTGTTTAACCCTTTCTCTCTCCTAGACATGACAATTGACTGAGCTTTTACTGTGACTAACTCTATGTGCTCTCTTTCAGACTCTAACCTTGAAAACTGGCTCAGAGTTTATCTGTTCTTTCTTTCTAGGTGAAATGACTAAAGGAGCTACATCCATCAACATTTTATTTTCCTTCCCATAGAAAGTACTCCTGGATCAGTGCTTCTGTGTTCTGTTTGTGTCTCTGCTCTGTTCTCTCAAACCCCCAGTCGGTTGTGGCAGATGGCCGCTCACACTGAGCCTGGTTCAGCTGGAGGTTTCTTCCTGTTAAAAGGGAGTTTTTCCTCTCCACTGTCACTACATGCATGCTCAGTATGAGGGATGGCTTCAAAGTCAACGCCAGTGACTGTCCACTGTCTCTACATGCTCATCTGGGAGGAGGGAATGCTGCAAGTCACTGACTGGATGCAATCTGCTGGGTTTCCTTAGACAGAAAAACGTTTTATCCAATTTGAATAAATAACTGAATCTGACTGCACTGTTCAATGATTAGTTATTAATTGGAATGTATGTGACTTTTGTGAAATGCCTTGAGACGACATGTGTTGTGAATTGACACTATATAAATAAACTGAATTGAATTGAATTGAATTGAATTGAATTGAAAGTCAATCTAGCAAACAGGAGTACCATCTCCAGATATCCATTTTTTAAAGCAAAGCTGCCTTGTCACATGTGGGAAACCAGCTTCTCTATATGGTGTGCTTAAAAACAATTGACAGGAGACAAACAAATAAATTAATAAAAACAAAGTATGTTGGTCTTTGCCATTGGGAACATTGTCATGTTTTAAATAATCCTAATATCTATAATCTTTAAAAGCAGAGAAAAATATTGATTGTTCCCACATAATTCAAAATTCTATGAAAATACTCCAGGTAGATTTCCAGTACTTATTAAAATCAAATGAAGAATTTTCAAAGTTTGTTCTGTCATAGTAACACAATCCCAGATTACACTAACATTGCAGTCATATTCAGAAAACAGAATGCAGTCAAATCTGTTACCTGGAATCATCTGAAGGAGCCAGGAGCAAGTCTGGCTGTTAGGATAGTTGCCAGGAAATCCAGGACTTAGTATAACTCCTGATGAAGAAAACCGCTCCTCATTTGCTGGGCACTGAGCTGGAGAGGTTAAAAAAATACTAAAGCCAGTTAAGAAATAACAAAATGAGGGGAGGGGGCTACAATTTTTATTGAAATAATGTGGGCCACGGATTGCAGAGGGCAGAAAACAAAATACCAGAGTACACAGCCACACACACAAACACATTTACAATTACTGCAAGCTCCTTTGTCACGTCACATATTTTGAACCTCTCCCTGGTTATGTTTCTCATTAAAGAGTACCTTATTAGGTTCAAGAAAATGACTTCTCTAGGATTAAAATTTATCTATGCACAATTATTTCATAATATTTTTGAATTCAAGCAAAAAAAACATCCCTGTCCCATCAGTTAATATCTCTAGTTATTAACCTTGAGCAACTGCAAGACTGATCAGTGAAAGGACTTAAAACAAAGCAAACTTTACTCAGATTAGTTTGGGGAAGAACTTATTTTTTGCTTTTCATATCTTCCCATAAGAGAATTGACTTCTTTCCCTTTTTTTTATAATAGAAAACAAATTTCTATTAATTTAACATGATTGAGAGGGCTCAACATCTCTTCAACGCTCAGCTGTAGAGGGCAAAAAGTAATTTTCTGAAAAGTCTAATTAAAATCAATGCTCATTTTTTATACAGAAATCGCAGGAGCCATGCAACCCGGACTTGATTCTGTAACATATTTCTTTTCTAAAGCTTCTATATAGATTTAAAATCCAACATGCTACACACATTTGCACAAATGCTTCACCACTGAGGTAACTTGTTCAGTGTCTGCTGGATCAGAAAAAAGCAGAACAAAGTAATTTATCTTTAGCCAATAAAAAAAAAGTATTTCAGATAACACATTAATTAATTTTATTGGCACAACATTGTGCATGCAGAAAAATGCTTCACTGATCCAGATTTCAATCAAAACCAGATATTAACAGGTTTTCGTATTTGTAAACCTGCACAGAAACTCCTTTAGGAATCCAAAGTTTTTCCATCTAATGATTAACACATATATACCAGTGCACTCCATTTTTGACAAATGATGCAGAGTTTTACAATCCTTACCTTGACATTTTGGGGGCGGAGCTTCAAAACGCAAGTGGGAATTAAGTTTACACATAAGCTCTGCTTTGCCAACCAGAGTGTATCCCGGTAAGCAGTGATACTTTACAATATCACCTAAAAGAAAATTGAACAAAAGAGTTTTTAGGTAACAATAATACATTTAATATTTCAAGCCTCAATTAAATATTTTGACATTTAAATACCTTAGACATTTTCTGTTTTTGTTGACTTTCTTTTTTCTTTTTTACTACTTTCTAAATTGGTTGCAACACAATCATCAAAGGATAGAAAAAAAAAAAAACACTCTTCCCAACTAAGTTCTTGCAGAGAAAAGATAACAATTTCAAGAATAACAGAAAATAAATGTATTTGAAGCTTGAAAATCAATATTCTTAAGTAACACAGCACAATTTGCATAATTTATACACACACAGGTCTACATTTCCACAAAATGTATGACAATTGTAGATGCCTTCAAAAGTCTTTTCTTTTTTTTTTCGTTTATTAAAAAAGCCAAATGTGACATTTGCTTGAACTAAATATTTTACAGTATCAAATGAAGACTAAATGTCAATTCTGTTTGATTATCTCTTCAAAAGACCTTTTAAATCTCAAGTTGATTGATTTTCTGTCTGACTAATGATGCTTCTCAATTTCAAGAATCCAATTTGACAGGCTTGCCTTGATAAGACTCAGTATACCTCAGACCACAAGGCAGAAAGAGGCACAAGCCTTAAAACTTTGTTCGAACAAAACAAACATGAACACTCGCTTTAGCCCTGAGCTTACTTAAAGATTTATACCTGTATAAGATCAAAGACAAACCTAGTGCCTGATCTTAGTGGTGTTTGCCATGCATGCACCAGTATCTAATCTTAAGTTTTACACATTTTTGTTGAGAGAAATATTTATCCAGGTCCAGAACATGTGCCCAACACTGTAACTACTGATGTAACACTTTTCTGTACTGTACTGTTAATGCATGATCCCCCAGGCTCTGTGAGGACTTTCTTCCTCTCCAACATTTCCTACATACAAATATGTTTATTTTATTATAAACCATTATCAGTTTTCGTTTTTCTAAGCTGCAAACCTTTAAAATCAGACAAAACAAAAATCTACAGTTTTTTTTTAAACCATGTCATTGTATCCTATAAAAAAAAAAACTTGCATCCTTGTATCAATCTGTTTTAGAAATTCAGTGGGGGAAATTTCATAAAACATCCAACTATTTAAACATCCAATTCATTCCTTCAATTGGATTTAGTGTATTTAAAAACATCGCTTGTTTCTATATTAGTTGTGGTCATAGTTATTCTACACACACAGACACATACATATATATGTGCAACTCGTACAAAATTTTACAGACTTAAATCTACATGCCAGGTAAAAACATCATATTACACATATCCACAGTTTAGAGATTGTCTGTCCTTCTTAAAGCAGTATCACATCTTACATTAATGTGACCTCTATGTGGGAAAAAAGACCAATGCAGTCTTTTAGTTTAGGATATGTGACCGTAGGGGTTTTGACCTGACCTCAGCTGTCGCAACAGTTGATTCCTGGGGTGTCAAATGTCTCTTTTAATGTTTTTAAGTTCTCAGCCTTAGCCTCCTTAAGTCAATGTCTGGCCGGTTGAGAGGATGTGTTTAGGTGGCATGTTAGGCTAAACGCGCTGCAGAGCGCCAGGTAATGGAAAGAGCGATTCCCATAAAGGGAGCAGGGACTCAGCAGGGAGATTGGTCTTTTAATCAGAAGGTTGATGGATTGCAGTTCAACCTCACAACTTCCTGTGCTGATGTGTTTTTAGCATGATATTAAACTCAAAACTGTTCACAATGGGCCCTTCCCTTTCAGCCTGCCTTAGATCAAAGTAATTAAGAAAAAAATTGCATTTTCAGGATGCATTTTTCTTTTGATTTCTAAACATCTTAATGTCTCAGTAAAGATATTTACTTTAAGTTTACAGTACAACTTAGGATTTTTGAGGCAAACTTTAGCTACTTTATGTTGAAAAAACATTAAACCCTTGATGTCAACAGCTTAGTGACTGCTGTGTGCATGTTGGGTTTACAGTGGTAGGTCTGCTATTACACAGAAAATTACACAGAGCTGGCAAATGCTAGATTGCAAATGATATGTGATCCCACTAATTGGTAAATTATGTAATTTTCTAAATATTCGTATAAACCTTTTTGAAAAGAAAATGAATGAACTAGTACAGGTTTCATGTCCATGCAGTGATTTATTCCAGAATATTTAAATTATGAACCATAAAAAATAAATAAATGTAGTTATGTTCTGGGCAAAGTGGCACATCCCTGGTAGGAATCTTGTACTCTGACAAGTAGAACACTATGAATGCCTTATAGCATCAATTAAATATAGTTTCATGCCTTTACTTTTGTACCAGAGATGCTCAGATACAGATTACAAAAATGGTATGTAGTCCTTTCAAGCAGTTTCTCCAGAGTCCATTTGTTTGGTGGCTTTACAATAGAGTTTAGACAGTTTAACGTTTATTGTGGAGTTGATTTCATGATTGTTGTCATCTTTGTAGATTATGCTCAGTATTTACAAAGTATTGTGGTCATTTGTATGATAATAAGTCTCCAGAAAAATGGATCACAAGCAGCCAGATTTTTTACAGTAGTTAGTCATTGTGATCTCATTGTATACAAGAAGCACAGCTTATTAAATGTTTTGATTTACAAGGTCCACAGCACAATTTGATTTAATATTCAAATATTTTCTTATGAAATTTGACATGATCAGGTCAGGTCAGGGTAATGTGGCTTAATCTAGTATGATATTAATAGAAGAGAAGCACTGTTAAGGACTACTACCTATGTGAAAGTCTTCGTCCTCATTGATCATCTCTGCATTTTCCACAATGGGAGGAGGTGGGCACTTCTTCAGACGGTAGGCTGAAAACGCAAGTGGAAAAAAAGTTAATCTTATTTAGAGAAAACCACAAAAACTAGCTTTATCAAGTTCATTGCTTAAACAGATAGGTAGATTGTTAGGTAGACAGACTTTCAGACAGATACTGTAGATCACAGAAACATGAAAATGAAACTTAATATTAACATTTTGGAGCATTGAGTTACCATGGAAGTTAAGAATGAAGAATCCTCCAGTAGAGAAGTCAGAGTGAAAGCGAATCAGGACCTTTGAGGTGGAACTATAGGCCGATTCTAATGCTGTGTTGCCACTGAAGACTCCCAACTGGGGGTTAGATGCATCAGGGCCATCCCTTAAAAACAGGAGGTATAAAAACTGATTATACTTAAATTAGGAGAAAATGACTGTAGAAAAATTAAAAGCCATGTAGAGAGTAACTAAATATACTGTATGAAGTCCCTGTGTGATTAAGACTTCATGAAACATCGTGATCCCATGATTAGAAAAAAATATATAAATATTCAGATAATGTAAAGTTTCACGCAAACATTTCTGGTATTGTGTATATTTAAGCAAGAATAAGATAACAACTCAAAAAGGCTAAAGTTTAAATACACAACACTTAAATACTTTATTAGATTTTTAATAGCTGCTTTACATCAGGTATCCTTATGGAGAGCAAAATGCACAGACAGCACCTGTACCAAAGATTTACTCAGAAAAGTACATTCTCACAAAAATTTGAAAATAAAGTTTTGAAGGTTTTAATAAGGGGTCTACAATTGTTGACACAAGTAAAGAAAACCTAAAATGCTAGAAACGGACTACAAACCTTTCACAGTGTGACAAAGTGGGTGACAACACCATTTGCCCAGAGTTTAGTTTATTATTTTCTCTAAATATTCTTGTTTGTTTTGATTTAGCCATACCTCTTCCTGTAGTCTGCAAGCATTTACTATCCCAGGTGTGGTTGTTTTGCATTTTTACAGATTTATTATAACATTGTGGTTCAAATTAATTCTAACAAGTTTTGTTAAGTTTATTTTTTTATTTATTTACTGCAGTTGTGTATTTTATTTTTGGTTATGAACTTTCCTGACTTAACTGTGTTCCAGGAGCAAATGGAGACAATGCTGCCTCACTTCCTGTATTTATAGCTTCTTGTACAAAGCTGATTGCACAGGAAGGAACCAAGTAAGAGGGGAAAGAGAAGCTGTGGAATTTTGCTATACGTTACTTTTAGGTCCCCTTAGCTTCAAATATATTGTTGTATGATTTAATAGTTACACTAAAATGTACGTGTTTGTCATTAGCATGAAAGAGCATCACCAAGTAAATTTTGTGATGTTTAGTCATACCTGCTATCTGGAATATTCCATTAGAGACCGTTTTGTTTGACTAGCCAGAGTGCATATGACATTAAGTTGGTTGGCTTAAGTTCAGTTTTGTTCATTTGTGAAATGTAAAATTTTAGGGCAATGGTTTTTTGGATTTTTGTAAATTTGTTTTTTTGTCACAACTTTTTTGGAAATAAATTACCTGCTACACTGGAAAACATCTGCCTACTGCCTTTTTTCAGCCACTTTGGCCAGGCTATCATGACACACAGTCTTTAAAAATTTTGAAAAGACTTGGAGGTAATACCAAAATACTGAGTTGGTGTTCATCTTTGAGTTGAGATTTGCATGAAAACTGGATCACACACTTAAACTACCCACAGATCACAGACTACAGGATTTGTCAAACCAGCATAAACCAACTGAAAGCATCAAACTGTTGTAGAAACTCTGGCGAGGACGCTAACATGAGGCTCACCAAGAACAAATTATGACTTACAATTTGACCATCAAATAAAAAAGAAATTAAATACGTGTGGCAAATTAATTCCAGTGTCAAATAATAATTTCAGGCTTTTGTAGTTGTTTGTAGAAATACATGAAAATGCCCCCAAACAAGCTGGAAACATATTGATTCTTGTATAACATATTGCAATGAAGTGTTTGGATTAATGAAAATGAGGATGTCATGCCTGAAACCTCTGTGTGATGATTTGTGATCGATTTATTATTATTATCTATTATTCAGTCACTAAACCGAAAAATATTTATTTGAAGTATTTTGTAAGACAGAAAAATATGCGCCATGAAAGCTTATATTCAGAAGAAGTACATAAGAATGGAAATGCTCAGGGAGTCAAATTGTGCTCTTGGTGGTTCTAGTGTTAAAGATTACACACGTGGACAAAATTGTTGATACCCCTCGGTTAATGAAAGAAAAACCCACAATGGTCACAGAAATAACTTGAATCTGACAAAGGTAATAATGAATAAACATTCTATAAAAATGAACAAATGAAAGTCAGACATGGCTTTTCAAACATGCTTCAACAGAATTATAAAAAAAAAAATAACTCATGAAACAGGCCTGGACAAAAATGATGTTACCCCTGAAAATAACGTGACCAAAGGGATATGTTAAATCAAGGTGTGTCCATTAATCAGCATCACAGGTGCCTACATTCTTGTAATCAGTTAGTGGGCCTGTTTATAGGGCTACAGGTAGTCACTGTGCTGTTTGGTGACACGGTTTGTACCACACTCAACATGGATCAGAGGAAGCGAAGGAAAGAGTTGTCTCAAGAGATTACAAAGAAAATTATAGTCAAGCATGTTAAAGGTAAAGGTTAAAAGACCATCTCCAGGCAGCTTCGTGTTCCTGTGACTACAGTTGCACATATTATTCATAAATTTAAGATCCATGGGACTGTAGCCAACCTCCCTGGACGTGGCCAAAGGAGGAACAGAGACGGATAATACAAACTGTAACAAAAGAGCCCAGAAAAACATCTAAAGAGATTAAAGGTGAACTTCAAGCTCAAGGAACATGAATGTCAGATCGCACCATCTGACGTTGTTTGAGGCAAAGTGGACTTAATGGGAGACGACCAAGGAGAACACCATTGTTGAAAACAAATCATGAAAAAGTCAGACTGGAGTTTGCCAAACTGCATGTTGACAAACCACAAAGCTTCTGGGAGAATGTCCGATGGACAGATGAGACGAAAATTGAACTTTTTGGCAAGCCATATCAGCCCTATGTTCGTAGACCTCGACATGTCGCTAGTCACGCTACCCATTGCATTTAAATAAAAATAAATAAATATTATTAACATGATCAATAATTAGCAGTTTTACTGTGTAAGGACTGATTTAATCTCTCTCTCTTTCTAAAATAGTTTAATCTAATTGTTTTAATAGATTTTAATATTATTATGTTTTTCTCAGAATTTTTATTTAGTTCATTAATTAAAGTTAAATGAAGTTTGTGCAATCTGTCTATATAAAGGGTTTTCAAAATTATCTCAATATTATTTTATCACATATTCACCCTTTTGTGTGAAAGCCCCTCTGCAGATTTTATGCTTCTGAAACCTATTTTAAAAACTCTGCTTCAGGCATGAATTGGTTCTAACACGGTTAAAAGTCAATACACAAAACAAAATCCAAATAATGTCAATTTTTACCTGAAGAATATGGACAAACAAGTGGGATCAGTATGAACCTCTTCTTATATGCTTCATTGTAAAACAGATTTAATTACAGCATTACAGATATATCCAAACAGCACATTTAAAAACAAAACTTTGATGAAAAATTGATGTGGTTGTTAACACAGGAGGAAGGAAAAATCTTTCAGCACTTAATTTATTTTTTTAATTAAATTTTTAAACTAATTTCAAACAAAATTATTGAACAAAGCCTGCAGAATGAACGCCTTATTTCACTCATTAAATATTGAATGTTGCTGAAAGGTTACATTTCCTAAGGTTTCTAAATGATCAGTTTTAGGTTTTAATGAACAAGGGGTTTAAAAATTTTCATGAGGAGGGCCTGGGATCTCTTAGCATCTCAATAATTCAGTGTGTTCTGAAGGTGTTGAAGCTCATTTAAAATCATGAGATTCTGCTTTTTAATTGTGTTAAAGGAAAGTCAACATTTTGACTTTTTGACAATCATTAATTTACTGCAAAGGATTTGTTTTAAATAATAAACAATTCTCAGTGCAGCTCAGAGTTGGTATGGCTGATAAGAACACGCTCACAGAGTAATAGGTGTTTTCATCATCCAGCACCAGATCTTTATTTTGTACAGAAAAGAGTGGAACATTTAGTGGTAGGTGAAATAATCATTATGTATGATGTCACTTTGCAGAAGAAATCTCTAATTTACACTACAATGATAAAAAGAAAAATGTAACACGACAATATGATAAGGATTTTGGGAGCTTTATTGTTTTGCCTGTCTTTGTTTTGTTTCCTACTTTTTATGCTACAGACGGTTTTAGTATGAACATCCTAAATGTAATTCACTTGGTTAGTGTGACTAAGGAATGCTTTGACTAATACATCATTTGTCAAAAGTGCATAATAAACACAACCATTTTTGTAAAACTATGGAAATGAATTCTGCTTTTGACTGAATGATTCTTCTTTTCTTCATTACTGTGATGCTGGATGTGCTGCCTTCTGTGGAATGTTTTACTGATATTAGGCAAAGATCCAAATGAAACTGGTTGAAGACCACAGGGACAGTTTGGTAGCAGCCCCCCACATCTGGATACAGATGCTGTCACATAACACCCAAGGGAAAACAAGGCAGACACACATCAGTGTGGTGTTTACATGATATAATAAAGCACGGCCAAATTAATTCCTCTACGTAGAGAGATACATAAAGGTTTAAGCTTGTTGGTTCAGCTGAATTTGTTAAAATCATTGGTCCAATTTAAATCGTAGCAAAAATCTTTGAATGCATAAGTGGATGTCTACCTTTTTTAAATAAAAAAACTGGCCTTTTTTGGGCCTGCCTGATACATGAAGATTAAACCACTAATGATTTAACATTATAAAGAAATTACAGTGTTGATCAATTCGTTATTAACTGAGCAGCTCGAACATGACTTACTTTCCTGTCCCACTTTTTGTATACCTGTACTCAGAAACCTTTACAAAATATATCAAGTAATGACAGAATCGCTGTCCTAGATGTGTGATTTTAGTTAAATATGTTCTCGGTTCTCTGCTTTTATGAAAGGTTTACTGCTGATGCATTTAATTAAAACATTTCCCATTACAGATCCCACCATTTAGAAAAAAAAAATATTTAGTCTGTGCACATAATGTGAATCTAAATGAGATATAAGCCTTCAGAGTCTCTTTGTTTCTATCTGAGCAGACCAAATGCTCAAAATTTAAAGTTAAAATAGTAAAGAACTGATTGTAATATTATGCATCTTTGCCAGTTGATTCTGTTTACATGAAAATTATTCCAATTGTAGTGGACCTTTGCGCCAGACTCTCTAAATCTGTTTAAGACCCTGGAAGATAGATGGTATCCCACTGGGTCTGTGAAAACCTCTCCTCTCCCCTAAGTGTCAGCCCCAAGTCACTTAGAAATATATTCATGAAATACAGCAGGACTGAGCCATCATGTGTGTACTCATCCCACATTACTGAGCTCTTTTGGTGGCTTCCATATATGGATGCAATTTCATAATTTAGTTCCAAATGAAATGTACCAAAAAACACATCAATCATAAAAATCAATTTGCAGCAGCAAAATAAGTCAGTGTAGAGCTTCACCATGGCTAAATGCAAGGTTCTGTGAGCTGGCCAGATTGAAAAACTAGAAGCCACAAAGTGTGACTTCATTGCTTCCCCTTTTGCCTGCAGCTACCAACTCCCCAGGGCACATGGCTTGAACCTGAAAATAACAGCTAACCACCAAACACACTCATCAAAAAGCAAACTTACAACACCTGCTTGATCCTAATTTGCTTTCTAATAAATCTCTTGCTCATCTTGATTTTTGATATGATGCATGGTGCACAACCAAGCCTCTCTTCAAACTTGTCAGATTCAGTTGAGTCCAGTTCGATTTGTGAATCCGGCTCTGCCACTCCGTTCATTACATTTCCCAAACCCCACTGACTCTCATCATTACTTCCAGAGTTCCCAAATCCTCTCTGGGCCTACATCTGGGCATAGTGCTGACTTAGATTGAATTGGTCAGTGTTCCCATTATAAATGCATTACTCTCACACTCCTTGTATTACACTCTTACCTTCAAACTGAATCCCATCATTACAGCAGAGGAGGTTATGTTCTTGTTGCACAGAGTGAAAATGTGTCTATGTTTTAGATTTAAGAACATATGATCTCTGCCATAAACATGCAGTATACAGATTTAAATGGGTCTACAGTATTTCCCAGTACAATGAAATGTCTGAGAACCTAAAACAATACATTTGTAAAGCCAAGACAGTCTCTCAATAAGGCATGAGATGAAAGAAATCAGTATTAGACATACTGCAGGGTTACAGAAAATTAAGTGAACGCCATAAGTTTAAGCAAATTAACATACTGTCAGGGGACATGCCATCATTTTCCATTACAGTAAAATAAGCAATGAGTAAATATATTCAAAACAAATCTGTCAGGAATGCAATAACTGCATGATGAATCCAATACATCCACCCATTTTTGTCTATAGGTGTGTGAGTGAACGCCATGAATGAGTGTGAATTTCCCAAGACTTACCAGACAGCAATATAATCTGTGACGGGCTCAGTCTGCAGTAAAGTAAAGTTGATGTAAATCCCATGGCCATGAGGAACGCTGATGAGCCAGCTGCAGTCTTGGGAGTTAGGGTATTCATTGGGGTACTGAGGTGAATAGATGGTCCCATTCTCAGCTGTCACATTATATCCGCAAGGAGCTGTAAGAAGCAGAATTATGAGACTGTCATTTTGAAAAATTTCAATCCCATACAAAATACAAAACCCAGAAAAAGAAGAGACAAGAATTATTGTTAAATGGCAGAAGGTGAGGAATATGATTCATCTTGAAATAATTCTTTGTTATTGAGCCACAGGCAATTCTATCTAATGACTTTAAAAATATATAGAGAAGATTCTGAGATCATCTTATATAATAAACTATCTGAGTAAACCAGTATTTATTTCCAATAAAATCCACTTATAGGGTTGGACATAAAAAAAATATGTCAAAAATTATTTATATCCTTCTTAATAATTAATGGAAAAATCCTTATTGGAATTACAAAATTCAAAACACTTCTTTTGTTTCCAGAGGTACTTTGGTGATTTACCTTTGGCAAAAATGTTAATTTTACTTCCGGTCTGAAGAAACATTTTGGTAAAATAAAAACATTACTTTAAACCTAAATGCTAGATGGCTTAACAGTATATTTGTTGTAAACTTTGCTTAAGTAGGGTACAAGGGACAAATGGGTTCTTTTTCTCATCTTTGCTTGCTACACTCTATAACCATTAGAAGTTTGGGCAATGTCATTTGTGTCCAGTGTGAGCACTGAGGCACTGTCCAACTGGCTAAATGTTACATTGGCATGTAAAATGCTAGTCCACAACACTTGGAATATATTCACCACTAATTATTGCATGTGAAACAGCTCTTTATAATGTAAATATTGGTTAATGGTCGATAATGGTCGTGTTGTGTGGGAGCCAAGTTAAGTAAGTTTATATATAGAATTTATTTTGCTGTTAAACCTTATTTACTTTAAATAGTAATTTAATAATACATTTAGGGTCAAAATGTAAGTAGAATAATTTCATTACGATCATGTTTATATGTTGGGGTGTTGTGAACAGGTTTTGAGAAAAGGCTGGTTTCTAGTTTTGAGCTCGGGACTTCGTGATTTTAGGGGATGGAGGGGCAGCGCAGGGGAGTTTAGATGGTATTGAAGAAGTAGGGGCTGCAGCTTGGTACAGAGCCACACGGTTTTTCTACCGTAGGTCGTTTATTCTAAATAATGTAGTGCAACTGGCTTTTTCAGGCCATGGCCTTCAGCAGCCAGAATTAGAGACAGCTCCTTTAAGTGTGAGGCCCTGGTTCTCAATTTGAAAAAGGGGACTGCTCTATATGGGTTGGGGTTTAAGTATATTGAATCAATTAATTGTTACACTCACTTCCATGGTTGCATGTGTCAAATGTTTGGTGTGGAGAAATCTGACTGGTCTGGCCATGGTAGCTGGAGCTATTTATTTTAGGTGAATGACATCCACCTTTTGACCTCAATGTTCTTGAACACCTTTGCGATGAATTAGGGTGGAGGCTGCAATTCTGTTTTTCTCATCTAACTATGAACCCACTCCTAAACATTGTGGAAGATGTTTACAGAATAGCTAAAGTTTGCTATTGCTGGCAACTGTGGGTCCATCAACGTCTTCGACCTTATAGGTCAAGAATTAGAAGTCATCAAAGTTCATGTACATGTAAAGATAGATAGATACATAGATAGATAGATAGATATAGATAGATAGATAGATAGATAGATAGATAGATAGATAGATAGATAGATAGATAGATAGATAGATAGATAGATAGATAGATAGATAGATAGATAGATAGATAGATAGATAGATAGATAGATAGATAGATAGATAGATAGATAGATAGATAGATAGATAGATAGATAGATAGATAGATAGATAGATAGATAGATAGATAGATAGATAGATAGATAGATAGATAGATAGATAGATAGATAGATAGATAGATAGATAGATAGATAGATAAAATCTAAAAAAAAAGAAGTAAAAAAGTACAATTAAAGGTTTTTTTTACCCTCACAACGGGGAAATGGGTGATTCCATTTCCGATTTGTCCCATGGAGGCATGTTAGCACCTTGTGTCCGATCAAAACATAACCAGAGAAGCATTGAAAAGTTATTGACTGTCCAGCGCTGTAGTCACTTTTGACAATGTCACCATTTGGGAAAGGAGATGGATCCAGGCAGTTCTGAAGCTGATAAGCTAAGGACAGAAAAAAAAACATAGAAATAACAGTTACCACAGAAATAGTAATTATTGGCGTTACATTATCCTTATGTTCAGTGATCAGATCAGCGGACTGTGCTATTGCTTGATAAACAATAGTCAAGGTAAGAATACACATAGCAAGAGTTGTGCATGCTCCTCCCACAATCAAAAGTGTGAGAACAAAATGACAAATGCTACCCCAGAACAAATTCATAAGACAGCCAAAGTTAAACAATAATAGCAAAAATACTATCTCAGCAAGAAAGACAAGTGGTGATATTGACTTTTCTCTCTTATGTATACATATATGCATAGCATGCCAGCACCTGCATGAGGAAATGTCAACAACCATAGATCTACTAAGGGCATATCTCTCTCTGCAAGGGTATCGTGGTGAATCAAGCCCCTCTATTAACTGTGCCTTTCACATTAAAAGCAGGTGGCTGACATTATAGTCCTTGCTACCACAAAAGGTGACAGAGCAAAAGGCACCTAACAGCACTTGAAAAGAACTCACGCAAGGTCATCTTAAACACAGTCTCTAGTGCTGTACACCATGCTAAGCTGAATCATAAAAAGCATGTTTGGTGTTGAGAGGATCTAAAACTTAGAAAGGAACTGATGACATGTTGCAGGCTGAATACATTTTCAGGATCCTCTGTAGTATCACTAGCTACTGTACGTAAAGCAATGTGACAGCTAAACAAATATCTATAAATCTCAAAAGTTTAAAGAGGGAAAATAAATAATATAAACAAATAATGACAGAGGTAACAGTCTGAACTATAAGGACAGTGGGAATTCAAAAATCTGAAAAGAAATTTAAAAAAAGAGTAAGCAAAAGTTTGGATGTATGTAGGCCAGATGTAATGCATGTAGAAGCAGAATAACTTACAGCTGGGATATTACAACCAACAATTTGGCTCTAACCAACTCCAGGAACAACTTCCATAATTTCTGTGTAGAAAAGTGATTTTGGAGGTAATGCAAAGTCAGAGTGCCAATGCCTAAAACTGGTATCACAGCTCCCTAAAGCTTTAAGGTGTCACACTTGGGTTCAAATGGTAGAGTGTGGGTACACTTTTCCAATGTGTTTACAGTCACATTTTTGGCATGAGCACTTATCCAGCTTTGGTTGCACAGGTGCACACACAGATATGCAGTCTCACGACCTCTTAAGCTTTAACACCTGAGATTGCAAGTGATGCAGAATGGCACCAGAATGAAGGTACACTCTGTTTGCATTGTAATCATGAGCTTCAGTGTGTGGTGTAGCCTCCTGCCAAAGAATATTGCTGTCAGCTGCCAGTGGGTGCTACTCATTGTATGAAAGGATTTTGGCATCCCCCAAATATTAAAAGTAGGAGGAGGGTGACAGGTGCTACAGTATTAGGGGACTTACTGTTGCAGAAAAAAAGAAAGAAATTAGGATGTGCACATAAATGTGCATTAACTCATGTGTAAGTAAGCCTTGTTCTACTTATCATGGCATACAGGCCCATAATGTATTTCTCATGTCTTTGAAGTGAAACACTCAAAGCTACAAGTAAAGCCTGCTGGACATGATGCCAGTCTCTCACAAGTGTTTACTGGCAATCCATTTCTTTTAATGATGAGAGAAAAGCCACAAGGTTTTTAAAGTCTTTAGCATGACTCATCCATGGATCAAAGCTCGAAACCTCCTAGCAATATGTTTTTTCATCCCATAAATCATTTGAGTTGCCAGGCTTTGTAATTTGGCTGCTAGGTTAGCGTGTTCTTCATTTATTCTAAGCCTTTGAGAAGACAATTTTTTCTCTAATCATTTGGGCAACCACTGTGTCCCCTCCCACAAATGTGAAGAAGAAAACAATAATAGCAGGCCTACTTTTAATTCAAGTTTGTTCTACTTACAATTAAGCCTTCAGTCAATATCTCTGGCCTTCTCTAAAAGCATACCTTGGAATTAACTGAAACTTACCCTGGTAGGTAAGTCTGAACCCCGGCCTGTTCTCTGAGTGGTCACTGTAGAAGTGGATGATTGTCAGGTGGGTTGTGCTCATCAGTGGCGGTGGAATCTGTGAGCCCGTAAACTGACCAATGAGAGCAGAGCTGTGCTGAGGTCCGGCACGAACTTCAAGAAAGTCATGGTTGTCCTCTGAGGAGAAGTTTTGGAACTGAATATGGGCTCCTGGAAACAAATATGTAGAAATAGGTACATGTTTTGAAAATAAACATACATCTACACACAATGTATTATAACTTTAAATAAGCATATGCTAATATTCATTAATTAAATCACAAAACAGTTGACTATTAAGTAGGTCTAAACACAGTCGTCTCCATGATAAATACATAATTGTGTCCAAAACCAAAGAAAAATTAAAGATAAATACATATGCTTTACTTAAACATTATTTTTTGCCATTTCAATTTTCATTCCAATAAAGAAAAAATGCTAAATTTATTTTCCTTTTTATTCTGCAACCAAGCCTATAAAGCTTCAAAGAGTTTAGTATAATCTTCTATAGGTTTTTTATTATTTGGGTAAACTTCTAGAAAGGTGTTTGTGGGAGTCTGTGTGTGTGTCTCCCATGTGTCAGCCATCAACTCACATGCAGTATGGTAAATTGATGGAAGAATTTGCAGTAAGTACATACATGTGTATGTTTTCCAGCTAAGTCAACAAATGTAACTAAAATGCATTACTTTTAGAAATACTCTTTCATCCCATAATGCAGGACTCACCATATCCAGCTGGCAAGGTGATTTGCCAGGTGCAGTCCAGGTTGCCAGGGTAGTTGCCAGGAAAACCTGGACTGAGAATTACACCACTCATCTCAGACAGGACCCCACCACAGCGTGCTGGCAACAAGTGCACATACAAGACATTAGTAATGCACAATATAAACAAAAGATTGATGCTTTGATCTATGACAAATTTGAACATGAATGAGCTGCAAAAGGTGTCTAAAGTATTAAAATGGGTACTGTAACACTAGAATTAACAAAAATAAATAAAAAAATGCAGAAGCTGTCATAGCACATCGTTCATTTGGTCCTTATATGTGACCAATGAATTTAGCCGGCAGTCTCTAACAAGAGCTTTTATAAGCTATTGAATAAATAAATCCTAAAAACAAACCTGAAATGAATAAAAGTTAGGTACACTTATAAGTACAAATTCTGTTGGTGACTGTATAGTGTATGAAAGCTTATAACCATTATACAATATTATTCTACTTAATATTGATACTATGTCAGTGGAGACATTTCTTTGTTTCAAAAACTTATTTTAAGGACTAAAAATGTACTAATGAAATAAAAGTCAGAATAAAAAACATATATTTCACCAATATTTTACCAATAATACACCATATACCTCATGGAACCATGAATGATAAAGATTTGTTACACAGATCTATAGTGGGTATTCATTCACTATGTACTTGTTTTTCTTTCTGGTATGCTGAGAAACAAAAGTCTCAGGTCTACCTATTATTTATATCACATTGTTTTGTAAAATTCTGTAAAGCTCGTTCCTGCAGGGACATATTCTCTCTCCCAATACAGAGATCATTCGTAGGACAATTTAGCCCACAATAAAATGTGCATGTGTGTGCCTGTGCAATACCTATGCAAAGAGGTGGTGGGTAGTTCCACCGACGCACAGTCCCAGGCATGCAGGAAATGTGTGAATGGCCCTGAAAAGGATTATAAAGCATCTTAGATTCATTACATAAAAATACTGTGAGACATGTATGGTGTATATTCATCGTTAATACATTCATTTTTCATTCTGGGTGCATATAAATACACCTCAAAGCAGAGATTTACATACACTATAAAAATAAAGAACATCTTTCCTCTCACTGTCCGACATTAATCAGACTAAAATCTTCTAGTTTTAGGCCAGTTAGTATTACCAAATTGTTTATATCTGCTAAATGCCGGAATAATGACAAAATGGTTTGCTGGAATTTTCTCCCAACAGAACTGCTTTCGTTATGTCAGGTTCGTAGGCTGCCTTACTGGTACAAACCTTTTCAGCTATTTCAACAAATTTTTCTAAGGGACTGAGTTCAGGGCTTTGTGATGGTCACTTCAAAACATTGACTTTCTTGTTATTTAGCCACTTTAGAACTCATTTGGTGGTGTTCTCATGGTCACTTACCATTCAGAAGGCTCATTTGTGCCCAAGCTTTACCTTTACTGGCTGATGTCTTAAGATGATGCTTCAAAATTTAAGCATAAAGATCTTCCCTCGTGAAGGAATCTGTTTTTTTAAAGTGCACCATTTCTCAATTACTTACATAGACATAATCCTGCCACACCCTTACTTCACTTTTTTTTTCAGGGGCAATGGCTTCATCTTTGTTGAGTGGCTTTTCAGGCAGTGTTGGTAGAGTGCTCACTTCACTCACTCTCTTACCAGCCTTTTTCCCAATGCCTTTTGCAGTTGTTCTGGGTCAAAATATACATCATTCATTTGTGGGAGACAAGAACTGTCTGTCTATAGTACTTCCTGAGTAGTATGATGGCTGAACATTCCCAATATTTGGAAATTGTTTAAACATAGGCTGCACGGTGGTGCAGTTGGTAGCACTGTTGCCTTGCACCAAGAAGGTCCTTGGTTCAATTCCCTTTCAAACTCTTTCTGCAAAGAGTTTGCATGTTCTCCCTGTGCATGCATGGGTTCTCAAAGTGTACTCTGGCTTCCTCCCACAGTCCAAAAATATGATTGTTAGTTAAACTGGTCTCTCTAGATTGCCCTTAGGTGTAAATGGGTGTGTGCATGTGTTTATCCTGGATGTCTCTGTGTTGCCTGAGTAGTATGATGGCTGAACATTCCCAATGTCCAGGGTCTACCCTGCCTCTTGCTTGTTGGCTGCTGGAGATAAGCACCAGCTCCCCCGTGACCCACTATGGAATAAGCGGTATAGAAGATGAATGAAAGTTTGAACATATGAAAATGTTTGAACATATTAATGTTGCTCTTCAGGGATCTGGAGATTGTTCCCAACGATGAACCAGATGACTGGAGGTCCACAGTTCTCTTTTTGATATCTCGGTTGTTTTCTTTAGATTTCTTTCCATTACTCACACATGGAACCAATGTGTTTAGGGTGTTGCCTTAAAATACAGAAACTTACAAAGCCATGCCCTCATTATCCATTCCAAAATTTTAAAGGCATAGTAATTTTAGGGTATGTAAACTACTGACTTACATGAAATAACTGAATAGCTTCTTTAATAAATGTTTTCTCTCGTCTCAATGTTAAATGTCACATATCTTTTTATACTGTGTATATAAATGTCTGGTTTTAACTGTTTAGACACCAAACAGTTTAGAAGCTGGCCTTTTTGTTTTATCAAAGTTTTTCTCATTTTTATAGTTTTATTATTATGGGTATGTATTTGTTTCAAAGAATAACATATTTACATTGAACCGGAATTTTTTTATGTGCTTGTTTATCGTTGCTGACACACCTTTGAGTCATTAGTCAAAAGCATGTACAACAATATATTTATACAAAAGATGTATAATTTAAAGTGTTTGTACAACATATTAATAATAGATGCATACTGTATAAGGTTAAATGTTTTGTGTGTATGTTGTGTGATCATTACCTGTAGTGTGTAACCAGGTTCACAGCTGAATGCTACCACTTCATTTACCATATATCTGTCTCCTGTTTTTATGCCGTTTGCTGGGATCATGGGTTCTGGACAGGTGGTGAGTCCAACCGCTACAACAAAGAAGAAAAAATCTTTTTAAAACAAACCAAAAAAACAAACTGTTTTGATTTATTGTTCCAAACATTAATTTTACTATTACTTTTGTTTCTAAACACTACCAAGCCCCTGGGTAAACACAACTTGTACTCATTGTACTCTTCTTCCGCATATCCGGGACCGGGTCACAGGAGCAGCAGTCTCAGCAAAGATGCCCAGACTTCCTTGGACCGTCCCCTGGGCTTTCTCCCAGTTGGACGTGCATGGAACACCTCACAAGAGAGGCTCCTCTAAATGTGGATGAGAAGCGGTTCTACTCCAAGCTCCACTTAGATAGCAGAGCTCCTCACCCGATCTTTAAGGGAATGCCTGGCCATCCTGCAGAGGTAGCCAATTTCAGCCACCTGTGATACCGTGATTTGGATCTTTCGGTCATGCCCATAGGTGAGGATAGGAACCTTTTGGCTCAGCTTCACCGCAATGGAAGTGCAAAAACAAGAGACAAAATCCACTGACTCCCGAACCAGATCCCTCTGGCCGTTGGCTGTGCCTGTAAAATCCTGTCCAAGACAGTTATGAACAGGACCGGTGAAGGGCAGCCCTGCCAGAGTTCAACATGCACCGGGAACAGGTCCAACTTAATGCTGGCAATGTAAACCAAACCCCTGCTTTGCTTGTTTAAAGACCGGATGGCCCTTAATAAAGAGCCCAGGACTCTATGTCCACAAAGCACCTGTGGACTGATTTGGCAAACTCCCATGAACCCTTGAGCACCCTGTAGAGGGTCTAGATTTGGTCCAGTGTTCAAAGACTGGTACGAAACCACCCTGAACCTCCTTAAGCTGAGGTTCGACTATCAGCCAGACTCTCCTCTCCAACACCCTGCCACCATGGAGCATTTTGACCACCTTGGTGACTTTGGCCTGGGTTATGAACAAGTCCAACTTTGAGTCCTCAGTCTCTGATTCCTCCAGGGAGGGGATGACAGCAGGATTGAGGAGATTCTCGTAGTACTCCTTCCATGGCCTGATAATGTCCCCGATCGAGGTCAGCAGCTCCCCACACCCACTCTAAACAGTATTGACGAAGCACTGCTTCCCTCTCCTGAGGCACCGGATGGTTTTCCAGAATCATTTCGAAGCCAACTGATTGTCCTTCTCCACGGCCTCACCGAACTCCTCCCAGGCCCAGGCTTTGGCCTCTGCTACTGCCCGGGCATGCTTGGTACCCGTTAGCTGCCACAGGATTACCACAAGTCAGCCAGGCCCCATAGGACTCCTTCTTCAGCTTGATGGCATCCATTACAGCTGGTGTCCAGCAACGTGTCTGGCAATTTCTGCCAGCATACAGCCACAGCTACAGCCAGCCGCATTGACAGTAGAGGTAGAGAACATGGTCCACTTGGATTCTATGTCCCTATCCTCCCCCGGGATCTAGGAAAAGGTCTCCCAGAGGTGGGAGTTGAATGTGTCCCTGACCAAGGGCTCTGCCAGACGTTCCCAACAGACCCTCACTATACGCTTGGGCCTGCCAAGTCTGTCTAGCTTCCTCCTCTTCCAGTAGATCCAATTCACCACCAGGCAGTGATTGGTGACAGCTTAGCCCCTCTCCTGACCCGAATGTCCAAGACATCCGGCCGAAGGTCCAAAGAGAGGACTACAAAGTCAATCAAAAAAAAAAAAAAACAGTAAATGTGATATGATCATTAATTCTTAAATTGTAACTGCAGCAAAATCCAAACTTCCAGCATTAAGTATCCAAACTTTTAATGTGAACAGCATTCTGTATAAAAACAGCAGGAAAACCTCTTCAATGTCACTGTTCTTCATTCAATGGAATTTTACCTTTTCTCAAGACTTACATTATTTGTAACATACTTTAATAGACTACTAGTTTACATTTTCTATATAACTATTATTTATACCACACAGGTTTACAGCATCTCCTAAAGCATCAACTTTTAAACAACTAATGATAAATAATGTAGATGTATTGATTATTCAGATTATTTTGGACAACTTCCTTAGTATAAACTGACAAGTACTATACTTTTTATACAAGGCAGCTTATTTTGGATTTGACAAATGCTTTGGAGAAAAAAACCCATAAATGCTTAAAAATAAGTGAAGATGATACCCTGACTGTTATATATTTCCAGCACAAAAAATGTCAAACACATTCTTAATAGGTTTGACTGTAGCAGACCCTTTATCAAATAGCATCAGTAGGAGTGTGTTTGTATGTTTGTGTGTACATGCGTTTGTGTTTGTATACGTGGAAATATCTGCAAGAGACTACCTAACAGTGCTTACCATGGCAACACATAGGTGGAAAAGGGATGGAGAGTCAAACAAGGAAGGAAGTGTGTCTTGCTTGTGCGGCTAGTAATGTTGGTTCATTATCTACTTTTCTTCCAGCAAAATTCTGTGATCCAACTGTGCCCGTACACACAAATCCACAAATGCGTGCACATCCAGGTGGCCTGTAGCACCCTGAATGACATTTTTGACTGTGTGTGCATGAGTGATTTGTACATGAGTCTGCTTGCTCTTGGGGGAATAGGGGGGACTTTATTTTTTTTTAAAGGGAGTGGAAGCGGGAAGGCTGAGTGAGGCCTAACACACACACACACACACACACACACACTTGTTTTGCTATATGTAGTGAGGACCATGTGTTGACTCCCATTGACATCCATTGATTTTCAGTCATTTTCAACCCTTTCTATGCCCTAACCCTGACAATAACCCTAAACCTAACCATTACCAGTGCACGCCTAACCCTAACCTTATCCCAAAGTCAATTCACACCTTAGTCCTAAACCTAACCGTTAGCAAAATAGGTTGTGAGGACCAGCAAAATGTCCTCACTTTGGTACAAACGGTCCTCAATTTGATGGTGAAATCGGGAAAATGGTTCTCACTGTGATGCCAAGACAGGAACACACACACACACTCAGTGCATTATTAGGCAGAGCATCAGTGGGCTGTCATGACAACTGATCAATGAAACTATTCCATTTGGCTGACCATCTTTCTCGCTCCTCTGCCAACTCATGGCACGTCCATTTCCTGGCTGTATGAGAGTGGTTATGCTCTGTAAACTGCTGACTGTACCCCACAACACCCCACCAGGACTATTAGACTACTGCTAGACATTGTCAGCAGCTAAGCCTAAGTGACTGGATTTATCACACTTCTGTTTTAGCTAAGGGGACAGACAAACAATTGAGACATTTACCATCATCTTTTAGAATAAAGTCCTCTTTGGTAAAAAAAAAAAAAAATGTAATGAGCAGTATTGCCAGAAGCATTCACATTTCTCACGATGAAACATCCACAATGATCTGCCCTGCAGAAAACAGACAATGTAATGTCTTAGGTGTGGAGTGTAATGAACAGTCATTTCAGGGTTAACTAACTTGCTCTGAACTGTGAGCTAACATCTCATAAACAGCTGAAAGTTGACAAATCTCTAAAAACGTGTTTAACGTGAAACACAAGTTCAAACTGAGGGTAATTGCAGTTGTTGAAATAGGTGTTTATGGAAAAAAAGTACCACCTGTTACCTCCAAGAAAATATACATTATGGTGTTATCTATACCTAATTTTAAGTAAACCCAAAAATGTTGTATGTAACTGCTACCATTTTAGGATTTGAAGAAACCCTTGTCTTTCTATAGCCTCCTTAGTTAAGTTTTCAACTGCATACAAACATTGAAACTCTGTCTGTCATAAATCATATTTAGAATATTTTTGGTTTGTACAGTTTCACCCAAAAGTATTCATATCCATGGCAGATTTCTATGAAAAATACTTTTATTCAACCAAAATGTTTGTTTCTCATAGAAAAGTTTTATCTTTCCAAATAATATTAATGTAAAAACTATTAAAAAAGTAAAAAGAGCATTAATTTTGAGAAAAATTATTTGAATTACTTTATTTTGTTTACATTTTTTTAAATGACTTGTCAAAAATAATTTCTTGATAATCTATTGAAAAAACATTTTTTGGCAAGTGATTAAATTTTTGTATAATCTATCTATTGAGACACTGGGTGTGCCTATATTACTTTCTTCATTGAAGAAAATCCAACCAGTCAGTTCTATACTTTCCAGGTATTTAGTTTTAGAACAAAATAAAATTTACTAATCTCAGAAATTTTAAAGATTCTTTGTTTACTGCTGACCAAAGTTAAGAAAAAATATGTATATATATATATATACCACAATTTCTGTGTACCGATACACCCCTAATGTTAAACCGTCTTGTGATAAATGAGACAGAAAGCTGAACTAAGACCGACATTTCAGATATACCAAAGTTTTCTTGTTCGGTCTGCTCTAGAGTTCACATGAGATTCCACACATGGCCTATGCAGGAAATGAACTCTGGTCCATTCAAAGCAGACCAAACAGCTCAAGTGTAATGGTTCCCAAAGACATGTTACATCTTTGGAAATGTAGACATTGTCGGTGTTGCTGAATTAAATCCTTCAATAAAAGACCACTGAGTTATATTATGGATTTTGCATGGAGGACAGCAATTTTATTAGACTTTACTTTAATACCACTTGTTAACCCAGGAAGCTACATAAACTTTACTCACCCACAAGTTGATTATCATGTAGATGTAACTAAAGCATCAGTGTATAGGTAATGTTGCCTCTTAGAACAACAAGCTAATTAGTCAGAAGAGGCAGGCTCTGTGGTTTAATTTGAAGTTGTTAATTTTAAGAAATCTAGAAATAAATGTATGCAGTAGTCATTTCACTTATGCTGGAAAGATGTTACATAAAAGTAAGAAATACTTTTTATCTGTTAACAGACAACAAGTAGAATAATTTTCTTTTGAACACTGTCATAAGGTGGACAAAGAGCTTTTTGAGTCACATTACTTTAAGTCTCAACGGTAATACCTTTATAACATTTTTTTTTATAATAGAGAAAACTCACTCAACTTCTTTTCACTTCTGTTAATAACATTTCATTAAATGCAACAACTTTAAAGGGGACCTGGATTTTATTTATAGTTTCTGTCTTGTTGAGCTTTCAGTCCTCACAGCAAAAGCTAAATCTTATTTATTTTTTAGACCTTCTTTACATTTAAAAAAAAGTCCAGAAATGCACACATAGGATTTTGAATATAGGACAAAAAGTCAAATTTTTGTTTCGTGTGATCTGACCATGTTCTTCCACATATATGCTTTTTTGCTCACATGGGTCATGGAAAAATGCAAACATGACTTTCCGTGACTTTCTTTCAATAAAGGCTTTCTTTTTGCCTCTCCTCAATAACAGATAAATCTGTGGAGTGCACAACTAATAGTTCTCTCTGTACCTCTTCCAGGATTACGGTGGCTCCACTGGCAGAGAGTGGTCCTCCCTGAGATGTGTAAATCTGGAATAATATTTAATAACTTAACCCTGTTTTCCATATCTTAAAACACATCCCTGACCTGTATGGTGTGTTCCTAGATCTTCATGATGCTGTTTGTTAACTGCTGCTAATGTTCTCTAACAAACCTCTGAGGGCTTGACAGAATGTGCACTTCAGTTAAATTAAACACAGCTGAACTCTTCCTAACATAGTTTTGAGGGCAGTTGCTTACACAGGACTTTATTTAAGGGTATTAGAATAAAAGTTAAAACTGGCTGAATAAAAATGCACATGACAGTTTTCTGATTATTGTTTTGTTAAAAAAATGAAAACCCTAAATTTTAATGCTTTTGTTTCACAATTACAGACCACTCTGTGTTGGTCTATCCTATACACTTTGTTAAATGCATTGACGTTTGTGGTTGTAGCATGATAAAATATAAAAAGGTTCTATGGGTATGAATTATAGATTTGATAACACTTTGCCACTATACATTTATTAGATTTATTAGATTAGAACATGTTTTATTTCTGACAAAGGAATTCATTAAAGCTGGCCTGAGTGGGTTTTTTCTTAAGTTATGCAGCTAAAGCTGAAGGATGCACAGTAACATGCTGCCTTTAACCTTTTGACTTCCCATTTTAGTATATACAATAAATTATGTCATCAACCTTTTCTTTGTTTCATAGGAGATGAGTTTGTCTATCTTTTCCTTCCTCTAAAACCTCCAGCAAGTTTAAGGCAGATGAACAACATTGCTCACTCTGGTTCTTCTGTAGGTTTTTTGCCCAGCAACAAACAACTAATAAAGTTATTTCAAGTGGTTCAGTTTGTGTCTGGTGGACCATATCTGTGTGGATGACACCCTACTTACAGTTTTCTGTCAGAGGCCTGCAGATTTTTATGTAAAATGTCATAACCTTTGAAAAGAGTTTATCATACCCAGGTTCACAGAGTCTTTGGAAGAAAATCAGGCCCGCCTCATCACAGATCCTCTACCATAGTTAACAGTGGGCACGAGGTGCTTCCCACGCACTTATCCATCTTTTTCCATAAACCCACATAGACTGTAGCTGAAAATCTCAAACGTAATCTTGTTTGACCAAAGGACATCGTTTTAGTTAAGTTCCAGTTAAGTCCCTGTAGAATTGAGCAAACTCATGTTTCTAGTAGTGATGGTGAACAGAAAATATTTTTTCCTCATATGCCTACCAAACACCCTATTGCTGTACCCTAAGTATTACTGGTCTTATTTTAAAACTGTGTGTTGTTCTTAATAATTTTTTGGTGTTTCAGGCTCTAGCTATAGAATAAATGTTATAATCGCACTCCTCTTGATAATTTGCAGAGTAAATGCACAAGCAATGGAGCTTCTCTCTGCTCAAACAGGCTTCTGCCTTCATTCGGTTTTACGTGAGATTAAAGAGCACCAAAGCAAGACCCACAGCTTCTCTGGGTTCATGAATTCTGACCAACCCCGATGACGTCTTTAAATACAACATGTGGTTGGTGATAACGTTGTTAATCTGTTTCTGTCTACTTAGTCACTCATTATTATTTAATAATTAAAGAATAGAATAGGAAGTCTGTATGAAATTATTAGTCAAGTCAATATAAGTCAAGATGAGTTATTTCAGTTTTTTAATGCTTTTGTTATTAGGGACCATGTGCTGTTGGTATTGGCCAACATTAGAGAGAAGTATTAACTGTATTTTCAATCACAAGTCAGTAAGTCCAGTTAGTCAATTTGATATTTATCCCTAATAAAAGTAGATGTTTTATTCCAAACTGACAAAGAGTTGGTGTGACTGTTCCAGGACTTCATGACTGGTACCAGTGTTTTGGCAGTCAAAACAAAAAGAACTGCTGTAACTTAGGCACTTAATCTAAATCAGCACTAAAACCACATTTGTTGTAAAAAACAAAGCTGCTTGCAGTCTCTGCTTTATTGTAGCTGTTGTGTTATCTCTCGTACTCGTCATCTTCCACTTACCGGGTCGCGGGGGCAGCAGACTCAGCAGAGACGCCCAGACGTCCCTCTCCCCTGACACCTCCTCCAGCTTCTGCGGGTGGAGCCCAAGGCGTTCCCAGGCCAGCCGAGAGACATAGTCCCTCCACTGGTCCCCAAACCAGACCCCCTCCAGCCGTTGGCTGCATCTAGAAATCCTGTCCATAAAAGTTATGATCAGGACCGGTGACAAAGGGCAGCGCTGCCGGAGTCCAACATGCACCGGGAACAGGTCCGACTTAGTGCTGGCAATGCGGACCAAACTCCTGCTCCGCTCGTACAGGGACCGGATGGCCCCTAATAAAGGGCCCCCAATTCCATACTCCTGGAGCACCCCCCACAGGGCATCACGGGGGACACAGTCGAATGCCTTCTCCAGGTCCACAAAACACATGTGAACCGGTTGGGCAAACTCCCATGAACCCTCGAGCACCCTGTAGAGGGTATAGAGCTGGTCCAGTGTTCCACAGCCGGGACGAAAACCACACTGCTCCTCCTGAAGCCGAGGTACGATTATCGGCCGGACTCTCCTCTCCAATACCCTGGCGTAGGCCTTACCAGGGAGGCTGAGGAGTGTGATCCCCCTGTAGTTGGAACACACCCTCCGGTCCCCCTTCTTATGAAGGGGGACCACCAATCCAGACTGCCAGTCCAGAGGCACTGTCCCCGACCGCCACGCAATGTTGAAGAGGCGTGTCAACCATGACAGCCCCACAACATCCAAAGACTTGAGGTACTCGGGGCGAATCTCATCCAACCCCGGAGCCCTGCCACCGCGGAGCTTTTTAACCACCTGGGTGACTTCAGCCTGGTTGATGAAAGAGTCCAACCCCGAGTCCCCAGCCTCTGTTTCCACCACGGAATGTGTGATGGCAGGATTGAGGAGATCCTCGAAGTACTCCTTCCACCGCCCGATAATGTCCTTAGTTGAGTTCAGCAGCCTCCCACCCCCACTATAAACAGTGTTGGCGAAGCACTGCTTCCCCCTCCTGAGGCGCGGGATGGTTTGCCAGAATCGCTTCGAGGCTAACCGGTAGTCCTTCTCCATGGCCTCACCGAACTCCTCCCAGGCCCGAGTTTTTGCCTCTGCCACAGCCCAGGCCACAGCACGCTTGGCCTCACGGTACCTGTCAGCCACCTCAGGAGTCCCACAAGCCAACCACAGCTGATAGGACTCCTTCTTCAGCTTGACAGCATCCCTTACTGCCGGTGTCCACCACCGGGTTCTGGGAATGCCGTCGCGACAGGCACCGCAGACCTTACGGCCGCAGCTACGGGCAGCAGCATCGACAATAGATGCGGAGAACATGGTCCACTCGGACTCTATGTCTCCAACATCTCCTGGGATCTGGTCAAAGCTCTCCCGGAGGTGGGAGTTGAATACATCCCTGGCCGAGGGCTCCGCCAGGCGTTCCCAGCAGACCCTCACTATGCGCTTGGGCCTGCCAAGTCTGTCCGGCTTTCTCCTCCTCCAGCGGATCAAGAAGGCCGGGTACTCCGCACTATTGCTCGGCCAGTAGGCCGAGACGACAGTCAGAGACCTATCCCCAACCCGAAGGTGCAGGGATACGACCCTCTCATCCACTGGGGTAAACCCCAACACAAGACGGCTGAGCTGGGGGGGAACAAGCAAACCCACACCAGCCCGCCGCCTCTCCCCGTGGGCCACTCCAGAGTAGAAGAGAGTCCAACCCGTCTCAAGGAGATGGGTTCCAGAGCCCACGCTGTGCATGGAGGCGAGCCCGACTATTTCTAGTCGATTTCTCTCGACCTCCCGCACAAGCTCCGGCTCCTTCCCCCCCAGCGAGGTGACATTCCACGTCCCTAAGCATCCGGGGATCGGGCCGCTGAGGTCTCCACCTTTGTCCGCCACCCAATCCTCTTTGCACCAGTCCCTCACAGTTCCCCCTGCAGGTGGTGGGCCCACTGGGGGATGGACTTGCCTCTCTCTTTCAGGCTTGTCCCAGCCGGGTCCTGCGAGGAGCGTCCCGACCCCAGGCCTGGCTCCAGGGTGGGACCCCGGCTCCGCCGTACGGGCGACGTCACGTGCCTCGATATTTTTGTCCTCATGAGGGATTCTTGAACTGCTCTTTGTCTGACCCATCACCTAGAGCCTGTTTGCCATGGGAGACCCTACCAGGGGCATTTAGGCCCCAGACAACATAGCCTCTAGGATCATTTCTGCACTCACACCCCTCCACCACGTTAAGGTGGCAGTTCAAGGAGGGGCTGTTGTGTCATTTCTATTTTAAAACTTTCTTAAAACCCTTGAATTCTAAGTGTGGGGTCTGCTTAAAGACACTAAGCTGGGAAGCTCAGACTAACTCCATTCAAAAATACAGTGAAGCTAAAATAAAAAACACAGTCTTCCAGGTTTTCATTCCTAGTAATGGGATGTCACACAGAGATGCCAAAATCACAGATTCGAATGTGTGCACACACCTATAACTCTCAACACCAAGAAATGTTCATTCCTACACACTAAAACTCTCACATATTATCATAGAAGGGGACATGTTCATTGATCTAGAAGTGATTCTAAGCGAAAACAAGTACAAAGGACTGAACAACACAGCTATGCCCTGACAGGTGTGTAAATGCATGATGGTAATGCCAGTGTCCATACCTGTTTTTGTCTGCATAGTTGTGTACCTATGTCTCTTCTATTTCATTGGATTTATGTGCATGCCTGACACAGGCAGAGGAACTTTGTGTTTGCGTCTGAGTCTACATGAATTTGTTTGTGTCCCCCCAGGTGAGCATTATGTGTGTGTGCTAGAACGCAGCACTCAGCATGTGTGTGTGCTCGCGGGCAATACCAGTTCAGGTCACTGACTCGTTATTTGATGTCAAAGTTTTGGCAGCAGTATTTGTATTTATGTTTGTGTGCATTTCTGGTTAGAGAAGACATAATTATATAGTTCCTTTGAATTTGTATTCAATCAAGAATTTCCCCTTTGAAGCCTATCAGTCTCTAGTAACTTACTCTTGTATTCCAGGTGAAAGCCTGCTGCCACCACACTGATGTCACTCTGAAAGTGCAGGAGTAGCTGATTGGATGTTGAGTTGAGGAGAGCAGGAGCCGTTGTTCCTGTACAACACACACACACACACACACACACACACACACACACACACACACACACAGACAAAACATTTTTATTTATTTATTAGGGTTATTTGATGGGGACAGATACACAGTAACATAAACAAACAGAAAAAAACAGCAATCCCATGCATGCCTCATGGTGCTTATAGCGTAAGCTCATTTGCAGCACTTGTCCCTAGAAGGGCTTTTGTGAACAGCATATCTATAAAACTACAGTTAATACAAAGTAGAAAGTAGACATTATTACAAACAACATATTCAAATACAAATATATAGAGTCAGGCAGAAGAACTAAACTATGGTAATAAAACATTCTAAACATGATTACATTGCTGTTTCTGACACAGCCAGGAAATGGTTTATTTTTTTTTTTAAAGTTGAATGTGGTCTCAACCTTTACAGGTAGTGAGTTCCAAAGTCTGGTACCTCTCACAGAGAATATTTTACATGCTGGGTTTGTCAGTGCTATTTAACATGTACTTATTTCTTTTAAGTCAAAAATCACAATAATAAAAGGTTACCTCAAAAAGTTATCTTAAAATCAAATTAGGTATTCTTGATCATATATTCGAGGTTTAATAATGGGATTTTTTACACTGTGTCCAAATCTAGTCTAGAAGGCATTGAATGGTATTGGGACTAAATACATTTCAGAGTTGCTGGTGAGGTGTGCACCATTAGAGCCCTTAGGTTAGGACAGACCTCTTCTCTCTGTGTTTTCAGGGTGAGAAATAAACAAGGAAAGGCCCATAAAGGCCAGAGATTATTATGAGTATTATCATTTCTATCATGTCTTAGTTTTTATTTGGTTAAAGAAACATTAATGTGTTGGGACCCAGCTATGGTTACAACATGAAAGTCCGGTACAAATTTTTCTGGAACTTTCAAAATAAATCGCATTAACCCACAGCCAGGAAAAAGGGGTAACAGCGGACTTCCCGTGACGTCACTGTCCAAATAAAAGCACCGCTCATGCTACATCCCATCTCTTCTACGCGGGTTCCCCAGGGGATCTGGACAGAGAGACACAGCAAGCTAATGTCTCTTTGCTGGCAAAACATACATAACTCTTCAAACTGGATCCAAGAGTGTCATATGATCACGCGATCATATGCACTAAGTTAAGTAGGAATCAATTGCTGTTTGTGGATCCGGTATTCATTCATAAGCGGGGGTAATTAAGGTACAAGCATGGCTTGACTTTTCTCTCTGAAGTCTACAGAATCAAACTGTTATAGAGAATTCCCAGCAGAGACCCTGTCTCTACGACACCGAGTGGAGCAGTTTTCCCGGTCTGAAGGAAGGACAACAGGACCGCATCACCGTGGTTACAGCAGTAACGTGCAGTTTGGCCGGCCGACAGAGCGAGCCGCCCCACCCCACAGCTACAGAGGTTAGCAAGTTAACCCTTTGTTCACTGTGGATGCTTCCTTCAAACTTTGTCGACCTGGATAACTTTTCCTCAGCAAGCTTCACTTAAGAGGTTAGGTTTGGGCAGAGAGAAGTAATTTACAATGAAATAATCTAAACATTATTTTTGTTTTATGAAGTTTGGTTTTGTTTGTGTTGAAACTCAGCTATCTTAGTGCTAGCAGATTAGCTGTAAGCACATGTGCTCAGTTTGTGTCCTGTGTTTGTTTTCAAAATTAAGAAAACTTTTTTAAAGGGTGATTTTAAACACAGAAGATTGGCCATAACGTGCGGTCCGTGCTTATGCATTTTAACCCCTTTTATTAGGGGTATTTTAAAGGTATATGTGTGATTCTGATAAGCTATACGCTTCTTATGTTAGCTTTAACTGCTAACAGCTAAGAACACGTGCTCGCCTGCTAAGATCATTTACCCAAAAAGGTTGTGAGTTTTCAATCCAGTAAAATAATATTTCCCTAAATATTATTTTACTAAACATGATAACTAGGTAACACAATTAAGCCCATTTCTCCAGAAAGTTTTGGTTCTTTTCCAAAATAATATTTCCTTAAGTATTATTTTACTATTTCCTTAATGATATTTCTTTAAATATTATTTTAATAAATAAAGGCAGCTAATTAAACACCGCTGGAAATTGGTCATCCAGAAGGTTGCTTTTATTCAGCAAATCATTCTTTAAATATTGTTCTATTAAAATAATATTTTATCTGATCTTGCATTGTGAATGGTTGTTTAAAGGTATGCAGATTATTCCCTAAATTAGTTCCAAGACTAACTTAACTTCACTTCCAGATTCTTCAAAATAATCCTTGGTTCTCAAACATGAATAATATTGCATGGCAATGTTGCATCACTCTTTCGGTCAGGGTTTTCAACTATCTTTGATCAACTTGTTTATATTGTACATAGCCCAATAGTCTTCCTTATTCTTTAATTCTGCTTGGAAGTTTAGTTGTATTGTTTTAGCATGGTGAAAAGTTTGCTGATCGAAATATGTTTAACTTTGAGTTGACTGACTTTTGTTAATAAATTCTTGTATTTTAAGAAATTGTGTGAATTCATTCCATGTGTGTACATAGTTTTGCTGTTCAATAATGTCAGAGCTTGTCTCAAACCTTTTGATTTTGTCCTAATGCCACCGCCTTATTGGGCTGGTATTTACAGTACAACCCTTAACAGACCGAAACATTATTTAATAAATATTAAAGTATTAATATTAAATAATATATTCATATTCATAATTACAACAAATGTGTATTTCTTTTATGTTATTATGTCTCATAATTTTATCCTATTATGTGATTCATCCTGTCTCTTTTAGATAGATGAGATCTTATTCTTTTTATCTCTGTTCCCTTGTTTTTGCTGTAAAGCGCTTTGAATTGCCCTGTGTATGAATGGTGCTTTACAGACAAAATTGGCAAGCCTTACAATATATATGGTCTAGTTAGCAGTCAACCCAGGTTAAAAAAGTTACCCCTTCAAAACCCCTACCCTTTGACACTGTTTCTTGTGCTTCCATTTATATAGGCCTTTCTAAAAGTGTGACCTATCAGGCTTTAAGTGTGAAGAAATGAGTCACATGAAGTATTGTATGTGTGTTGTCTATGATGTGCCCCAATTTTGTATGATATGTGTGTGTATTCAAAAAAAGGGTGTAAAAATCAAGTGTGATCTGATGATGAAAGTTTAACCCTCTATATAGATTCTGAGTGCCCCGGAGTGAGCAACACAGAAAATCTAAGCTGAATTTTTCAGAAAAGAGGTCAGGTATGTCAGATGGAGCAGCTCTGACCAATTACCATCCTGAGATGAGGGAATCTTCATCAGTGCAGACAAAGCGTTCGTATAGCACACCATGACAGTAACAGTACTATTGAGTCATCACTCTGACATCTGACAAAGGGCTTGAATAAATTCCGGAGGAGTGCTGCCAATGTGCAGTAGGTATCTTGTCATTTATGGTGTTGGTATGAATTTGTTGGACAGATTTGACTGTTTGGAAATCTTTGTGTTAAAACTGTGATAATATGAAACCATGGCATTTGTAGTCATGCTTATCATGCTGTAAAAATACAATACTGACCCATGCATAGTCTAGAACCTGTATTTACATCTAAAAGGCAGATTAAATTGTGCCTACAAAAGCTGAAAAACACTTCTTTATCTATGGACAAGAAGCATTCTGGCATTCTTTAGAGAACCAGCTTTATCTGTTCCACAAAGGCTGCTCAATGGTCCACATTAAATCAACATGGCTATAGTGGGCAGCTCACTAGTTGTCCTTTATAAAATGGTACATACATGTATGTGTGTCACTGTGTGTGTGCGTGTTGCCCTATAGGCGGTATGTCTTATGTGTGTGACAGCTGTGTGACAGGTACATGCTTGGGGGAGGGCACAGGGGAACATCTGCAGGGAAATTGTAAAAGGTTAGCTCTTACTTTATTAGTGACACTCTTGTTAGTGCCTCTCTCTTTCCATTTTTCTCCCTTTTTAATTATTAATGTTCACTGGTTTATGTTTGAACTACACTGAACCATAAGCATTTATACTTTTATAAAGCTACAACATATGTGGATGTGTCTTGCTGGTTTAAGAATAATCATCTCATCCATCACATTTTTTTTTTGCATGGCATCTCTGCAGTTTTATGTATCTGATCCATGTGCTTAGACGGTCATGCAGTCATACCTGAGAAGGATCCCAGCTTCGGAGCTGTCATGTCCCCTCCATCATAGATCTCCAGAGAGTCCCAGTTGTGCTCAGTCGCAAATGTCATAACTTGGATCTAACAAGTAAACGACAATAACTGTACAAAACAGCTTGTGAGTTTACAAGAATCCTGTATAATTGGTCCTTTCAAGAGTGACTCACTGTCATATTTAATTAATTAGAATATACTCCTTGTCAGATTAAACGTACCTTTTCAAAACAACCTTTAAGTAGGTATTAAACATACTTTTCATAAAGCCCACATTTCTGTATTATATTTTAATCGGTCAGATGTAATATTCTAATCTTAAATGTTGTGTACCTGTATTCCTGCTCCTTCACTGACATGTATCCTCCACAGACAGTTTAGGCCATTTGGGTAAGGTTCGGGATAGCCAGGAGACAATATTGTACCTCGACGCTCAGTCAAATTGCCATTGCAGGGAACTAGAATGGAGACATAAAATATAAATTTCCTCCCATAATGTATAAACTAAGTAGTTTTTAATTAGGACAGGTTAGTGTAATGTAGCCTATCATGACTGAAGACAAAAAAACAGAATGATGTTTTGAACGGAGCAAGAATGAATAGGGATTATTTACGCGTTTGCAAAATGCCAGCTCTTAGCAGTAAAAGATTTCATATTGGCATATATTGAGTTGAAAACACAGTTGCTAAAATTGCCTATTAGAATATGATTAACCAGAAGGGAAAGCTACCTAAGGTGTTTCTCCCATTGCTCTTTATCTGTGTTCTTGGAGTCAGCACCGGTGTTTGGAAAGATGTCCAACCTTTTCTTTCAATGCTACAATGTTATTTCTTCTCTTGAGAATAATGTAAAAATGTATATCTCAGCCATCCAACTGATAAATTTAATGTTATTGAAAAAACATCAAATCTTTTTAGTACGTATATAACAATATATATATATATATATATATATATATATATATACACTGTAAAAATTGGTAATATAGAATAGAAAGGAAAGTGAAAATTTTCAAAACATAAAGCAAAGGACCATTCGCCTTACTCTTTAACTAGCTGCATTAAACACTTTTTATTACATACTTTTGGAACAGAAATGCTGCACAGACTCATGGACACCACTGAGAGCATTATCTGGGATCACAAATTAGCCAACAAATCTATATATTCATAGAACAATACACTGTCATATAATGAATCAGTAATTATTGGTGTACTCTTGCAAACTGATGGTCTGCTGTGTAATTTCTGGCTTATTTATGTAATCAAAATCTGGTAATGTACTTTATTTTGAAACTGTACTGATTTGCTGATTACATTCTTAATGCACCACAGGTTTGATTGCTTTACCTATGCATGCTGGTGTTGATGAATTCCACTGTGCAAGGGCACCTGGTACAGCCTGGCATCGAATTGCACTGGATCCTTTCAACAAATAACCAGGACTGCACTCGAAACGGACAACGGAGCTTGCTGAGAACTCTGAGCCAATTCGTCTGCCATACCGTGGCTCTGGCACTGAACTGCATTGACTGTCACTTGTGCGTGGCACAGCTGCAATAAAGAAAAAGGTTAAATTGCAGTCCAAGAGAGAAAGTAGAACAAAGATACATTTATGAGCAAAAGGGATTTCAGGCGTACCTTGATTTAAGTATGACTTTTCATGTTTATACAGGGTATCCCAATAAATTAAATAAATGTAAGATTAATTATTTAAATCATTCTTTTAAAAAAGTAAAAGTCATTTAATATGTAGTAGATTCACACAGATACACACAAAGTGATAGCTGCAGACCTGACCGTTGTCATTGACACCCTCCACAAAGAGTGCAGTGTGTCAAAGAAAAAAAACCTTTGTTAAAGAAGTGGACTGCTCAAAGAACCCTGTTTCATGGCATATTAATGGAAAGTTGATTTGAAGGAAAATCAAGTTGCTTGAAGTCATGTAAGAAGAGCCATGTCATTCACTGTTGTTGGTCCACTTTGTTTTCAACAAGCTTTATGGAGATGTTGATTTTATTTTCCAGCAGGATTGGGCACCTATCCACAATACCAAAATTAGTGATATCTGATTTAATGACCATGGTATCACTGTACTTGACTAACTAGCAAACTTTCTAAACATTTCATTGGACTTTCATATATTAAAAAAAATATTTTTATTAATTTATTTTTATTATCCAATATTCTTTTTTTATGAGAAACTGAATTTTGGGTTTGCATTAGCTGTAAGCCATAATCTGCAAATTTACAAAGGGGGAAAACACCTTAAATACATAACTGTGTGTAATCAATCTATACAACACATTTTCATTTTATTTACATGATTTACGCGGTTACATTATTTAAGTCAGGAAGAATATTGCAATAAACAAACATAGTTACCTTGGTAGACAAAATGAAAGCCTTTAGCTGATTGCCCACTCTTAGCATTGAATCGAAGCATGATCTGATTGGATGTTGCCAGTGGCAAAGTCTCTCCTGAAATAATTACACACACATGCACAACGTGAAGGTAAAAACTAAAACCAGCTTAAATATGTCTGAAAAATAATGTTATTGCTTTCTTTCAGTTTTAAGAGAAATGTTACACATAAAAAAATATAAAAAACATCCAACAGTCTAATATAAACATCGATGCACACACATTAGTGACAACCCTGCTTAACACTAACCACTTACTAAACTGTCTACATACTTAACACTGCCCTGGTTTACACTGACTAATTTCCAGCAGGGATTCCCCAGTATTTATAAATTTTTTGGTTGAATATGATCTACATTGCACATCATCTAGCAGTCACACACAGATTTATAAAGAAACACAAAGGGAGACCAGGGAAGTATGAATTATATAAGGCAAATGTGACCTGGTGTGGCTGACATTTAGAATCATCATTAGCTCGGTGATGATGTGTGCGTGTATGAGTGGGTTTTATAAGCATGCTTCTGTGTTAATTTGTTTCTGTGCCAAGATAATCAACCAGTTAGGTGGAACGATGCAATACAAAGCTGTTTGCCCCTGCGTGTGTGTGTGTGTGTGTGTGTGTATGTGGGTGTGTGTGTGGGTATGTGTGTGTGTGTGTGTGTGTAAGAATGATATAGATACACTATTTTCTAAAACCTATTGTGTTTGATTCTTTTTCATTCTAAAAGAGAAAACAAACCAAAATGAACTTCAAAGAACAAGTCATGCATTTGAAGGCTATTTAAATTGGCCTGTTTCCTAGAAGCTTATTTAACTGAATTGTACCTAGAAACAAATAACTTAATTTGCAGCGCCACTTCTAAAAAAAAACATGACCTATTCAGCAGTACACAAAATCAAGTGTTCATAATTGCACAAACAAAAAAGATCTATGTTCTCTAAAACCTATCTTTTAACAAATCAATAGTTTTTTCTCTTCTATGATCAAACTATTTGGCACCCAAAAAGTATAAAGAAACTGGCGTCCTATCGTTTATTTATTAACACAAAAAAGACATATACAGAGCCATAATCTCCAAAGGATGGAACCTAATGTCACTTCCAAGGAGATTTGCCTGCAGTTTACCCGCTGGCAATGACACAGACACAAATGAAGTAAAACCCAAAAGCAATGGCGTCACAATTCGCCATGAGCGATGTTAATCAATATTTCCTTATTTTACATTCCTCAGATTTTGTTACATACATTTGGTTTTGCAACATCTTGTCAGATTTCATCATAGCACTGCCAAGCTTGGATAACTCAAAGTTGGAAAATATGCAAAACCATGGAGGCTTCTTCTCCTGTATTGCAGAGCCTACCGTACCACTGAGTATCTCTCAGCTGCTGATTCCTTCTTGTAAAGACATCCTGTAATTAATTTTCACCAAATAAATCACTGTCAAATAAACTGCGATAAGTACTGTTGATGATCGACTCTACACCCCAGAGAGCCATTTTTCCCCACACAAATTTTTATTCATGTAAATTTTTCAAAGATAAGAAGCATTCAAAGAAGACAATGACAGAAAAAGACAATTGAAATTTTAGAACTGAACAGGTTTTCTGTAATATAATGTCAATCAAACAAAAGTGAGCATATTTGCAGTTTAACTGTAAGTTTGATGATATTATATAACCAAAGTAAAGTTTCTTAGCTGTGCTTAGAGCTAGCACTAGTCAACATACTCACCTGAATGGGATCCGGCTAGGGAGCTGAGCAATCGAGCATTATCATTGGCTCCATCAAACAGCTCCACTGAGTCATTCATCGCAGTCAGGAAAACAGCAAACTGACCAAAGACCACTGCGAAATGTCAGAGAAACAAATATTGAGAAAAAAAACATTACTTCCTTGTTACTTTCATCAGTGTATTTTTGAAAGTAAGCATGTTCAGTGCTGCTAATGATGTACTCACCAAACTGTGGGGACACAGTAATGTAATAGGAACACATCTGTCTTGTGGTGTAGTTTAAGGGATAGTTTGGGGACAAAACAACACCCTCCAATCCACCATAGTGTCCTCCACATGGAGCTATCCACAGAGAGATAAATAATTTAGAAGATTCTAGTTTAAACTGTTTCAACAAAACCAATATGCTTCTCTTCTCAGATAAATTGTCTGCAAAATAAGTATGACTTTCCCCTTTATGAATGGACAATTTATGAGAGAAATGTGGTAAATGATACAATGATTTCAGTCTCTGAAAGTGATACCAGTGACAGGCAGTTTACCAGTCTTGTGTGCAATCTGAAGTTTATTATATTAGTCCAAATTTGAAACAGTGAGCAAAGAAATAGCATTGAATTATTTCAGAATGAAAAAGTATTAAAAGAACAAAGCTTTTAAAAAAGAGCAATATTGTTGAATCCAGATCCATTAATACTCTGTGGGTTGAGAAGGCTTTGTTGATTGAACTTCAACACAACGCTGAATAGTTTGAACATAAACAGTGCAGATATAGGCACCCATGTCACCACTATATACAGTAAAATCACATTTCTGTTCTCCAGCATCACTTCTTAAGTTTACACCAAAGTATCTTCAAAACAAAATTCTAAAAGCAAATCTAAGCCCAACTTGGCCCTTAAAGCTACTTGTAAAATACAGTATTGGGGAAGCATGGGAAATTTGACCATAACCTTATTTCCTTCCCAGGAAGAACTGTGTGGTCAAACACAGCTTCATAGTTTGTCCAAGTAAAATCTGGGCATTTTAAGTGATTATATACATTTTGCATTGGGCTGTAGATATACTATATCAAATTATTCATCCAGAAACATGAACATAATATATATATATATATATATTTTTATATTTTTTTATTTTTTTTTTTATTTTTTTTTTTTACCAATGACTTTTAAGTTAGAGAACATGTAATGGATCAAATAAAAATAAAACACATCAGTAATATTCATTACTTGTGTACTTCTTTGAGAGCTGTACTTATTTATTAAGTAACACTTTATCAAACACCATCAAAACTGTTAAAAACACCTCAGTCGAAATCAAAACTTACACCTACCAGCATGAAATTATACAATAAAAAACATGCAAAAAAGACATAGATACACTTTGCAGCTGTTATATAAACCAAAGCCAGATACATGGCATCTTTAATGGACTGTAATGTATTAAGTAAACGAGATTGGAGAAGCTCTAAAAAGGGCTAATCTTTTTTCATCACAAAAGAGTATTGTTCACATGTGTTATTCAGATGGGACAAAGGATAAAACTTTAAATATGTACAGCAAACAGTTTGCCCTCAAGTTTGTTCAGATTCCACGTCAGAATCATGATATACTACTGCAAGGTTCAAACTTAGTTTTCTCAACTTCCATGTCTGCAATGTGCTCAATGTAAGTATGTTCATTTATTTTATCAAATGTGCAATGTTGGATATTCTACCTGTTTGTTTTGAGACCATCTTCTTTTTAGCTTTTTACAATGTACAGGTCCTTCTCAAAATATTAGCATATTGTGATAAAGTTCATTATTTTCCATAATGTAATGATGAAAATTTAACATTCATATATTTTAGATTCATTGCACACTAACTGAAATATTTCAGGTCTTTTATTGTCTTAATACGGATGATTGTGGCATACAGCTCATGAAAACCCAAAATTCCTAGCTCACAAAATTAGCATATCATTAAAAGGGTCTCTAAACGAGCTATGAACCTAATCATCTGAATCAACGAGTTAACTCTAAACACCTGCAAAAGATTCCTGAGGCCTTTAAAACTCCCAGCCTGGTTCATCACTCAAAACCCCAATCATGGGTAAGACTGCCGACCTGACTGCTGTCCAGAAGGCCACTATTGACACCCTCAAGCAAGAGGGTAAGACACAGAAAGAAATTTCTGAACGAATAGGCTGTTCCCAGAGTGCTGTATCAAGGCACCTCAGTGGGAAGTCTGTGGGAAGGAAAAAGTGTGGCAGAAAACGCTGCACAACGAGAAGAGGTGACCGGACCCTGAGGAAGATTGTGGAGAAGGGCCGATTCCAGACATTGGGGGACCTGCGGAAGCAGTGGACTGAGTCTGGAGTAGAAACATCCAGAGCCACCGTGCACGGGCGTGTGCAGGAAATGGGCTACACGTGCCGCATTCCCCAGGTCAAGCCACTTTTGAACCAGAAACAGCGGCAGAAGCGCCTAACCTGGGCTACAGAGAAGCAGCACTGGACAGTTGCTCAGTGGTCCAAAGTACTTTTTTCGGATGAAAGCAAATTCTGCATGTCATTCGGAAATCAAGGTGCCAGAGTCTGGAGGTAGACTGGGGAGGAGGAAATGCCAAAATGCCAGAAGTCCAGTGTCAAGTACCCACAGTCAGTGATGGTCTGGGGTGCCATGTCAGCTGCTGGTGTTGGTCCACTGTGTTTTATCAAGGGCAGGGTCAATGCAGCTAGCTATCAGGAGATTTTGGAGCACTTCATGCTTCCATCTGCTGAAAAGCTTTATGGAGATGAAGATTTAATTTTTCAGCACGACCTGGCACCTGCTCACAGTGCCAAAACCACTGGTAAATGGTTTACTGACCATGATATCACTGTGTTCAATTGGCCTGCCAACTCTCCTGACCTGAACCCCATAGAGAATCTGTGGGATATTGTGAAGAGAACGTTGAGAGACTCAAGACCCAACACTCTGGATGAGCTAAAGAGCTAAAGACAATAAAAGACCTGAAATATTTCAGTTAGTGTGCAATGAATCTAAAATATATGAATGTTAAATTTTAATCATGACATTATAGAAAATAATGAACTTTATCACAATATGCTAATATTTTGAGAAGGACCTGTATTTTAAAGTTGACAACCTGTTTCTGCAAAACACTACTCTGAATAACAGCAAACATGGTGCTGATTGATCCAGTGAATCATGGGGATTGTATTTCTTTTGTGTAAAGGATGATCATGGAGCTGTGAAATTATATATAAAATTTGATCTTGTAGGCCAAGCAACATTCAGCCCACAAGCTGTGAGCTTTTACAAGAACTTTGGTTTGTAAAGTTTGATCACTCCATATGTCAAAGCATGGACTCGCTTCCACTCACCTGTAGGTATGACTGGAATTACTGCTACAACACTCAATTTGTCAGATGATTTATGTGATCGAGAGAAGGGTTTGAGATTTATTTCCAAATGTAATAGTTCAATTCTGTAAGTCATTATTGTATTAGTTTTATCTCCAGACTGGCAGGTTAAATCAGATAGTTGAAAGCAAAAGAGAAACACCCCCACTTTATCTCATTACTAATACAGTACAAAACGTTTAACATTCATATGAGGCACTGAAACAGCTCAACATCAACATTAGATCAAACCGTCCTTTTTTCTGAGAATCTTCCAGGTATAAATATATGCAGCTATGTGAATGTGAACATAGTGATACCAAGAAAGCTTGGCTCACAATAATGGGCACATGGAAAATCTAAAGTTAAAATAGGTAAATAAGTTACACCTGTCTAGAAATATCTGATGCAGGTAAAACTCTAAACAGTTTATGTGCAGCAAGGTGTGTTGGGTCTGCAGAGATTTTTGCAGCTCTTTTTCTTGACCCTAGACCTGTATAAGTCCTGGCTGGAGGGAAGGTCAGCCCTGATTATTCTCTCTGCAGTCCTGGAAATTCGTTGCAGTCTGGACCTGTCCTGTTTTGTGGATGAGCCAAACCACACTGAGATGGATGAAGACAGGACAGACTGAATGATGGCAGTGTAGAAGATGACCAGCAGCTCCTGTGGAAGGTTGTACTTCTTGAGTTGCCTCAGGAAGTACAGTCTGCTGGTCCTTCTTTTGAACAGTGTCTATGTGTGAGGACCATCTCAGGTCCTCAGAGATGGTGGTTCCTAGGAACCTGAAGTGGTCCACAGCTGCTACGGTGTTGTTGAGGATGGCGAGGGGATGTATGGGGGTGGTGTTCTCCGAAAGTCCACCACCATTTCCACAGTCTTGAGTGGGTTGAGTTCCAGGTAGTTCTGACAACACCAGTGTACCAGCCGATCTACTTCCTGTCTGTATGCAGACTCATGACTGTCCTGGATTAGTCCAATAACAGTGGTGTCATCTGCAAACTTCAGGAGTTTCACGGACGAGTCCGCTGAGGTGCAGTCATTTGTGTACAGGGAGAAGAGGAGTGGGGATAGAACACACCCCTGGGGGGCACCATTACTTATTGATCTGCTGCGGGAGAAGATGCTCACCAGTCTCACCTGCTGCTGTTGGTCCGTCAGGAAGCTGTTGATCCACTGACAGGTGGAGGCTGGGACATTGGCTGGGTGAGCTTCTGGTGGAGGATGTCTGGTATGATGGTGTTGAAGGCCGAGCTGAAGTCTATAAACAGGATCCTGGCGTCCGTCCCTGGGCAGTCGAGGTATTGCAGGATGAAGTGTAGACCTAAGTTGACAACATCGTCTGCCGACCTGTTTGCTTGGTAAGCAAACTGCAGGGGTCCAGCAGGGGGCCTGTGATGTCTTTCAGGTGCTTCAACACCAGCCGCTCAAAGGATTTCATGACCACAGACGTCAGGGCCACAGGCCTGCAGTCATTTAATCCTAGGATTGTGGGGTTCTTGGGCACAGGGATGATGGTGGATCATTTGAGGCAGGGGGGGACCTCACACATCTCCAGTGACTTGTTGAATATCCGGGTGAAGATCGGAGCGAGTTGATTTGCACAGGCTTTCAGGCATGATGGGGAGATGTTTTTAGGTCCTCCAGCTTTCTTTGTTTTCATTCAATATTTCGTATTAATAAACAACATTGTTATTGCATTTGAAAGGCTACATAAATGGTTATTTACTTATTTATATAAAATAACAATACCGTTTACCCCCAAAATTAGCCACAATCCCCCCACCTAGCTAAATTCCTCTGGACCCGGGACTGATGTGTAGGTGTGTGCAAGGATACAGTCATGTATGTTGTTATTTTTGCATCTTGCAACTGCTTATGTAAAGCTAATAAATGTATCTTAAAAAATCTGATGTCACTTTTTGCTGTAGACTGCAGATGTTTCTGCAATAAAGACATCGTATGGCACTATTAGGCATAATATAACAGTGGGAATAGCTATTTCTATATCAGACTAAAATTTGAAAACATATTTAAAAAGCACAAATACTGCATTTTTTTGCCAAGCACTTTTCGGAATGGTTAATTTTCTGAACAAGAAAAACAAAACAAAAAAACAGTAGGACAAACAATAAGTGACTAAACTTTGCAGCCTGAGCTCAAAAACAGTATGGGATCTCCTGTATCACAGCAGTGTAGTTTCAACAAGCCTATTAACACATACAGAAACTGCAAGACCTATGAGAATCAGACCTAACTATTGCTCAGTACATCTTTAGCATCCTCAAGAGAGCAAGAACTCTTGCCCATGAACAGTATGTGGGTTTGTGCACACTTATTCTTTTAATAAGGAAGAGGCCACTGACATTTATGTAAGTGTCTCTGAAAGTGAGCACACAAAACAGCTGCACAAAGCCCATCGGTCAATGTCATCTCTCCCAATACACAAAATACACTCTCTCCGTGTATTTTTATTCCTCCTCTTCTAACCCTTTCCGGCCTGTACTCATCTTGTCGTGTTACAGTTGCTACAGAGTGAACCTCCGAGGGTCAGATCCATTATCCACCAACGTCATTAGCTGTGACCCTTAACAGATTTTAATTATCATCGCCCCTATGCTTGTTGAAAATGTGAGAGCGTATGAGTTCAAAGTTTGATCATGCTCTAAGAGACATGGAACAACACTTTGTGAATTAATCTGCTGCCAAAGTCAGGGGGTCTGACTGTGGTACTGAGATGTGAGGATGTGATCTTTTTGTACAGGATCATAAAGCTTAAATGCTACCAGTTATTAGCTAGAAAACATCCCCTTAAACACACCCATGAGGGTTACTCTCTCAAGTAAAGATGTCAGCATTTTGGTCTTGTGAAAATTGATCATGAAAGGCTCAAAAAGTACACCAGAGAGCCCTCAAGCACTTTCAGTTTTCGCAATAGGGCATTCGTGAGCCCCCGTAGACTTTTCTGTAAGATGTGCCAAAGTCTATGAGACCAGATGCATACACATTATGACTGTGTCCATTATGTTAGCTAAGGTTTGCTCAGTGAAACTGTTTCAAACGGTGAAGTAAAAATTATTTTCTTCCACTTTTCTTGTGTAGTTACTTCATACACACTCAGTCATCTTCTTTTGCTGCACTTCTGCCCCTCCCTATTTTCTACTTATTTCCTTAAGCATCATAGTAATAACTCCCTTTTCTTACTCCTACTGACCTTAGGTGGTGATATTGATTGATATTTTCAATAGATTTCTATTGTTCTCTTGTTTCCAAACCCTTCGGCCTGGAGGTCTTGTCTTCATCTACCCACAATCCCCTGTTGGTGCTGCTCTAGGCTCAGGTGACAGCATTATCAAAAGCCTTCATACACATGCTTTGATCACTCACACCCTCTCCCTCAAACACACACAAATAAATGCAAAAAAGAAGCCATACAAGTCAGTCTGCTTCTCTCACACATCCGTACACTTTGATCATCAATACACATACCAGACATTTGTAGTCCTACCTCTCACTAACAATATATCACATTTAGTTGTTTCTATTGCCCAAATAAACATGTGTGAAAGTAATAAAAGATGATTAATAGTCCAGAAAATATTATGTTTAATTGTCTAATCCTTTCAACTTTAAGTTTCAGTATTTTAAAGACGATAATCATAGAATTTATTGCCACAATCCTGTGTGTTAGTTTGCTTTTGTGCATTTGTGAGCCTCTTCCTGAACAGAGGATCTCTACTGGAGGGTGTGGCTGACCGGTGGCAGAAAGGTGTGCTGTTCATTTGAATGCTGGAGATATGAGGATTAAGGAGCAATCTCCGCCACAAAGACTCAGAGATCTCACCTGCTCAAACCTCTATGTAACCCTCTTGGAACACAAGAACTGTTCCATCACATTGCATCCAAAACTAACCACCGCGATTCTGACTTCTTCAACGCCTTCTAAACCGTAAGCCCAGCTCATTACCTCCTCTCATTCTGCATTCATGTCCAATTGAACTCCTTGCCTCCTCTAACAATTCCTCTCCCTTTCAGATGCTGCAGGACCTCCAGATTCAGAACCCTTCCCCAATTCTGCTCAAACTTTACTGTTATTCTTGTAAATAAACCCTATTGTATTTGAGCATCTGTGATTCTGTATGTGGGTCAGGACGTTTCCTCAAAGTATGGCATTTATGATTCATCTTTTCCCAGAGAAAATCAAACTCAATTTTGTGAGGAAGGAGTGAGTGGGATATATGCAAAACATTAGCTATTTTGTGTAACTATAAAACTGATAAACATAGGGTTATGGGGAAAAAAATGCACCCCATGATTTAATTGTTTGTAGAACCAACTTTAATAGCAATAACTGAATTACTTAATTAGTCTACAGTGGTTGAACAATGAAACTGAAACACCTGTCATTTTAGTGTGGGAGGTATCATGGCTAAATTGGACCAGCCTGGTAGCCAGTCTTCATTGATTGCACATTGCACCAGTAAGAGCAGAGTGTGAAGGTTCAATTAGCAGGGTAAGAGCACAGTTTTGCTCAAAATATTGAAATGCATACAACATTATGGGTGACATACCAGAGTTCAAAAGAGGACAAATTGTTGGTGCACGTCTTGCTGGCGCATCTGTGACCAAGACAGCAAGTGTGATGTATCAAGAGCCACGGTATCCAGGGTAATGTCAGCATACCACCAAGAAGGACGAACCACATCCAACAGGATTAACTGAGGACGCAAGAGGAAGCTGTTTGAAAGGGATGTTTGGGTGCTCACCCGGATTGTATCCAAAAAACATAAAACTACGGCTGCCCAAATCACAGCAGAATTAAATGTGCACCTCAACTCTCCTATTTCCACCAGAACTGTCTGTCGGGAGCTCCACAGGGTCAATATACACGGCCGGGCTGGTATAGCCAACCCTTTGGTCACTCATGCCAATGCCAAACGTCAGTTTCAATGGTGCAAGGAGCGCAAATCTTGGGCTGTGGACAACATGAAACATATATTGTTCTCTGATGAGTCCACCTTTACTGTTTTCCCCACATCCAGGAGAATCACGGTGTGGAGAAGCCCCAAAGAAGCGTACCACCCAGACTGTTGCATGCCCAGAGTGAAGCATGGGGGTGGATCAGTGATGGTTTGGGCTGCCGTATCATGGCATTCCCTTGGCCCAATACTTGTGCTAGATGGGCACGTCACTGCCAAGGACTACCGAACCATTTTTGAGGACTATGTGCATCCAATGGTTCAAACATTGTATTCTGAAGGCGGTGCCGTGTATCAGGATGACAATGCACCAATACACAAAGCAAGACTGGTGAAAGATTGGTTTGATGAACATGAAAGTGAAGTTGAACATCTCCCATGGCCTGTAAGATCTAGGCGAGTCAGGAAACGTTTTCCTCCACCAGTATCACGTAGTGACCTGGCCACTATCCTGCAAGAAGAATGGCTTAAAATCCCTCTGACCACTGTGCAAGACTTGTATATGTCATTCCCAAGACAAATTGATGCTGTATTGGCCGCAAAAGGAGGCCCTACACCATACTAATAAATTATTGTGGTCTAAAACCAGGTGTTTCAGTTTCATTGTCCAACCCCTGTATATCCTCACTATTGATATATCATGGGCCAATTTTCTTTAAGATGTTGTTGCAGTTCACTGAGGTTTGTAGTCTTGCAATTCTCTCAAGGTCCTATCACAGGACTGGGTTGAGGTCTGGATTTTTACTGGGACAGTGAAACATCTGCAAACTTGCTGTGTGCATGGAGTTGTCGTATTACATGATTTGTGATGGCAATCTTCCAGATCAAAGACCCCATATTTGCCTTTAGATTGTGTTTTTTTTTTTTGTAAATATTTACAAAGGAGTCCATATAAACTTGTTTACTTCAATGTGTCAAAGTTTTGTAGATGAGGTTTTTTGGCAGATATGCAGTTTGTGGTTTAGCCAAACACTCTGTTGTGCCATGTGGCTCAACATCTCCACTTTCGTCCCATTTGTCCAAAGAACATTATTGTGGAAGTCTTAGATTTCTGATGGCAGCCCTGAACTGACTATTTTTGATGCTCAGCCACTCAAAGGCAGGAGCTCTACTATCTCTGGATGTCTGAGCTCTTTTATCTCTTCGGCTGAGCTCACCCACCCTACAGAGGGAGCTCATTTCAGGCGGTAAATGGAGAGCTTTGCTTTTTAACACAGCAATGTATTCACCTTAAAAGCAATGCCCACATTATGGCTAATGAATGCCCAATTTGTCTATTTATCTCCCACTCCATCCTACCATCACTCATCAACAAGACGTCATGATGCTTGAATTCCTCTGCCTTATGCAAAAACTGACCCTTGAGCTGGAGGGAGCAATCCACTTTTTCATTGTTGAGAATTGGATGGTCTCAGGCCTAGAGGAGCTGCTGCAAAACCTCCCTAATGTATGCATGATGTCATGGCGTGAAGACAACAACAGAACCCTATCATTGGAAAACCAAAAATGAGACTGTGAGGTTCCTAACCCAAACATCCACCTCTCCACAACTATACCTTGAGATCCTGTCAATGTACACCACAAACAGATTCAGTGACAAAAACTCCAATTTGTCTTGGAACACTCTACCTGGAGCGTGAACCCCTGGACAAAATATCTACCAGGCCCAACAGGGGCACTCTACCTCCCCTCTAGCATGTTTTGTGGCAATTCTTTGGTTGGGCAAATCTAGGTCATATTCTTTTTAGGGAAAAATAGTTATCCTGGTAAACAAGCCACACATCAGTCTCCTTTCTGGTTGTAGTGTTTTATAAACAAAATATGCAATCTGTAAAATTTAAGACGTAGCTTTCGGTTTTTTGTGATTTTTCTGATCAAAGTCTGACACTGAGGTAAATGTACTGGGATACCCATTGCAGGAAAGACTGGCAACTGTCAAGTCATACTTGTGAAAAACCTCTCACAATAGAATGGTGGACTAATGCCTTAAACATTGTAAGCCTTCCCAGATTGATGGATGGCAGCAGTTGTTTTGACAAGATGATTGTTGTTTTTAATGTATGGCATTGTGGTAACACAAACCTGTTTGCTCAAGAGCAGTAAACTGCCAAACTGCCTGCCTTTAAAGATGCAGTGGCACCTCCTGATGGTCAGTTAATCAAGTGCTTTTGAATAGCATCCCTGGTTGCATCTTTTACTTCTAAACACTTTAAAAGCATCCAAGGTGTGTCTACAAGATGCTGACGGAATATTTGATCTTTTTGAGTTTCATTTACTCATAACTGCAATAGCACCTTTTCCACCAAAAGTTCTGGGATTTAAATACGTGGGATTTTTTTTTACCCAGGTAAAAGGAATCCCAGGTAATTTGTGTATTTTCTGTTTCTACTGCTCTGAAAGGCTGCGGGACATTTCTTAAAATCAGCCTAATGGCATATGGGGAAGATGTGAAGCTTACTGCACAACACTTGAGTCCAACAGTTGGCCTGAAATGGTAAATGACCTGAACTTGTATAGCGTTTTATCAAGTTCCTAGAGACCCCAAAGCGCTTTACACTACAATCAGTCATTCACCCATTCATACACACATTCACACACTGACAGTGGTGAGCTACAATGTAGCCACAGCTGCCCTGGGGCACACTGACAGAGGTGAGGCGGCCCTACACAGGCGTCACCGAACCCTCTGACCACCATCAGCAGACAAGTCGGGTAAAGTGTCTTGCCCAAGGACACAACGACTGAGACGGACATAGTGGGGGTTCAAACTGGCAACCCACCAATTACAGGAGGAACTCCTATCACCTGATCCACAGCCTCCTCAGTTGGTTGTAATAGGAAACCAAAGACCAAACAGGCAAAGCCATACCAAGAAGCCCGCATGCAGCCATTTGTTCACAACACCACATGGAGAGCGCATAACTGGCTTTGCTCCTTTACTCCCTTTGAAAGCACAGGTTGCCGGGGTCAGTACTCGAATCAGGGACAGCTGTGTCGAGGACTGAAGCCTCCATATTTGGGTCGCAAACTCTACCACTATGCCAGGCACAGGCTTTTTTTATATGGTTAGTAAATTTTATTTTAACAGTATTTTTATTGCAGCTCATGAGACCCACAAACCCGTTATTATTTGTCACCCTGAACACCTTAATCTCAGCAACTCCTGAACCAGGTAATATATATTGGATTAACATGAATGTTGAACTATGTGACTGGAAGAATATATTTAAAAATAAATAATTCATTCAAAATTAATGAGGGGGAAATAAACCTCAATTTTATTAAATTCTAGTTAAATAGACACATAGGGCAATGTGATAATTCTACATTAATAGCAATAGCCTCTCTCATGTTACATCTTGGATGGCTCTCATAGAAGAGAATTTCATGGTTCCAGAATAAGACTGTACAATATATGGCGAATATATTGTCATCACAATATCAGTGTGTGCAATATCTATGTCACAAAGGACAGTTTGTTGTGAAATAACTGTTTGCATGTATATTTCAAGTGTTAAGAGCTTGCATTTTACATGTTAATGTTAAAGCATGTTTACACCAGACACAAATGACTTTGCCCAAAATGCCAAAGGTCACATATTGATGGAATCACAGATGAGAAAGAGAGGAAAGAAGAAAATAGGCATATATCACAACTGATATCGTCATAACAATATTTACCAATATTATCGCCATCAAAAGACTTCTCTTAATATCGTGCAGACCTATTCCTGAATCTAGATATTTCATTGCTGCTTAACTGAATTATTGTTGTTCGGTTCCAATAGATAATTCAAAATTTCAAGTGCAAACTGCCAATAAAGAAATCTAGTACAGTTTTCCTGCGCAAAAACAATACGTTTACCAACCTCAATGCTTTTGTTGCTCACTAGAGAGAACTGAAAGAAGCTTTTTGGTGGGATTTGTTTCCCTGATATAAAACTAGCATTATTTCCAGCAATGCTTTCTGGCTGACAGTTTGTGGTTTTTTGCCTGTCTTCATTTGGCTACAGTACCATTTTTGATCTTGGGACTTTACTGTTGCTTGTTTATATAAGGGACAGAGTAGCAACATTCTTTGGACTTGACCAAGATTTAAAAAAAAAAAAAAAAACATACTCATTTTTAAATGGGTCAGAAGTGTTATTTTTATAAAAAATCTTTCTAAGCAGCTAAATTTTTACAACATAGCAAAAACTGAAAATCTCTGACAAACAGTGGACTTCATAATAAAATATGTCCAACCGATCATTGGTCCAATGCATTGAATTTTTAGATTTATACAAAAATATTTACAATGTATTAAATTGTTTCAGTGCAACTGGATATCAGTTGTATGGCATATTAAAATAAATAGGAAAAACCTTAAAGGGTTCATGTTTATTCTGATAGATTGGTATAAATGAGGATTTTTAACTTCTCAAGCATTGAAGGCATTGTACTCAGACCAATGACATACAATTTCAAATTAAATGGGTTCACTTGTTTTAAGATATTTACAAAGAAACAAGGCTTTTTTATAAAGGAATGTAGGCCCTTAGGATCAGAAATCAAAACTACCGCTTTAGAGAATTTTTCAACTAAGCTTAATTTCTTTGTTCTTTATTGAACAACAGCTTTGATCTATACCAGTGGTGTCCAAAGTCAGTACACTTCATACTTTAGATCCTTTCGAAATTTTTTTTATCAAAAACATACTCCTATATGTCAAAACCAATTAAAATGATGTCATCAACCTAGCAAATTACTTTTTCAACCTTTAAAACTAAATAGTTGAATCACTATGAACAACAAACTAAAAAACTAAACATCTATCTGATTATGCTTTTTCACAAATGTGTAAATAATTGTTAAGGTATTCAGGTTTTCGCTTTTCAACAGATGAGTGGTGTAGCCTGATTTGTGTATAAGTGTGCGTGTGTGACGCTCAGAGTGTGTGCTTGTGTGTGCGCGCTTATTGCCTCTAGGCGGCACTCTATAATAGTCTCTTACTTTATCTGTTTCTCTGTATCTCTCCTCCTTTCTTGCATGGACCCACATGCGCATCAACACGCACAAACACACATATACACAGCCCTATCAACAGTCACAGAGAATTCCTTCTTTCTCGCACCAGCTCTTAGTTACCATGGAAACCAATAAAAGAGCGGTTTGAATTGGGAGGTGTTTATATGTGTGTGTGTGCAAGTGTGTGTGTGTGTGAGTCAAAGAAAGAAAGGGTGAGGGAGCTTGAGAGAAAAGGTGAAAGGAAAATACAGAGTAAATAAAAGACAAAGATGGTGGGAGAAAAGTAAAATAAAAGGCAGTAGTTGTTGAGGGAAGGAGAGAGAAGGAGGAGAAAGAGGTATCCGTTGAGAAGAGGATTAAAAGGAGGAAGAACGAATGTGGAGGAAGTGTAAGCGGAGATGTATTATTTAAAGAGGTCTCACCCCGTCTAATGAGTTTGGTCTAAAAGTCCCGAGAGCTGCCCAAAGATGGAGAGACAGACAGAGGCTAAGAAACTACTCTAACTATGTGCTGAGAAAATTCAATGTGGAAGCGGAATCCTGGTAGTAGGGGAGCAAAATTACTGAGTACAACAGGACTCAGTTACATGGTCCTGCTCTGACTTTGTGAAGTATCATTTGGGCTTCCTCTATACCAAAGCAGCCAAGATACTTATGTATTTGGATGCATAAACAATGCAGATGCAAAACCTGAAATTTATCAGGGTACAAGTAATAAGGAAAACATCTAATTTGTTCAAGGCCTTTTGTGAATTAACATAGTGAAACGAGGTGAATGTGTTTGACTTTTGAGCCTTGAATTGGTGCTTGGTAGTACCATATTAGATCTTAAATTTATTGGACTTCAGTGCAGCATTTGATGCTGTTGATCACTGTATATTACTAGAGAGACTGGAGAACTGGGTCAGGCTTTCTGGTACAACACTTGACTGATTCAAATATTACTTGAAGGACAGGGACTTTTTTGTGTCAATAGGTAATTTTACATCACAGTTAAAAAAATCACTGATGGGGTTCCCCAAGGTTCCATTGTGGGACCCATCTTATTCAATACTTATATGCTCCTCCTAGCTCAGATCATAATAAACACAAGATAAGTTACCATAACTATGCAGATGATACATTGCTCTACATTGCAATGTCACCAGGTGACTATGAACCTATTCAAGTGTTGGCTAGTTGCATTGAACAATCAATGCGTGATTGTGCCATAATTTTCTTCAGTTGAAGAAAAACAAAACGGAAGTAATCATTTTTGGACCAAAGAAGGAGTGATCAAGAGTCAGCACACAGCTTCAGTTACTACAGGTAGAAACCACAGATCAGGCCTGAAATCTCTGTGACGGACCTTAAACTCCAGAGGCACATAAAGATAATCACTAGGGCAGCCTTCTGTCACCTAAAAAACATTTCCAGGATCAAAAAAGATCTTCAAAAACTCATTGATGCATTTATCTTTAGTCAAATTGATTACTGAAACTGTGTCTTCACAGGTCTGTCTAAAAAGACAATCAGACAACTGCAGCTGATCAAGAATAACGTTGAGGCAAGAACATAAAAATACTTATGTTAGTTTATAAAACACTGAAAGGCTTAGTACCAAAATATAATTTGTTGTCCTTCCAGACAACATTCCAGACAACTCAGGATCAAGTCTGTACTTTGTCATGTTCTTATAATCATAAAAATACCACAGACAGCATAAAAACAATATCCAAATTTTACTTGTTTTATTTGAAATTATTAGTACCTTAAAATGAAAGGTTTTACAGAATGTGCAAGAGGAAACTTTCCAAATCCTGTATTGGTTGGGTAAATGTATCACATCTAATTGTAATATGTGGCAGTGTTTTCTTTGCAAAAATGAAAAAAAAAAACTGAAAGAGCAGATGAAATAAAATAGCTTGAGGGGATCTTTTCTTCTTGCACTATTACCCATTGCTGTTTTAAAATTGCATTTCAGAGTGCAATTACCATCTTCATTCCCTCCCTCTCCCTATTCCAACCCCCTTTACTACTCAGACATTATTAAACAGTGCCTTCATAGAATTATGAAATGATCATGAGTTATAAATAAGTAGCAGTATGTGTGGATTTTAAAATGTCTCCTACCTTGCCTTTTTTAAATTTAAACCTCTGAGGTATTTGGGGAGGTCTCTGCATTTCAATTCTGTCACATACACGCATAAAGGCAAATACACAGCTTTAATGGCACTTTGGCAGGTGTCACTTTATTGCCTCCTTGAGCTGCCAATCAAATAGAAAGCTTAGCCTCCAAGACCTGACCAACTCTGATAACACACACTCGCACAGATGGGATGGCAATCCTAAACCAATAACTCTCAGATTGATTTCAACAAGTTTCAACAATCATTCATCATAAATTGGCATGACACTGTCTAGATTGAGTTCTGTGGTAACCATGAACGTATTGAGAATGACTTGTAATTTACCACTGCTGAAAAATTTAAAATGTAGATGTAGGTGGAAAAGTTGAATAACGAGGTTCCCACTGTGAACTTAACTGAGGAAATTGCACTCAAAATGTAAAGTTGTTGGGAAACAAGGTTGCGTGTAATTAGTTGTGTCATCTGTTACAGTAATGCTTTGTTATAAAATATGGAATTCTATGTGTATACAGGGTGTATTGTATGGGGATGCTGTTCAGGACATTATTATATATGTATATTGTCATACGTTTGAATATATAGAATGAAAGTTGGATTAGGTTGGTGTGGTCCCAGAAAATTATGGGCATTGTGAATGATTATCATAACTGTCAGTCTGTGTTTATGCAGATATGTTGTTGAAGTTATCATTATGTTTGTTCATGTGTTAAGTTGCCTATTTCAGTACCAGATTCAAGGTGTTGTAAGTAATCCGTTCCCCATTGGGATCTCTTACTGAAAACTTTAAATGAAAAAAAAAAAAAAAGATTGTTTCAATAATGCTGAAAAGTCTCAGATGTGAAACTGGCACAATAGTAGAATGATATGTTCCACAACACTGCACAAAAAGGTCTGATAAAGTGAAAAGGAATCTGAAATTCCAGAATGAAACATTGCATATGCTTTGAACAAAATGTGAGTGTAATTTATGAAAGCCTAAAGTAGTATAATAAAAGTCTAAAAATGTGAATTGAAATTCAATTTGACACCATCAATTGGGGGTACCATCTTTACAGATATTTGGACATAGGAATGCAGTTTTATGGGAAGGTGCACTGCTCAGTACATACGATTTTTAATGAAAAAAAACTTATCGAAATATGAGCAATGAGTTTAAAAAAATATTTTGTCAATAGTAATACACTTCTTATCTATTTAGTTCTTAAATATATTGTGCATTTTTCAAAAAAATAAAAAAATAAAGATTTTACGCCTCAATCAATCAGGGCAGGTTTGATCTCATTTAAGTGCATTTACGGATCAGACTTAATGTTTTTCCTATTTACTACATAATGATTGAACAGTGTCACATCTAAATGTTTTAAATTTGCTGATAAACTCTGATATGGGTCCATAAAGGACTGAAGCTATGTAAGAAAGCATTTACACATGCAGTTATAGGAAAGCGTGGAGTCGATTCACTGTATAAATTCTCACAATACTGCAGTTAATTTGTGAAAAATGTATTTTACTTTCAAGCAGGTGGACTCTAACTCGAGGAAACTCAGCATTATTTGCAGTTTTCTCTTTAGGAGGGTCTAAATTACATGCGTGGCATATATTTATAAATAAATAAATAAAATAGTGTATGACTATTTATGAAATCCATGTCCTTCCAGGGTTGTATTTCTTAAGCCAACTTTAACATCATTGAACAATCATGTAAACCTACTAAAACCAAAAAACATGTTTTCCATTACATTAGATTTGTCTTCTCAGAGTTGTTTAAGAAACAAACAAAAAAATAACACTCTTACCTGCATTATTTATGATTAAACAACTTGACATCCATTAGAACAAATTGATTACTTTGTACTTTTACGATGGAGTGCTATTACCTCTTCCTTTAGTCAAAATCCAGGTATCTTTAATCAAAGCTTTTGATTTAAGCAAACATAGAAACAATTATCTGTCTTTCTTACCTTTACATGATGGTAGGGCCTTGTCCCACACTGGTTTTCCATCATGCCCCATGACACATGTAATGGTTTCACCACCCACTATTGTGTAGCCATGGTGACAGCTATAGGAGACCTGAGATCCTAGTTTGTAGTCATAGCCTGTCCGACTGGCGTTCATGATGTTACCGGGGTCAAAACAGGCTTCTCTTGGTTTCTCTGTGGATGTGGAAGAATTTATTGTGTTGGTGGACAAAAGTGTAAAATATTGGTAATATAATGTCTTGTTTTTAATGGCAGTGCAATAATCTCCACAATGGTAGTGATGATAAAAAGTAATATATTAGTTATCGTCATAGAATTTAAACGTGTTGATTTGGCAAACAAATATTTAATAACTCGAGTCAAAAAACTGATACAGTCCTTCCCTAACTTAGCTTGTCTAATAACCCCCCCCCCAAAAAAAAGAAAAAAGGCTGTCGGTCAGCTTTGTGAACAAATTTTCTATATTCAATATATAAAACTGTGACAGCAGCTATAGTCAGCCAGACTGAGGTTAAAGGGGGGAAACAGCTAAAACGTCCAGATCATTAAGACTGTATTTTAATTAGAGGCATGACATATGAGAATAATGGCACATTCAAGGGCTTGAGAAATTGTGTGAGGATTCAGACAACAGATAAATGGAGTGACAGAATATGAGAAGGCAAAGGAGGAATTAATGAATAAAGAGCAAGTCTAGTCACCGGTAAGTCGAAGTTGGAGACTGACTGAAGGTATTAAATCACAATCTGTGGAGGTAAAGAACTCTTGGGCAGACATGAAATGGCCCGCACATTCAACTAAAAATAATGTCTCTTGTTATTGGGCTTAAGATAATAAGAGCAGAGATTAAAGTATTTCACAGTCAGCACGACAGCACAACACACACTCGTGTATTGGCATTTTAATCCTAACACTTAATGGGTTGATAGTTTAGTGACAATAGCTGTTAATGGTATTGTGGGCAGAAACACAGTCATGAAGTACATTTTAATTTCTGGACACGTAAAGCAGCATTGATTTGCCCTTACCAATAAACCCACTTGATCATCTCAATCAATAAATCTAGATGAACTCACCAGTTGGGGTTTTAAGTTTAATTAGAATCACTGCTATAGTCAACCATGTTGTTGTCTGTGATTATTGGTGCAATCCCCATTTTAAATAAATTAGAAAGTTCATTTCTACAACTAATTACTACCACTTTTTTCGTATTTGTATTACAGCTACCCAGAATCTACTCCAGGTACAACCATACTGCTGTTCTTACTTACTACCATTATGTACTGCTAAATCACTGCTACAAATGTTTATTGTGCAAAACTGATACTGTATCTTTTAAACTTGTGCAGCTCACACTAGTTAAAAGGTAACTGTAAATTATTTTAGCATGTTAGGCTTAGAGTTGTTGTACAATACTCAAGAACATGTTGAAGTGGAACTAAACTTCGAGGAAAATAATGCCACCAATGTGAGCAGTACCAAGTGTGAGGATGAACAGAGGGGGTTAAGCGGGGGTGTGGTCAGGAGGACGAGGGAAATTAGCAGTTAGCTTAATTTGACATATTGAAACATGGAGAGTGAGCAGAGCGAGGCAGAGCATCATGCCCGAACTTGTTGCTGCTGATGCAGTGGAGGAGCAAGCAATTTCAACTGTTGAATCGCTACCGGGGGCATGTCTGAATGAAATGATTTCATACCGAACACAGGGCTGTGATGTACACATGTACCAAGCTTTACCGTTTGAACCAATGGGAAAAATATATTGCAGTAGCCACCATTCAACCCAAAGAGGGCAGCACTAAGACAGTTTTAGGAAAAATATTGCAGAATTTAACATGTTGAGATGTAATTTATAAAATAGCATGGTGACATAAAGATAGCACACCTAAGGCCCAGTTTATCTGCAAAAAGGTTGATTTGGGGTTTAGTTCCTCTTTAAGTAGGACTTTCAATGGTGATTTTACCTCTGTATTCAATTGCAAATCCAGACATTCCTAGTGATGCATCAGATCTAAATGCCAGGAAAAGACTGTTCCCGCTGCTTTCTATGCGTTCGGGGGCCTGGTTGCCTTGAAGACTAGCGAGGAGGGGCCCGTTTGAATCTTCACCCTCATAGATGTGCAAAAAGTCATAGCTTGGTTCCATGTTGAAACTAAGGGGGAAAAAACAGAAAATAAAATTTAAGTCAGCAATCTGCTATGGTTACGATTTGGTTAAACTGTATCTACTTTATTCCTCAGTTGTAATCATCCATCATATCGTTCTGTGGTTTACATTTGATGATGTTCTCACTTTTGCGAACAATAACTGTGACAAGCAAAATATTTGTGACTTTAGTCCAATCAGTGCTTGAAATATAAATAAACACCACATTATTTCCATGATCAAAGCAAGGATATCAGACTTTTATATCCAGACATTTTGTTTTTGTATTTCTTTTTTCAATCATTGATCCACAAAAATGGCTGTCGCCTTCAGGAGACACATAGCAACCTAAAGGACACATTTCATCCACCTCACCATCTGCTTGACTTGCAACCTTCGGGTAGATGCTTCACGTTCATTAAAACGGGTATCACAAAATTCATAAACAGTTCCTACACCAGAACCATCATCATAATGAACCCAGACCTGAATTCTTAGAAAGACAATTGCTGTTCACAGTCAAACAAACAAATGCAATCAGGCAATTCTGGTAGAAACATACCTCAAAAACTTGCTGCAGTAATTGTGGTGAAAATGGAAACTTACCGCAGCAATTACTCAGGGTGTTGAATACAGATTCACGCCACAATTTATATTTGTCAAAATTCAGCAAATAATGCATCATTTTTCTTGTAGACACAAATATTCATTAATGAGTCTGTCACATTAAATTCAAATAAAATACATTGAGGTTTGAGACACTCTGTGCTAATTTCCATCTAGTCATCATGTCTACTTTTATTATATTGAACTGAAAAAACAAAAATGGTGTGACTAAAATATCCTTATTTTCTTGTATCTCGTGTTTCTTTTTAATTTTGTTGGGATTGCATATTTTTGATTTAACATGTTTAAGGCAAAATGCATCGTTAAATGTTTGCGGGTGTTCATTTCCAAAATGCTTTAAGTAATTACTTTATTTTATTGAAAGAAAATTAGGAATGTTTGGTTCTTAACAGGAAGTTATTTGGTTTAATCTTTACAGAGAGGTTATTTTATTATTTAAAATTCAGAAATACATTTTAAGAGTATATAAAATTTAAACAATTATAAATATAAATATAAACAATTTCTTAAAAACATTTGATTGCAAAGTATATTGGTGCACAGCCACCTGTTACATTCTGCCTGTGATTCTTATTTTGTCCCTGTCTCGTAAAGGTCTGAGTTAAAAATTGTGCTTTCAGCTGTAGGCATATTGTGCAGGAAACAGTAACTCCTGCTGGTGTGGATTTTGGGTTTGATCATGTTGCTGAATTTTTACATGAGCACTTTGCTCTATAAGACGCTAAACATGAGAAATGTTTGACAGAGACTTAGACAAACAAACTGATGCAGCAAAAAGCACAACATAAGCTTTAAAAGGTAAATATAATATTACAAGATGTATGTGCAAGTGTTTGAAACCACACTCAAATATGTGCTCAGACTGTTAAATGTGGAAGCTAAATCTGTTACAGCTCCAATGGGTTTGTTCGAAATTGTTCTGATCACTTTGACAATATCTCTTTATCTCTCTGTGCACACATTATGCTATTTTGTCCATAGGAGAGTAAAACATTTCCAGTATACTGTTGGGACCCCAGCCATGGTTACAAAATGAAAGGCCAGTACAAACGTTTCTGGAACTTTCAAAATAAATCACATTAACCTAATTCCAGCACAGCCAGAAACGGGGTAACAGCGGACTTCCCGTGACATCACTGTCCGAATAAAAACCCTGCTTTTGAAACAAACTGACCTCTTCCACGCAGGTCCCCAGAGGAACTGGACAGAGGGACACAGCGTGCTAATGTCTCTTTGCTGGCAAACAGACATAACTCTTCAAACTGGATCCAAGAGTGTCAAACGATCATGTGATCATATACACTAAGTTAAGTAGGAATGAATTGCTGTTTGCGTATCAGGTATTCATTCATGAACGGGGGTAATTAAGGTACAAGCGTTGCTTGACTTTCTCTCTGAGGTCTACAGAAGCAAACTGTGTTCCAGAGAGTTCCCAGCAGATACCCTGTCTCTACAACGCCGAGTGGAGCAGTTTTCCCGGTCTGAAGGAAGAACATTAAAGCATCACCGTGGTTACAGCAGTAACGTGCAGTTTGGCCGGCAGACAGAGCGAGTCGCCCCACCCCACAGCTACAGAGGTTAGCAAGTTAACCCTTTGTTTCACTGTGGTTGCTTTCCTAAACTTCGTCGCCCTGCACAACTTTTCCTCAGCACGGTTCACGTAATAGGTTGTGTTTTGGGCAGAGAGTAGTAGTTTAGAATGAAATAATCTAAACATTTTTCGTTTTATGACGTTTGGTTTTGTTTGTGTTGAAACTCAGCCATCTTAGTGCTAGCAGATTATCTGTTCAGCACATGTGCTCAGTTTATGTGTTCTGTGTTTGTGTTTTTTTTTAAGTTAAGACAAACTTTATTTAAAGGGTGATTTTAAACACAGAAGATCAGCCATAACATGCCATCCAGACTTATGCATTTTAACCCTTTTATTAGTGGTATTTTAAAGGTATGTGTTTGATTCTGATGATAAACTATAAGTTATTTTGTTAGCTCCAACCACTAACAGCTAAGAACACGTGCTTGCCTCCTAAAGATAATTTACCCAAAAAGGTTGTTAGTTTTCAATATAATAAAATAATATTTCCCTAAATATTATTTAGGGAAATAAATAATAAATAATTAAGCCCATTTCTCAAAGATTTGGTTCTTATTCAAAATAAAATGTCCTTAAATATTATTTTACTATTTCCTTAATAATATTTCTATAAATATTATTTTAATAAATAAAGGCAGCTAATTAAAGACCATTGAGAACTGGTCATCCAGAAGGTTGGTTTTATTCAGCAAATCATTCTTTAAAATATTATTTTATTAAAATAATATTTTATCTGATCTTGCATTGTGAATGGTTGTCTAAAGGTATACCAATTATTGGCTAAGTTAGTTCCAAGACTAACTTCACTTCCAGATTCTTCAAGATAATCCTTGGTTCTCAAACATAAATATTGCATGGCAATGTTGCATCACTCTTGTGGTCATGGTTTCAACTATCTTTAATCAACTTGTTTATATGGTACATAGCCCATTAGTTTTCCTTATTCTTTAATTCTGCTTGTTAGTTTAGTTGGGTTGTTTTAGCATAGTAAAGAGTTTGTTGATTGAAATATGTTTGACTTGAGTTAACTTATTTTTGTTAATAAATTCTTGTATTTTAAGAAATTGTGTGAATTCATTCCATGTGTGTGCAGAGTTTTGCTATTCAACAGTGTCAGAGCTTGGCTCATCCCTTTGAATTTTGTCCTAATACCACTGCCTTATTGGGCTGGTATTCAATGGACAACCCTTAACAGACCAAAATGTTATTTAATAAATATTAAAGCATTAATATTAAATAATATATTCATATTCATAATTACAACAATACACAGTCTTACACATACAAACACGTGTTTGTATGTTTCCATTCATTTTACGTGGTTGTTTGAAAACTACAATTATTTTCTATAATCTGTTTTTTTAACTTTATGTAGAAATTTGCACCTTTTTTTATTTGGAACAGATGTGCAGAGTTTCCAATGCAACTCTTTGTACAGAAATAAAACAGAAATAAAACTATTATAATAATTTTAAGCTTTAACACTATTACAATAATTTTAAGCTTAACTCCCTCCTTTTTTTTAACCTAACACACACGCACGCACAGGCACAAAAACATTGGACAGCATATGTAGTCATTACCAAAGTTAAAAAAAAGCAAACAATATTCCAGTATAAGACCTGTGTTTATATTTGGTGCTAAATGGGCTTAACTCCACCTAAGCTCCCTTTGCACGGAAAAAGGCATTAAACGATCCATGCTAATACCTTTTGCATTAGTGATGCATTCAGGGTTGAATACTAAAGCTGCTAAATGTCATGAAAGGAACATGGAAATCTCACTGGGAAGAAATGGGGCAGCACAATAATCACCCGTGTCACAAGAATAAAACAACAGCCAATTAAAACTTGAAACCTAATCGTGAAAACGGCCTGTTAATCAAAGTGCAAAAATTCTAATTAAATTTCTATGTAATTCATTACACGCTCTGAAAAAACTGCCACAAAAACTGGCAATAATATCATTACAAGTGTTCACTTAAAGCGTGTGTCTATTTAGTTTGAATTTGTATTTACGTTGCATGGACTCAAAAAATAGGGTCAGATGTGGGCAATTAAATTATTTAACTGCCAAATTATTTACTATAGAAGACTTTACTATGGAAATAAGTATTTAATGCAATTTAAAAAAAAAGGAAAATACTAACGAAAACATAGTCATTAGTAAATAGGTCAAAATGTAATTTTTCTGCTTAAGTGTGTGAAGCACATTTCCAAAATAAAAATCAAATAATAGCAAAGAAGTGTTACATAACACAAAAAAGCAAAGTGAAAATTTTTTAAAATAAAAGCGTTTCAACGTTACAACAGTGGGGATTTATCTTTCAAGCTGCAAAACATGAAGTCAAATTGGGTCATTTTCCTCCTTTGGCGATCTGCAGAAAGTCGTCTTTGGTCTTATCTGCTTTGCCTTATTTGAAGATCCAGTTCTCACTTTGGTTAAGTACTGACTGGGGCTGAAACAATTCACCCCTGTACTGTAATTAGAACAGGAAGTGTAAATAAACAATAATTTATTAGCAATAAACCAAACATGGGAAGGGTCAGAAATTCATTGCTATTAACACATAATTTTTTACCAGAACAAAACAAAAACAATATATTACCTGTCTACTATTTTACATCAGGATTATAAGGTGGAAATCAGCTTAGAGGGAAGGAGTGTTATGGTGAGTCATGTCCCATCTTTCCAGCTTTGTTTTTTACAGCTGCTTCCAGGGTTTGATGACATTTTAAGTTTTGACATAGAAAGCATTCAGCTCATATTATGCTGAGGAGAAAGAAACTGGCAGACACTCTCCACAGTGGACATGAACTTGATCTTAACACCAACATGAAACTTAGTCGCTACATTTTCCACAATCTGGAATATCTTTTTATTTACCTGGAATGACTGAATTGTTAATTTCTATGTTTTGTTCTTTTAAATCTTGGAGGGATTTAGCTGTTTTCCTCTTATCTCATCAAATGTTAATTATTACTTTGGTTTTACAATTCTCTGAGACTAAGTTTGCTTACTGCACCTTAAAGCCAGAGTGACTTAAAAGTTGTTCTGACACTGCCATGGTAACTTATGTAAGAGAAAGACTTTAAGGCAGATATAAAGCCTTTTAGCAGCGGTCCCCAAGGAGTGAATAAAACCTCTTAAAGACTTGGTTATTAGTTACCTTAATGATTCTGTGCTTCATGTTATTTAAACATATACTGAGCTTGATCTCTCAGGAGACAGATTGTTCTTGACTCTGTGAGGACCTGCATTAAGTCATGGTATGTACAAAAACTTGATTGAAAAACAGTGAACAATACTAATACAAGATGGTACTTTTGTCAGAGAAAAACACTGTAAAGACCATAAAGAATAAACAAGACCCTAAAGGTTTCGCCATTATTTTATAGCTATTTGGACTTAAAGACTGGCATGATTGGTGGTATCAGTTTGTTTTCCCCTAATGTGTCTCATGAGAGACTGTAACCAAGGACCTTCTTGTTGCAAGGCAACTGTGCACGCCACGGCAGAGGCAACTTTGCAGCATTAGAACCTTTTTCCAACAGAAGATGGTTTGCAGAAGTATGTTTAATACACCTTCAAACACATCATGATCTGTTTTGTAATTTTATGTGCTCTTTCCACTGACAAACTGCAGTTTTAAGAGACCAATGATTTTATTTTATTTTTTATAAACCAAGGAGCCTTCCTTTGTTATTTTTAGTACAATGCATTTTGATACTTGGTTTGTTTTATTAACTAGATAAGAACTGAGTGATCTTTCAATCTATCATCTTTAACATCTTTGCATAACGTGTGCAAAATATTCTGCTTATTTTTTATTAATAAATCATAGATCAGAGAACGAATCAATCTTAAAACATTGAATTAGAGATTATTCTGAAATTAAATGATTAGTATAGAGTCTACCTATTACCAAACGCGTGTCATAACTATTTACTCAGATTTTAAATTTAATCAGTTACAAAAAAATGTTTTTTATTTTACATTTACAAAATGTACTTCTAGGAGTAATCTTACCGCAAACCACTGTTCGGCCGTAGCCACTTTGGGTAATGGCCGAACTGTTACTACACCTGCCAGCTTGCATTGCAGCTCTGACATTAACGGGCGAGGTGATGTATTCTGGCACAAGCTAACACAACTTTGCTCTTCCAGTTGTAGTCTCCTGCCAGTCGCCATGGAAAGGAGGGAATCTCTGGAGAATCTAAAGCTCGCAGTAGGTTCAACTTCATCCTCCACCACTGGCGAATTCCATGAAAATCTTTCAAGGATAGAAAGATTCGGAAAATTCCCTTTCCGATCAGACACCTGCCTTTAGCATGTTACCCAGGTGTAAAAAAAAACCTGACAGAGGTTTTTCCAAGGCGACAAATTTTCCTCCTTGTTTTGTTCCAGTCGACTGCCAATGGTTCATCATCTTTTTCTCTTTTCTGCCGCAAGAGGAGAAGTGGAGCTTTTTGAGTTGTTCACAGACAAGTGAACAACTCCAACTAACCACGTCCCCCTTTCTTCATACCTATTCGCAGGAGGAGAAGTTGACTTTTACTTTAGCAGTCCTGGGCAGAGTAAAGAAGGGAATACTAGGGTGGTCTTGGATCACCATTTGTTTAATCCAATGTGTTAACTTACGTACGTTGGATGTGATGTTTTATTGAAGTGATGCTGAGCTGTGTTTGAACTGTGAGAGTGCCTGTGCAAAGTTTATGGAATGTCGGTGTGTTCACTGTGCTTTTTATTGGCTGATCCTGAATCAGCTAGGAGTTTTAAATTTGGACTATTGAAGTTTAATTTGAAGCAAGCTGAGACTGCGATTTGAACCTCGTGCTGACTCTGATAATTCCAATATCTCATAATTTTATGGCCTTTTTACTTTTCCACTGGTTCCTGCATTTAGTTTATGAGCCTTTGTGTGGGCCAGCTTGCCCTCATCTGTTAAAGAACTATGCTACCCTTGAGCTGCACCACCTATGTGGATAAACTCTCCACTGTTCCTTTCTATTCTATATTCCAAGTCAATCCAATCCAGTTGATAACACAGCTACATTTAGCATGGTTTTGTTTAATAATAATTAATTATTAATGACAATTAATTAATTGTAATTATTAAGTGCTGTTAGCCTAATAATCACACAACCAGAGTGTATCCCTAATATCTATTCGTAAGCAATGAATTTGGTTAGAAATTAATATGAATTACAATTTTTAACTATGATTTTTAGACACAGAGACACACTTACAATTCATGTTAAAGTGAGACTTCTTGTTTGTACACAAGTTTAATTGTTTTAATTTTATTTTCTGTCTGCTGGATCTGCTGAGCCATTTGGAGTTCAAGTAAATATACAGTAAAAAGTATTTATTGTCACTGGTTGTGTTGGTTTCAAAAGCTTTATGTTGTGAAAGAAAAAAGAATATATAAACTTGAATCTACCAAGGGTATAAATAATGTTGAGCTTTAAATGTAAAGACAAGGTGGTGTTCTGAGGAAATTTAATAAAAGTTTTAGTTGAACGCCTACATCTCACTCTTGTGAACCCAATATTGTGTACTGTCTCATCTCATGGTGTGGATATATTATTACATCTTCACAAATGACTAAACCAGTTGCAGTTTATACTCTGAATAGCAGGTATCCTTAATATCCTGTGCTGACACAATGAAGCTTTTTACATCACTGATTTTGTTGATATGCTTAATGCATGCTTTGGATAAAACTACATTTTCATAAATTTTCTAATTTAATAAGAACATAGACATTTTTTTTTCTGAAGGATCCCTACATAAAGACACACAGAACACCTGTAGTACCAAAATAAATCAGGGACAATGAAAAACACAGCAGAATTTCACATTACTTTAAGTTTAACCAGCCTACCTTTTGAAGATAAGGGCAATGACAAAGTCAGGATTTACTCTGATTCTCCAGTCACACTCTTTGCCAGGGGGGTAGGGCTGGGGGTAGTTTGGAGACAGAATAACACCTGAAGGACCACTGACGTTCCCACCGCAGGTTGCTAGAGCAATACCGAACAATAGAAGATAGACAGAGAGGCAAGAGATGATTAAAGACTTGAATTTGCTGTTATTTGGAAAGATGATGAGCCCTGGCTGTCCACTAACCTTCCCCGCAGATAGAAAGACAGGAAATGAGTCAGGTATATAGTACAGGAGAGGTTTGTTAAAGAAGCGAAAAATCACACCTTGCAGACAAATATTGTCTCCACAGGTGGTTATAGATGGTGAAACAGCAAAGAGAGAGACATATGGTATGATTTAGTAACAGACTGTGGGGCTAGGGGTAGTTATGGGGAAAAGAAATCACCCCTGGCAGTGCTGTGATTCCACATTAAGCTATGGAGCAGGGAAGAGATAATGTCAAGAGAAACAAAAAGATGCATTCAAGCAGCAATTTGGTAATGTTAAATAGGGGTTTGTAACATGCTGAGGTGTTTTCATGATGGCAGGAGTGTGTAAACAGATTATCATCATTGAAATAGTGGTAAACAAGGGTATTAACAGTTGCAAATCGCTGACAAACTCAACACTAGAACAAAAAACACTATACAGTGGAGTACTCTGTTTAGTTTGTAATGTGTTTAACCATCAGAGTAGCAAAACATAACAGATTAACCTTCTAAGATGACGATGAAGATGAGGAATGCAGCAAAAATAGATTCAGATTTAAGATCACATTATTAACTGAGTCAAAGGCCCTACACATTTTCTGTTTTACAAGCTTGGTTATAAGCCAAGCTTGTATTCCCATAGTTGTGCTGGAGGATTTAACTCAGTGTGCTAGCTCACAAAGGGAAGAAGAAAAGGAGGCTGAGCCATCTAACATGTAAAAATAGGGCAAATCTGCATGTTCTCTTGCTGCAGGTTTTCAGGTAAGCAACATGCTTTTTGCCACAGGTCAATTAACCATCTTCCTGATGTTACTCATGTTGCATTTTTAGCAATGGGTGATGTCATACTTCCCTCTTGACTTTGAATGATAAAAAATTCAGAAGGTCAGGACATTTATGATAATCACTGTTGACTTAGCATTTACCTACTTTGATTGCATTGGCATAAAAACTAAGCTCAATGCAGCAGCAAATTATGAGAAATAATATAAAAGCATGTTTCCTTCACACCATACTAATAAAAACTTTTTGAACATGAATCTTTCTTCTCATTTGCTTATTCTCTAGCTTGCATTAAATATTTTTTTCCATTTTAGGATTTTTTCAATCTCAGGCATTGGAAACTGCATAAGTGTTATCATTCTATCATTCTATTCATATATTTTATTTTTCCATATTTAAACATTGGTTACACTTTACAGGTTCAGGTCGAAGACATTTGTGTTGTCTTTGTATTTTCTTCAGGATTTGTTACAGTCTTATGACAAAGTACAGTATTTACCCCATTGCAGATTTCTTCTGTTTTTGCTTTTTTATCTCACTAAAATCTTTCAGATCTTCAAACATATTTTAAAATCAAACAAAGATAACCTGAGTAAATAAACAATCCAGTTTCAAAATGTTGATTCATTTATAATTATCCTCCCAGATCTACAAATGCTACCCAAAATAAACACAAAGGGCTGTTTCATTTCTTAAGAAAATACCTGTATGATTCCCAAGACCCATGGGAACATATTTAGTTGACATATTTTGCCATGGGTTTGTCAATGGCCTATCCAATGTCTGGACTTAAATCCAAATGAGATGCTGTTGTGTGACCTTAAACAGATTGTTTATGATTAATAATGGGCTGCAATTCTTTCACAGTGATGTAAAAACATATTGCCAGTTATCTAAAATGCATCTAGTTACTAGGTTTAAATCTTTATCCCCTAATAAATAAAATTATAATTTGAAAACCGCATTTTGTATTTACTCAGGTTATCTTTATCTGAAATTAAAATATGTTTGATTATATGAAATGCTATTGGGAAAAAGGCAGGGGCAGTATCTTTACTTCCTTACTGTTAAAGAAATGCTCATCTTGGTATGAGTGTATTTTATACATGTCTGTAATGTCATTAAAGTACTCTTTAATCTTGAATGTTGAGTTAATCCCTTGGCAGTTAATAATCTCCAGAATGCTTAACACCTACCCATACAGGTTGGAGGATCCGGTTGCCAGTAGAACCTGTTATCCATCCGTACACACGTGATGGTGTCTTGGCCTTGCAGCTGATAGCCTGGGTCACATTGGAACATCATGCTATCACCAGGCTCCTTACTGTCTCCATACCGAGAACCGTTTACAGGGATGCCGGGGTCATTGCAGGATGTTGCTGTTGTGGCTGCATAGTTAAAAAAGGTTATCAAATATTAGTACATGGCATATTCTGAAAACATGTTACCTGCATTATTTGCATGAACTACCTTGTTAAGCTATTTACCATCAGCTGAATGATGTGTTGGTTTCACAAATTATTATAGGTGATGCAGTGCTTTGGAAAAACCTAAAAACATGCAAAGTCCAAACCATTTTATGGTTTTCTTGAATTTCCTTGAATTTATTTTTTCACATTATGCTTTATTTTAGACTAATCATCCAGAAATATCCTTGTGGCAATCTATTTCTACAGCATGGTTGGCTGTAAATTGTATGCCCTTGACTTTAAGATACGTATAAAAAAAACAATGATCTACTAAATATTAATCAAAACCTTATGTGGCAATACTTAAACAAAAACATTTGACTTTTAAATACACTAACACAACATTCCCACTTGCTGTGGACTAATTTGTATAGCGCAAAACGTTTTTTGACAATATATATATATATTCATTGAACAGAGTGAGAAAAAGACATAACAGGACTGTTTTGTAGAGAAGGTCGCTTATAACATTAATTGAATCCAAAACCTTTGACTATCCGAATAAGTGCAATGCTTTAGTAAATCAACACGGAGGTAAATATAAGGAATCATTACCATAGTAATGGAATAGCAGTGCTTTAATTACCATGTCAGGGTGTGTAAATATTTATTGTTTTAAATTTGGTGTGGATGCGAAACTCGGTGGAGAGTAAGAGATAAAAAGTACAGAGTATAAATATTCATGGCATGTTTTAAAAATGACTTGTATTGGAAATTGGATTAAAGAATAAGCAAAGTTGTACCAATTAAACTTCACTAGTTACATGTTCCATTGTAAATATAGTCCAGGAGTAGTTTTAGTTGCACATTTTCACTTTATGGGTCTCTTTATTTTCTTGACTATTTACAGTGCCATGCGAAAGTACTCGGCCCCCTTGAACTGGTCAAACTCTTCCCACATTTCAGGCTTCAGACATAAAGATATAAAATTATTTTTTTTTTGTGAAGAATCAACAACAAGGGGGACACAATCGTGAAGTGGAATGAAATTTATTGGATGTGTCAAACTTTTTTAACAGATAAAAAAACTGAAAAGTGGGGTGTGCAATATTATTTGGCCCCTTTACTTTCAGTGCAGCAAACTCACTCCAGAAGTTCAGTGAGGATCTCTGAATGATCCAATGGTGTCCCAAATGACTGATGATGATAAATAGAATCCACCTGTGTGTGATCAAGTCTCCGTATAAATGCACCTGCTCTGTGATAGTCTCAGGGTTCTGTTCAAAGCGCAGAGAGCATCATGAAGACCAAGGAACACACCAGGCAGGTCTGAGATACTGTTGTAGATAAGTTTAAAGCCGGATTTGGATACAAAAAGATTTCCCAAGCTTTAAACATCCCAAGGAGCACTGTGCAAGCAATCATATTGAAATGGAAGGAGTATCAGACCACTGCAAATCTACCAAGACCTGGCCGTCCCTCTAAACTTTCATCTCGAACAAGGAGAAGACTGATCAGAGATGCAGCCAAGAGGCCCATGATCACTCTGGATGAACTGCAGAGATCTACAGGTGAGGTGGGAGAGTCTGTCCATAGGACAACAATCGGTGCACAAATCTGGCCTTTATGGAAGAGTGGCAAGAAGAAAGCCATTTCTCAAAGATATCCATAAAAATTCTCGTTTAAAGTTTGCCACAAGCCACCTGGGAGACACACCAAACATGTGGAAGAAGGTGCTCATGGTTTGGGGCTGCTTTTCGTCAGCAGGGACAGAGAAGATGGTCAAAATTGATGGGAAGATGGGGCCAAATACAGGATCATTCTGGAAGAAAACCTGTTGAAGTCTGCAAAAGACCTGAGACTGGGACGGAGATTTATCTTCCAACAAGACAATGATCCAAAACATAAAGCCAAATCTACAATGGAATGGTTCACAGATAAACGTATCCAGGTGTTGTAATGGCCAAGTCAAAGTCCAGACCTGAATCCAATCGAGAATCTTTGGGAAGAGCTGAAGACTGCTGTTCACGAACACTCTCCATCCAACCTCACTGAGCTCGAGCTCTTTTTGCAAGGAAGAATGGGCAAGAATTTCAGTCTCTCAATGTGCAAAACTGATAGAGACATACCCCAAGCGACTTGCAGCTGTAATTGCAGCAAAGGATGGCGCTACAGAGTATTAATGCAAGTGGGCCGAATAATTTTGCACGCCCCACTTTTCAGTTTTTTATTTGTTAAAAAAGTTTGACATATCCATTAAATTTCATTCCACTTCACGATTGTGTCCCACTTGTTGTTGATTCTTCACAAAAAATTTGAATTTTATATCTTTATGTTTGAAGCCTGAAATGTGGCAAGAGGTTGAAAAGTTCAAGGGGGCCGAATACTTTCGCAAGGCACTGTACATTGTAGATTCTCACCAAAGGCAACAAAACTATGAGTGATCTCACATAGAATTCTGTGGTTAACAAAAATTGTGAAATAACTCGAAACTATTTTGTATTTTAAATTCTTCAAAATAGCCACCCCTTGTTTTCATTACTGCTTTGTCTCTTGGCATTCTCTCCATGACCTTCATGAGGTGGTCACCTGAAATGGTTTTCCAAAGAGCCTTGAAAGAACTTCACAGAGGTTCATTGAGAGACGGCCAAAGGTTAATATTTCAGTCATTACAACAAAGGGTGGCTACTTTAAGGAATCTAAAATAAAAGTTATTTTACAATTCTTCAGTTGCTACATACAGGTCCTTCTCAAAATATTAGCATATTGTGATAAAGTTCATTATTTTCCATATTGTCATGATGAAAATTTAACATTCATATATTTTAGATTCATTGCACACTAACTGAAATATTTCAGGTATTTTATTGTCTTAATACGGATGATTTTGGCATACAGCTCATGAAAACCCAAAATTCCTATCTCACAAAATTAGCATATTTCATCCGACCAATAAAAGAAAAGTGTTTTTAATACAAAAAACGTCAACCTTCAAATAATCATGTACAGTTATGCACTCAATACTTGGTCGGCAATCCTTTTGCAGAAATGACTGCTTCAATGCGGCGTGGCATGGAGGCAATCAGCCTGTGGCACTGCTGAGGTCTTATGGAGGCCCAGGATGCTTCGATAGCAGCCTTTAGCTCATCCAGAGTGTTGGGTCTTGAGTCTCTCAATGTTCTCTTCACAATATCCCACAGATTCACTATAGGGTTCAGGTCAGGAGAGTTGGCGGGCCAATTGAGCACAGTGATACCATGGTCAGTAAACCATTTACCAGTGGTTTTGGCACTGTGAGCAGGTGCCAGGTCGTGCTGGAAAATGAAATCTTCATCTCCATAAAGCTTTTCAGCAGATGGAAGCATGAAGTGCTCCAAAATCTCCTGATAGCTAGCTGCATTGACCCTGCCCTTGATAAAACACAGTGGACCAACACCAGCAGCTGACACGGCACCCCAGACCATCACTGACTGTGGGTACTTGACACTGGACTTCTGGCATTTTGGCATTTCCTTCTCCCCAGTCTTCCTCCAGACTCTGGCACCTTGATTTCCGAATGACATGCAGAATTTGCTTTCATCCGAAAAAAGTACTTTGGACCACTGAGCAACAGTCCAGTGCTGCTTCTCTGTAGCCCAGGTCAGGCGCTTCTGCCGCTGTTTCTGGTTCAAAAGTGGCTTGACCTGGGGAATGCGGCACCTTTAGCCCATTTCCTGCACACGCCTGTGCACGGTGGCTCTGGATGTTTCTACTCCAGACTCAGTCGACTGCTTCCGCAGGTCCCCCAAGGTCTGGAATTGGCCCTTCTCCACAATCTTCCTCAGGGCCCAGTCACCTCTTCTCGTTGTGCAGCATTTTCTGCCACACTTTTTCCTTCCCACAGACTTCCCACTGAGGTGCCTTGATACAGCACTCTGGGAACAGCCTATTCGTTCAGAAATTTCTTTCTGTGTCTTACCCTCTTGCTTGAGGGTGTCAGTAGTGGCCTTCTGGACAGCAGTCAGGTCGGCAGTCTTACCCATGATTGGGGTTTTGAGTGATGAACCAGGCTGGGAGTTTTAAAGGCCTCAGGAATCTTTTGCAGGTGTTTAGAGTTAACTCGTTGATTCAGATGATTAGGTTCATAGCTCGTTTAGAGACCCTTTTAATGATATGCTAATTTTGTGAGATAGGAATTTTGGGTTTTCATGAGTTGTATGCCAAAATCATCCGTATTAAGACAATAAAAGGCCTGAAATATTTCAGTTAGTGTGCAATGAATCTAAAATATATGAATGTTAAATTTTCATTATGACATTATGGAAAATAATGAACTTTATCACAATATTTTGAGAAGGACCTGTATGTTCATTCATATGTGTTCATTCAATGTTTTGATGCCTTCTGTGAGAATCTACGTACAATGTAAAGAAAACCATAAACTGATAAAATGTTTCAGTCTACTTAGTGTGCCTGGATCTCTGGGTGATACATTAAATGTCTCATTCGGTTCTCTAGCTGGAGGTTTTTCAGAAATCCTCTTATATATTGTTTTAGTCCTATATTAAAAATTATATTGCCAATATAAATGGGGTTTGAAAGACAGCCGTAAACTGCTTGAGTTTGCTAATTAACTAATTTAATTGCTAAGTCAGTAAATGGCTTTCCTTTATAAGGGGAAATGGGATATTAATTAGAGCAGATGACATACATCAGTGATTTGATGGGATCATGATACATTTTAAGTTTAATTCAAAGCCACATTTTGCCTTTAACGTTCAGTTTGATGAGTCAAAATGAAAATTAAGCTTCTTACTAGAGAACTGTATAGAAAATCCTTGCTTGCTGATAAAATAATCAGCATCGAACTGAAGAGTGAGGATGTTGAAAGTTGAGTGGATATCTTCAGGTAAGGCTGGGCCAGACCATTCTTTCAGCAGGATGCCACCATCTGAAGGCCCAGATGGACCGTCCCAAACTCTCAAAATGTCATGGCCGACCTCAGTGTCAAAGACAATGAAGTGGAGGCTGAAAAAACACACACAAGAAAATAGAAAAACAAAAATATAATTAAGAACACTGGGGGGCAGAAACACAATCCAGCAGGCATGTGAGTACATCTCACTGTCAGCTTCTGCCATAATATGCAGGAAGGCACAGTGTTGGCACAACAAAAAATGGGGAGTGGTTTCAAACACAGCAATGGCTATGCCAGTAAACATTTCTTTCTTGTTAGTGAATATAAAATTTACTGACAATCTTGTTAGTTTTTTACCTTCTTAGCCTGGCTGACTGTGAACAGCCAGGAGGCAGAATCAAGCAACCCAGCAGTTAAATCACTTGCTTAAAAATCCTTGGCACTCATTCTTTCATTAATTATTCCACCATTACTCAGTTTTCTTTGAAACACGATGTCAAGTTTGCAGATGATGGTTGATAAAGTATGATTTATATTTACCTGATAGTCTTGCCTGTGTCCGCCTCTACGGTCCAGGTACAGTGGAGGTTGTTGTCATATGGAGCAGGGTATCCAGGGGAAAGAATCCTTCCAGACACTGCCCCAGTTATGTGACCTCCACACTCCGCTAAAAGTACAGCACACAGAGAAGTTATTTTTGAGTTAAAAATTATCTAAAGAAAATACATAATACCTTAACAACAAAAAACAAGTGTTTTACATAAATGTACATTTTCAATTTGCCAAAATTATCCTGAAAAAATAGAAAACAATTACTTGTAAACACAAAGAGCAAATAAGCCAGAGGTTGATGAGCAGACTGGTTTGAGTTGATAGAAAGGCAACAGTAGCTCAAGAATCCATTTGTTACAGCAAGGTTTTTTGGAATATAATCTCTGAGCACAACACATACGGACCTTTGACACAGATGCTGTACAGGCTTACAAGGCAGTAAAGAGGCCCCTCCTGTCACTTTCAAAAAGGAAACTGAGGCTCAAAACCAAACTAACTCACCAAGATTGACAAGAACAGATTAGTAAACGTTGCTTGGTTAGATGAGTCTCGATTTTAGCTGCATCATACAGATGGTAGGGTATGCATAGATTCATCCTGCCAGATCTTAACAGTTCAGGCTGGTAGTTGTCTTGTCATTGTGTTTGTGTGGAAAATATTTTTGGCAAACTTCGATCCCCTTATATACAGGAATTTTGAGTTTTCATGAGCTGTATGCCACAATCATCCGTATTAAGACAATAAAAGACCTGAAATATTTCAGTTAGTGTGCAATGAATCTAAATTATATGAATGTTAAATTTTCATCATTACATTATGGAAAATAATGAACTTTATCACAATATGCTAATATTTTGAGAAGGACCTGTAAATCATCTTTAAACTCCAGGGTTAATTGTGGAGTACCACAGGGTTCAGTACTTGGGCCAATTCTCTACTATATATATGCTTCCAATAGGTCAAATTATCAGGCAGGATACATTTTCACTGTTACGCTGATGATACTCAGCTTTACTTATCCATAAATTCTGATGAGCCCAACCAGTTAGATAGACTACAAGCATGTCTTGAAGACATAAAAACTTGGATGACTTTAAATTTTCTGCTTCTAAATTCAGACAAGACAGAAGTTGTCGTCTTTGGACCGGAGTCTTTAAAAAAGAAACTGCTTAGTCAATCGCTTAACCTGAATGGCATTAAATTGACCTCCGGTAATAAAGTAAAAAACCTTGGTGTTATTTTTGACCAGGACATGTCATTTAAATCCCATATTAAACAGGTTTCTAGGCTTTCCTTCTTTCACCTCCGGAACATTGCCAAAATTAGAAATATCCTGTCCAGAAGTGACGCTGAAAAACTAGTCCATGCATTTGTTACTTCAAGGCTGGACTATTGCAATTCTTTACTATCAGGATGTCCACAAAATGCAGTTAAAAGCCTTCTGCTAATTCACAATGCTGCAGCAAACGTTCTGATAAAAAATAAAAAGAGAGATCATATTTCTCCTATTTTAGCTTCCCTTTATTGGCTCCCTGTTAAATCCAGAATAGCATTTAAAATGATCCTCCTCACATATAAACCCCTTAATGATCTAGCTCCATCATACATCAGAGATCTGATTGTTCCATATGTTCCTAACAGTGCACTTCGTTCTCAGACTGCAGGTTTACTGGTGGTTCCTAGAGTCTCTAGAAGTAGAATGGGAGGCAGATCCTTTAGTTATCAGGCTCCTCTCCTGTGGAACCAGCTCCCAGTTTTAGTCCTACTTTTAAGGCTAGGCTTAAAACTTTCCTTTTTGATAAAGCTTATAGTTAGGGTGGCTTTGGTTATCCTGAGCTATCTCTGTAGTTATGCTGCTATAGGCTTAGGCTGCTGGAGGACATAATGACCACTCTCAGCCTCTTCGCTACATTCTCACACTACTCTGCAATTTTTCATTATTTGCTGTTATTTCAGCTTTTAACTTTATGTTCTCTCTCTTTTCTCTTCCTAGAAGCTACACCTGGCCTGACTCTGTGTCTACCTGTGACACCTTTCTGGAGGGGGCATCGTCCAAGCTTCTGCTGGCAACAACTTAATGCTCACCCTCTACTGATGATCCACATGGCCCTGTCTTTCAGTGTTTAACCCTTTCTCTCTCCTAGACATAGCTACTGACTGAGCTTCTACTGTGACTAACTCTATGTCCTTTCTTTCAGACTCTAACCTTGAAAACTGGCTCAGAGTTTATCTGTTCTTCCTTTCCAGATGAAACGACTAAAGGAGCTACATCCATTAACATTTACTTTTTCTTCCCATAGAAAGTACTCCTAGATCAGTGCTTCTGTGTTCTTTTTGTGTATCTGCTCTGTTCTCTCAAACCCCCAGTCGGTCGTGGCAGATGACTGCTCACACTGAGCCTGGTTCAGCTGGAGGTTTCTTCCTGTTAAAAGGGAGTTTTTCCTCTCCACTGTCACTACATGCATGCACAGTATGAGTGATTGCTTCAAAGTCAACGCCAGTGACTGTCCACTGTCTCTACATGCTCATCCGGGAGGAAGGAATGCTACAAGTCACTGACTCGATGCAATCTGCTGGGTTTCCTTAGATAGAAAAACTTTTTATCCAATTTGAATAAATAACTGAATCTGGCTGCACTGTTCAATGGTTAGGATTAATTGAAATGTATGTATCTGACTTGAAATCTATATTATTCGATTGAATTGTCTTAGCCCATTTTAAAGTTACCCACCTTTCACACAATGCGACAGGAAACAACACTCCAATTATTTTTACCTCTGCCTTCCTCCCTCCCTGTTGGACGGAGTAAGGGGGAGTGAGGTTTAGCCTAAACCGGCTCTGTTATGGTTGAGGTGCGAACACACTCTCCATTTCTGCTACCTGTGCGACCCCTTCTCTTTTCCAATGGTTATAATCAGTCTGACAGAGACGGGTACCCTCAATCCTTGTGGTTTTTAGTATAACAATGGCCACCAGTGGGCTCTAGATGGACAAATCTTATCAGTTTATTATTTCACTTAGTACCCGTACACATAGCCCATTCTAAAATGGCAAAACTAACACTCAGTAGTTTATTCTTACCTCCCCAAAAACCCTACACCATTCCAGACCCTTTGTGAAGTGCCTTGAGACGGCATGTGTTGTGAATTGGCGCTATATAAATAAAGCTGAATTGAATTGAATTACAAACAGAGCAATGTTTAAACAGCCTACTTGACTATTGTTGCTAACCATGTCCATCCCTTCATGACTACAGTTTATCTCTCTTTTGATGGTGCCTTCCTGCAGGATAATGCACCATATCATAAAGCTCAAGTTGTCTCAAACTGGTGTCTTGAGTATGATAATGAGTTCACTGTGCTCCAGTGGCCTCCACAGTCACCAGATCTTAATCCAACTAAACACCTTTAGGATTTGCAAAACCTTCTTGAATCAATGCAATGAAGAATTAAGGAAGTTCGGAAGGCAAAATGGTGACCAAACCTTTACTAGCAAGGTGAAACCTAATAAAGTGGCCAGTGAATATATCACAATGTTTAGGTCTGTTTTTTCTTTTTTTTTTTTTTTTTTGTTAGTTGCGTGTCTAAGTTTAGCATACATTTATTATAGGGTCTAACACTATGGCTTTACGATGTTCTGCAGTCTTAATTTTATTATCTTTTTTGGCTGTAGTTTAAACCCTATCACCATGATGCTTCATTTCGAAAAGAGGCCAATTTACTACTTTGCTGCAAATACAATGAAGGTGTGATGGTTAGGTTACATTGTAATCACATTTACAAATGCTTGAATCGTTAGATTTACTTTGGTTTTTTACTTTCAAGTTTAGCGAAAAACTTTGGTTGCTGTTATCCCATAAGAATCTTTATATTGCTGCATTAACCACAAGAGAGATTTGAGTCTTATCTTATTCTTTAGTAATTTTTAACTAAAGGCAAAGGGGTCGGGGGGATACTAAGAAGCAGAATCGAAGGCTGCAAGCAGATTCAAAATTATTGTGGTAGTACACAGTACCCATGGTTGCTCACTGAGCCAGGAGATCCCTGCTGATAAGAAAACTGTTTTGTACAGACCAGGTTTCATGTATGTGTGTCATGTGTTTTTGAGTGAGTTCCACCATAATTACTGCACTATAATCTATAACAACCAATTTATATTGCATTACTCTGGGCATGACGCACAAACAAAGGCAGAGAATTACACAAAATAGGCTAAAAACATACTGATGTATTCATTAAAACACATAAACAGACATATAGGAATCATTTCACCCCTATATGGGTTTGTCTCAGTCACTGTTGATTTAAAACAATAAAGGAAAAATAGTTATCTCTTTTGTCCTTTAAATCAGATATAAAATGGAATGTATAGTTATCGGAAGAGGAAAAAATATACACTAAGTCTGGTCCAGAAACCAAAAACTGCAATCAGAAAAGAGTTAGAGATCACATGCATATGCAGATCCACTGGTGCCTGCTGGTCACAGCAACAGAAAATAATGATAAACTGAGTGACAAACACAGTTTAAATCTCATCCAATAAAACTCCCAATTCATTGTTATTTTAACACTTTCAGTCCATAAATAAACAGATGCACATCCCGCTAGTTGCTATTAGCAACAACTTTCAGCTTGGTCCCACCCTTCAAAGCACAGGTGATCTGGTACAAGGTTTGATTTGCAATATGTGCAATGTTTCTGCATTGCACATATTGCCTTATAAGCCTGTACAGCCTAGCAGAAATTCTTCCAGAAAATTGTGTTTATTAAAAAAGTATACAAAGTAACTATTTCTGGATTTCTGGATTAATTTGAATTAATACACAATTACTTAATGGATTAAAATGTTGGTAGAAAAAATTTGGCGATGCAATTTACCAAATGCTGACAAGGGCACCAATAGAGTCATTGATGTGGGATCTGACTGGCCAACTGGACATTCTGAAGCCAAAACTCCATATACCATTCACCAGTTCATAATCATGCAACGTGATTTCCCAGTATCAAGCCCCTGAATTGTTTTCAATACTTGTACTCGTACTCATCGTCTTCCGCTTTATCTGAGACAGGGCCGTGGGGGCAGCAGACTCCAGCTCCTCCAGGGGGAGCCCAAGGCGTTCCCAGGCCAGCCAAGAGACATAGTCCCTCCAGTGTGTCCTGGGCCGTCCCCTGGGCCTCCTCCCGGTGGGTCGTGCCTGGAACACCTCCCGAGAAAGGCGTCCGATATAGATGCCCTAGCCACCTCAACTGGCTCCTCTTGATGTGGAGGAGCAGCGGCTCTACTCCGAGCCCCTCTTGGATGGCTGAGCTCCTCCCCCTATCGCTAAGGGAGTGCCTGGGAACCCTACGAAGGAAGCTCATTTCAGCTGCTTGTATCTGGGATCTCGTTCTTTCAGTGATGACCCAAAGTTCATGGCCATAGGTGAGGGTAGGAACGTAGACTGACCGGTAAATCTAGAGCTTCGCTTTTCGGCTCAGCTCTCTTTTCACAACAACGGACTGGCACAGTGCCCCCATTACTGCGGCAGCCGCACCAATCCGTCTGTCGATCTCCCGCTCCATTCTTCCCTCGCTCGTGAACAAGACCCCGAGATACTCGAGCTCCTCCACTGGAGGCAGGAACTCTCCTCCAACCTGAAGAGGACAAACCACACTTTTCTGGTTGAGAACCATGGAATCGGACTTGGAGGAGCTGATCTTCATCCCAGCTGCTTCACACTCGGCTGCGAACTGCCCCAGCGCACGCTCTAAGTCTTGGCTAGAGGGGGCCAGCAGGACCATGTCATCCGCAAAAAGAAGAGACATAATCCACTGGTCCCCAAACCAGATCCCCTCCGGCCCTTGGCTGCGTCTAGAAATCCTGTCCATAAAAGTTGTGAACAGGACCGGTGACAAAGGGCAGCCCTGCCGGAGTCCAACATGCACCTTGGACAGGTCCAACTTAGTGCCGGCAATGCGGACCAATCTCCTGCTCCGCTTGGCGACCCCAGGCCTGGCTCCAGGGTGGGACCCCGGCTCCGCCATACCGGGCAACGTCACGTGCCTCGATCGTGTAGTCCTTCTGAGGATATCTATGTTTTCAATACTCCTCGAAGCATAATCGAGTGCAGATATTTGCCAACTAAACCTGAATCTACATATAGAAAAATCCTTAAATGTATATGAATATTCTGCATACCTGCTGCAGTTGTGTTGATTGTAAGCCTTTACTTAGTGTGTTGTATATATTTTTTCAAATTTTAACCATCTTCAAAATATTAAAAAAAATGTTATCGTACTATCATCATAACTTAATGAATTTAGGTTTTTCATAATATGAAAATGTTCACCGTATCCATACACTAGTTTAGCTGGATATATCATCCTTTATCTCAGAATGGAAATAGCACAACCGCAAACCAATGAAAACATGGCTGTCTATCAAGCTCAGCAAGGAGGGCAACAATCAGAGAAGCAGCCAAAAGGGCCCTTACAAATCTGGAGGGGTTGTAGATATCCACAGCTCAGGTGTGAGAATACATTCCTTGAAAACCATTGGTTGTGTACTCCACAAATCTAGTCTTTATGAAAGAATGGCAAGAACATAGCTGTTGTTAAAAGAAAGGCATACCAGATCCCATTTCGTATTTGTCAGGTAGAAGTGAGGATATTTGTAATAATTAACTCTGCTGATCAACTTTTGGTAATTATCCTGTGAAGTACAGAAAGGACAATGCAACCTTGACTGAATTGTCTGAATTTACATCTAGAAGCAAGATTTTTTTTATTTTCTGAAAAGTTACATATTTAGAGATACAAGGTTTCTTTTTGCATGCAGTTTGCAACAAACTATACAGGGTATATTTGCAGTCATAGTCAGATGAGACCAAAATATTACTTTCTGGCCTATACGCAAAAAGATTTGTATAGCCAACACTAACACCGCACACCACTCTGAAAACACCATTTCCAGTGTGAAACCTGGGCGTGACAGAAGCTGTTTTGCAAAGAAAGATTGCCAACATTTCTGGCTTTATGCATAAAGCTAGTAGAGTAATACCCCACAAAAGACCTGTAGCTATGAAGATGGTTCTCAAAGTATTGACTTAGGGATGCTAAATACCTATGCAAACTATACTTATAACAAAACCATTTGTAAAAAAAAATAAAAATAAAAAGACATTTGGTAACCATGTATCCTTTCTCTTCCGACTTCACAGTTATGCACCATTTGGTGTTGGTTCATCATATAAAATCTCAATAGAAAAAAAAATCTCACAGTGAAATTTGGGGTTGTATAACACAAAATGTGAAACAATTCAACAGGTATGAAAACCTTTACAAGATTTCCACCAAGTATTCTGTCATGTTTGTTAGATCATCAAATACCTATTTCACACAGTGACATGCAAATTATACTTTAACTTTTACGTAACGCGTTGGTTTTTTTTTCCTTTTTTTGATTTTAGGTCATTTTTCCATCTACTTGAGAATGAAACAACCATAAAAATTACAGACTGTTGGACAATTCAAAAGAGCAACCTTTACACAATCAACAGGGGACCAAATGTTGACTGTAGAACAACTTATTGTCAAAAAGTAGATAGTCTTGTGTTCACAGATGAAGCAGAGAGACCCATTTTTATGCAAAGGAGTTGTGGTAGCACCACTACAAATATTTGCCACAGTGTTGAATCAGTCCCCACAAGCTATTTTGAAAGTCTTCACCTGTGTTGACTCACACATTTGTCTACTCACTCTATTTTTTGAGTCATTGTGCTGCAGCCTACAAACTGAATCTAGTTACTATCATTGCTTCAGTTTTTATTAAACTACACAAAAACTGCCCAGAGGTTAATAATTAAATTGCTGTAGCATTGAATTATTCATGTGCAAGGATGTCTATGCATTTGCTGGCATACTAACCAATACAGGAAGGAAGAGGTTTGTCCCAGACACGCCTATCACCACTTAGACAGGTAAGAGTACTGCTGCCATGGAGGGTATACCCAGGGTTGCAGGAGTACAGGACGAACGTGTTGGCATAATGACCATCATCCTGGATCTTATATCCATAACTGGGAACCCCCGGCTCCTCACAGCGAACCAGGTCAAAACCTAAAAAGAGACACATATGCAGAGGTACACATAAAGGATGACAGAGACAACCACGTACTGTTCAGGTTTTCACGACCAAAAATGTTGGTACATCATAAGGTCACTGCGATCTCTTGCTGAGTACATTCACTTCTAGCACAGTTTCTGAAATTGAAAACATTAATATGTCTAAAGACAGACGGATTAAATGTGCTGAGAATTTTAAGGTGCTCTACTTATATGATTCATTTTAACATTTAAAGATTAAAATGTTTCTTGCTTTAATCAAAGATACAGTTGTTCTTAAAAGTGTAAACACCCCAGGTAAATGTTATTGTTACTTGTTACTAAAAAAACTGAGACCATGCTAAACGATTTTAGAATTTTTCAGTGTTAATGTGAGATAACCTATATCATGTATAATTCTACTGAAAGATTAAAAAATGTTTAAGAGAGAAATATGGAAAAAGAAAAAAGATGCAATAACCTGATTGCATACTCATTAACATCCTTAAACTAGTAGTTTGATGAAGCACCTTTTAATTCATTTCCAGCATTTAGTCTTCATAAGTTCACATCTAATATCAATTACAGCAAATTTAATTAACCTAAAATAAAGTTCTGTATGTAATAAAGTTTCATAACTTTTGTTCATTAGCATTTGTTAATGAAAATCATAGTTTGCAGAGACATTTAACAGATCAGAATGTTTTTAAATATACGTATCAGGAGAAAGGCACCAAAAATTCTGCATTATTGTGTGTATACCAAGACACAGCGGCAAACATTACAAAAACTGGACCTTTACTCCAAAACTAATAAAAAGAGAAGATGGAAACTGGTCAGGGAAGCTCGCAAAAGGCCAACAGCAGTACTGATGAAGCTGTGGGAATTGTCAATGATTATTGGTTGCTTTTTACATGTGAACACAGGCAGTTGTATTCTCCATATGTCTGAAATAGAACTCCATGACAGAAAATGCTTCTTCCATGAAAAATATCCAGGTCTGGCTAAAGTCTCCCAAAACCTTGTTGAAAAATATTTTTTGGTCTGATTAAACCAAAGTTATGTCTGATTAAACAACAATTCTAAAAGATTTGTTTGGCACAAAGACAAAAGAACATACACACAATGACACATAGTAGTGGCAGCATCATGCTATGGAGTTACAATGTCCAAAACCTTTGTGTGTGTGTTAGAAAGCTGAAGTTGAAGTGGGATTTATAAGTTCATCCAAGTCACCAGCCTCAGAAATCGCAGGTTAACAGCAGCTCAGATTAGAGAACAGGTCAATGCCACACAGAGTTCTAGCAGCCGACACATCTCTAGAACAACTGTTAAGAGGAGACTGTGTGAATCAGGCCTTCATGGTAAAATAGCTGCTAGGAAACCACTGCTGAGGACAGGCAACAAGCAGAAGAGACTTGTTTGGGCTAAAGAACACAAGGAATGGACATTAGACCAGTGGAAATCTGTGCTTTGGTCTGATGAGTCCAAGTTTGAGATCTTTGGTCCCAACCACCGTGTCTTTGTGCGGCACAGAAGAGGTGAACGGATGGACTCTACATGCCTGGTTCCCACCGTGAAGCATGGAGGAGGTGTGATGGTCTGAGGCTGCTTTGCTGGTGACACTGTTGGGAATTTATTCAAAATTGGAGGCATACTGAACCAGCATGTCTACCACAGCATCTTGCAGCGGCATGCTATTCCATCCGGTTTGCATTTAGTTGGACCATCATTTATTTTTCAACAGGACAATGACCCCAAACACACCTCCAGGCTGTGTAAGGGCTATTTGACCAAGAAGGAGAGTGATGGGGTGCTGCGCCAGATGACCTGGCCTCCAAAGTCACCGGACCTGAACCCAATCGAGATGGTTTGGGGTGAGCTGGACCGCAGAGTGAAGGCAAAAGGGCCAACAAGTGCTAAGCATCTCTGGGAACTTCTTCAAGACTGTTGGAAAACCATTTCAGGTGACTACCTTTTGAAGCTCATCAACAGAATGCCAAGAGTGTGTTGAGCAGTAATCAAAGCAAAAGGTGGCTACTTTGAAGAACCTAGAATATAAGACATATTTTCAGTTGTTTCACACTTTTTTGTTCAGTATATAATTCCACATGTGTTAATTCATAGTTTTGATGCCTTCAGTGTGAAGCTACAATAGTCAAAGTCATGAAAATAAAGACAACTCTTTGAATGAGAAGGTGTGTCCAAACCTTTGGTCTGTACTGTACAACCACATTATTTTAGTTCTTTATTTTTATTTCTCCACTTTCAGCTTGTTTGCATAGGCAAACAAATCTAAATTTAATGTATATTTTTCTATGTTATTCACATTAAAAAAACTGCCATATGAATTATGGTGTGTACATTTCTGAGATCAGCTGCATGTAAGTAGCACCAGTCACTATTGTGTGTATATTTAAAAAAATGGAATCAAAGAAAATGTATGTGGAAATACATTAAATAGTAAATCCAGATGCACTACAACTTCATGTTCATCAAAACAGAGAAAAATCTTTGTAATTTCCTATATCACAAAGAGAAACAAACGCCTTTCAGCATCACTGACTATTTTTCATTGTTGTATCAAAAAGAACATTCTTCCTCCCATATGGGAAGCTGAAGTTGCCGTAACATACCAGCACTGCATGCACAATAGCAATAACAATAAGCATAAAATTCACATATGCTAGCCATTTTGCTATTTCGGGTCCAAATCTTCACCGACATCCATGGACTAACACCAACACAGAGAGGACGGTTGTTTCTTGCTTTCTTTAAATAGAAGTAAATAGCTTAAGATGTTAAGCAAAACTATTCTTAGGGTTTTGTCCGTGAAAGTCATGCAAACAACAAGAAATGATCCAGACAGCCCTTCAACGCAACCTCTTACACAACAAGCAACTTTTTACAAGTTTAAAAGGGTGTCTGCAAATGTCAATGTGATTCTGTATCCATTAAACAGATACATTTCACTTCTGTTAACCTTTCTTGTTATTGTCTTGTATAGCTGTTCTGTCATTTCTTATTGCTATATTAAAATAGGCTTTAACATTGGGTATTATTGAACCTTCTTACTTCTCTCTCCTTTTGTATGTTTTAACCTTAATCTATCAATCACTCTTATCCACGGACCAACTCTTCTGTAAAAGCAGAAACTCTGAGGAATATGTCACCTTCTTCAGTATAATGACTTGCAGATTGAGGGCAGTTTAATGGTTTTACTGACTTACAGAGCAACTATAATATCCATATACCATTTACCCTCATTTGTTTGTCCCGCTCTTTCAGCTGAACCACCACTCCAACGTGTCATTCTCACCTACTTTAAATGACTTGCAGATAAATGTTCCTTTAATAGCCTCTTTGCTTGTAGGTTTTTAACGGGTTCTTTTTAAGGCTATTTAAATGAGTGTGTGCATGAGTGTGTTTGTGAGAACGAGAGCCTGTTTAAAGCATTTATGTCCTGCTTTCTTTTTCCAAGGATTGTTAAATTAGAAACCCAAAACAGAGTGGAAAACCACAGTTTTTTCTTTCATTTAGTTGTCATATGAAATTAACAACTGTGTATTTATTCTAAAATAATTATGTAGCGCATCACATCAGGTTTATTCAGTAATGTACACTAGCACTCAGGTTCACTTGACAGTTACACAAAGCTGATCCAGGATTTGTCCAACAGGGTATTCCAACAGCCTTTTTAACATTATGGATTGCAATTAAAAATATCTTAGGCAAGGACGTTTTTGTGCAAAACTGAAAATAAATAAAAGTAGCATTGCGCTAATTTTAGTGAAATGTCATGATATCAAATAACTCACTTGTGTAAGTGAGGCGAAAACCCTGATCCGTTCCAGAGGCATTGCTGTTGAACTCCAGCCATAAGTGATTGGATGTACTGTTGATGACCCGACCCATCATTCCATCAAGTGTAAAGTTGCTGAGAAGACGGGATGAAGTGTTCTCTCCATCATACACCTGTCAATCGAAACACAGGAAAAGTGTTGTGCCACATTAATAAACAATGAGTTGGAGTCACTTTGCTTAGGCTTGCATCAGAGTGTGTGCACTGCATTCCATGTCAAATCTACTGGATACTTTCTTTGATTTTTGTTTGCTACAGTAAAAACAAGTACAGTCAAAAAGTAGTGTTTTTGGGGATACTTTAAATGAGCCTAAACAGATTAACCAATCATTAGCTGCTAAATAATGGTTATTAGTTGTAAACTGAAAGAGTTGTAAAAATGAACTATGACCCAAAAAAGGTAGTAACACACCATAAATTCAGCCTCAATAAAACTGTATATAACTTAATCTTACCTGACAAAAGACTAAATCAGTGTTATAAGTACTCACACAATGATCTTTCACATTTTGCTCATAAGTTATCCATTAGCTGTTTGATACTTTAAGATCAACCATAGTTTCCTTATCCTGAAATATTCTCTTTTTATGCTTTGAATAGCCAAATTAAACACACAACTACTGCGACTAACTGTTGGGTTACAGCTTCTAAAAATGAAAAAAAAAAAAAAGTTAACCGCACATTAGTCAGGTTTTCAAACAAAAATAAAAAGTATTTTGTCTCATAATAGCTACAGTTATATAGTAACACTAATAAAAATTCAGAACATCAAAATTAAAAACATCAAAGGTCATTATGACCTTTCTGTTTACTTCAGAAAATAAAACCACTTTCGGCTTGCAACAAAGGTATTGAAATTTGTATAGGATTTCTGAAAATATTAACTTTTACAGCCTAAAGTGCCTTTTTAGAGAATGTCTCAGTAGTTTTGTATATAGACTTATTTCCCTCTGTATATTTGATCTCAACAGAAAAATACAGAACACCCTTAAAAGAGAACATTTGCTGGCTCTCTCGAGATTCAAGTTGTGTTATTTCTAGCATCCAGCTTGGCATAACAGAAGAATTAAAGCAGAACAAAGTACCTGACCAGCATTTTAATGCATGACTGACAACATAAGGATTTGGATTATATGCCTTCCACATTGGTGTTTGACAGGGGGGTAATTTGGGGGACCATACCTACCAAATGATAACAGGATTTAGGTTTTAGGAACAAAATTTAGACATTTGAAAGTTCACAGCCCCAAGATGGTGGTTCCTGCAATTAATATTTTATTGTTAAGAACAATTTATTATTAGAAATGATAAATATGTGTATGATATATATGCATTTATTTGACTTAGTTTTCACAATGATATTTCAGTTTAAATTAATATTCAAATATATCACATGATGAATGTTTATTTGTTTATTGTTATTATTAACTTTATAAGGTCTGTTCTGAGCAGTGTTTGTTAGGGTCATACCCCTTTATTATTCCAGAGGTTGGTTAAAAGCTCAATCAATAGCCTTCATGTGGATAATATAGTCTTTTAGAATAATTATTTAAGAAGTACTTAATAGGACTTAATAAGCAACCAGTGTACATGGAGATGTTTAGTTTGTGTAGACTTATTTGAGCTGCAAGCTACTCCAGAATGCAAGATATTTAATGCATCAATGACTATTAAACAGCTAACCTCAAAATTACATCTTTCTTTTAATGCAAGAAAGTTGATCTGGTTTTAGATTCAACTGTAACTTTCACATGAAAACAACAACACATCATTTTATTTATAATTCAGACTCCAGTTCTTCTTAAAAAGTTTCCTCACTATATGTTGTCAATCCAAGAAATCGCTGACCCGCCATAATGATAGTTCCCTTCAGCACAAACACCAGGGTTTCAAAAGTCACACCACACAGCCCCCCAGGGCTACTGATGCCACATACTACAATGCAGCAGCTGGCATCTAACAGACAGGTTTGTATTTCCCTTCAGGCTATTTCTTCTGACGTACTCTGTGACACCTTCCCAAACCATAAGACCTAATGAAAACCAGCATATGACAGTGCTCTGCATTTAATGTACTCACTGTAACCCTTTACATTTTAAATTCCTGTCCAGCAGCTGTGAAAAACACTAAGGACTACACTTAAGTATTACACAAGAGGATCTCTCCTGCTATAGTAAAAAGTGACTTTCTTTTTTTTATTTACATAAAGACGTTTTGGTGCAACACATTTCTAAAATCTACAAATCTCCAATTCGGTGTGCAAGCTTTGTGTGAATGTGTACGTGACTGTTAGAGGCACTATATCGAAATGAAAAAGAACATGATCAAAGTCACACCTGGACCAAAATAACATACTGCGGCTTTGCCAACAGTATTTCCTTTGCTAATTTGTCATCTTCATTACATGATAAAATTCCTATCATGTTACCGTTCATTTTTTTTCCTTCAATCTTAATCCATATGTTAAATTTTTTCATGGATTAGAATATAATCATAAACCTGTGATATCACAATCAGAAGGACAGCAAAAACACAACAGCTGGAGAGAATTAATTCTAAATGAGTATTGCAAGATAAGGAGATTGAGAGGGTGGAGCTGTAACAGTCACAAACCCTGCTCAAAAGTATCTGAAGGCCCATTCATAACAATGCTGAGTATGTTCTTTTTGAACTAACAATTCATTGCTATGCTTAAAACATTACATAGTCTTTTGTATTGTCCCGTGTAAAAGTGTGCATGGTTTTGGGCCAATGGTTTAATGAAACAGAGTCCATGTTGTTTTTGGAGAATTCAGGCATGTTTTTGCAAATTTAAGAGCTGAAATGAACCATAAAATAGTGATTAAAGATGGTGATTTGCTAGCAAACAATGATGAATATATTTTGGGGGGAATTGCTTTTTTTAAATATTAGTGGCAACTTTTAAAGCTTGAAGTATTTCGTTGTGAAACACTGTTTATTGCCATCTCAAAGCTGTTAAAGAAAAGGTGAATTGTCCGTGCTTGAACTGCTCAAGCTTATATTTGGCAGCCTGTGACATTTTCACAGATGGATGGTGACAGGTCTGCAGGTGGCAGGAATGCCAAGGAAATGGGCAAAGGTGATGTAGTGTTCTATCTTTACAAGTGCTGCCAGTCAAAGCAGACAACTCTGCATGTAGATACAGCCTGTTTGAATGTGTGGCTGTGATGGAAAGCACAAATATGGAGAAGGACAGTATGAAATGGTATGACAGTATTGGTACCATTACTCTGCTAAATTTAATTTCCCTTTACACGTTCCTCCCCCTCTCATTTCCTCTCATTGCCTACCCAATTTTTGTATTTTCCTGTCTTTCTTTCCTCTGTTACTCTGTTTCTCTTACCCACCCCCTTTTTTTTCTGTAAAACTCAGTATGGTTAATGAAAAGCCCTGCAGCTCATAAATCAACATGTCAGCATCTGCCACCCCTCCTCTATCTCTGTGTCTGACTCCCCCTCGCATGTTCTCCTGCCACTTCTATTTTCGTAACAATTCCTCTACATCCCTGTTTTGTTTTTTCCCAACAACTTAGCTTTTTTTCTGCAGAGGTCAAGTAAATATAAGTGAATGTGGTCAAGTATTGTATTGGTTGACATTTGTAGGTAAATTTAGCCTGGTAAGTGTTTTCTTTTACAGTGTCAGGGTAAAGCCTTAGCCAATAGCAAGAAGAATTAATGAGCTGGTTCATATGCTCAAGGAGGTTCTTGCCTTAAGGTGGCTGGAGCTGTCAAACAAATGATCTGTGTTCAGCATTTTCAGCGGAGGTGATGGGAGTTAGCTGCATTACTGCTAGCCTGAGGAACACTACGCTAATTACTACCCTAAATGAAGTTTTCTTTTATTTCATTTTAAACAGTTATTTTTCAGTAAATAAATAATAATATAGACACTATGGGATATAGTAATAGAAACTAAGTTTAAAAGATAACATGAATAAAGACAAAATGTTAGTGCATAAATTTTAATTACACACTGCCATTGAAGGATAACCAATTTCTACAAAGCGAATAGTATTCTAGATGTATTTCTTAAACGATGGATTAAGACATAGATCTCTATTAACACTTGTTTTTGTTATCAATGAAAACTGATAACAGTCATCTGAACAGCTGAAATCTGATAAAAACATAAATTTTCTCCACAACTAACCATGTAACAAACAAGTAAAATGTATTTATACAGCTCTTTTCACTGATCACGAAGTAATTCACAATTACTTCTGAAAAACTCTGAATACCACAGAATAAAAGTATATTGTAAAGTTCTAACTAAAACCTTTTTCTGAAAAGAAGACTTCATGTTCCTTTAACAGGAAGTAAAATTGTCAATACATGGTAAAAATAAGACAAGAGCATTCCCCAATTCAGATGTGATTGTTTTAAAGGAGCTATCTCCTTAAAACAGGTCTAGGGAACAAACAGTAGTCACTGGTTGGCTGAGCAGAGGTTCTGAACTGATGTTTAGTTCCTCAGCAAGCCAGAGATGTAATAAGGAGCTTGACTATACAAAGCCCTGCAGGTTGCCACTAATACAAAGTGAACGCCAAAAGTAACCATTGAAGAGACTTTAATACAGAAGTCAAATGTTTTCTTCAAGTGGTTCCAGTTAGATGTTTCTCCACATGTTGCACCATTTGGAGAGACAATCAAGTGAGCCTTTTAATAACCTTTTATTAAGATAGGTAAAAAGTCCATTGTGATTATCTAAATAAGAATTTAAAGCAAGGGTTATTACCTCTAGTTTCGCCAACCTTCTAAATTCAGGAATAATTCTCAAGAGAAAGAATTTATTTCTGACATGTTACACAACAAAGATTCCTATGCGGAATAAAATAACTAGATATCATCTGTATAAATATGGTATGGTTGTGGATGGATGGATGGTATCTCAGATGACCAAATTCTCCAGTTGGTGACACAGAAGTCACACATAGAACATGTTTCGGCTGTTAGAAAATATTAAATTGTTTCTTTATTTTTATTACTTCACTCTTGTGAGCTCTCTGTGAGCCCTTGGGTCCACATTAAAGGTGGCAACAGCACAGGTAAGTGGGCAGAGGCATTAAATAGCAATGGGTCCAGGCTCAAACCAGGCAGGTTGCAATAAGAAATATCAGTCCCTGCACATGTAGTATCTGCTAGTGTTGAGTTAAATTTAGAACTTTAGTTGCTGTACTGATTAGTCATCCTAATCATCTAAACTGACAGAAAAAAAAAAGAAAAAATTTGTTGTGTTCTTATTAACATTTGCAATTTGCAGATACAAAATTACTGCAGTTGTCTTTGTATATTGGTACTTTTTGTTCATCACAAATGGTTCAATTTATTACACTAAATACCCAGTTTTTTTAGTAGGAGAGGAAGTTCTGCTAACATTTATAGAGGCAGGCTCCATCTATGTATGTCTTGATTCATATAAATGCATATAGGCTATGAGAGTAGACAGCATTTAAAAACAGCTGCATAATATACACACACATCTTCACCCAGCCAGAATAAAAACTATTATACAAATGTTATGCTATACAGCTAGGAGGACAGGTTTAAAAACTCAACATCACATCAAATTTGAAAGCTGGACTAATTCTCTTCTGATGCTGAGCTACGACTTTGTATAACAACCAAAAGAAAAAAGGTTTTTTACAAAAAATGATGGAAAGCAGTTGAATTTTGATATTATGTATAAAGACTTACATAATTAAAACAGTACTGAATGAATTATGCATTGATATTATTAATCTTTTCATCAGGTAATCATGAAGTATTGTTAAAAAAGTCACAAGTTACATCACAGTGAAATCCAACCAAAATCCAATTTAAGTCAGATGCATTTAAAGAAATTAGTTTTGCCTTCATTAGAATGGTTTATACAAACTGACCATACTGTGTATGGATTATAAACTCAAAATTGCTTGTAGAGAAGATGCAAAGAGAAGACCTGGATGCTTCTCATCATGTTTTCATAAATCTGAGTGATGGAATATATTTAAAGCACTTAGGCTTATTTATGTATTCACCATCTCAGTGTCACTTTCTGTTCCTTTAGGGTATACATTTTTGTTTTTATTCACTTTTATTCCTTTTTAATACCTATCCCTCTGGGAACATTTCCAGCTTTTACAATGACATTAAGCCTCTCTAAAAGTCAAGGAGAACTCTGCTAATGCAATCTAACCACAGACAACCTCAGTCGATGCTGTCGGTCTAAGACTGATAATACACTCTAACCACATACTGGCTTAACCGTGCCCTTAGGCATACTGCTAAGAGACATTGTGAATAAAAACACAATGTCTATGAGACTGTTAAGACTGAATAAGGTCAGAAAAACACCCAACAGAAATTTAAATGAGTAAATGCATTTATCCACATACAGGCAGGATCAAAAGACAAAACATCCTTATTAAAATTAGGAGATTTCAATGTGTTGAGACAAAAAAAATAATAATAGAATCTTTAACAGGTGATAAAATTATATAAATATAACATAGTGTACAAAACACACACATATTCCACACCTCCATACACTAAATAAGTCTAAAGTATAGAAACTGTAGAACAATATTTGGTTACCCTTGTTGTTTACATTTGATTTAGTGATTTAAGATGAAAAGTGGCAGCCAGGTGCTACTAATAAAATGTATTTAATTACCTGATCATTACAAAGTAAGAACACCTCTATAAAGCAAGAGGTTTTGGCATTTTGCTGGTCTATAGTATACAGACCTGTGTTAACAAGGCCAAAAAGGAAAGACATCAGCAATGATTATAGAGAAGCAAATGCTGACACCTATCAATCTGAGAAAGGTTTTAAGGCCATTTCTGAACAACCTGAAGTCCATTATTTTACAGCAGGAAAGGTTATTAACATTGTGGGATACATTTAAAGCAGTTGCTAATGCACCCTGGAGTGGTACCCTAGATTTACATGAATGTCAGAAAGCAAAATGTTGAGAGAAATTTTATGCTCCATCTTAAACTCTACAGGCTTTAGTTAGCGTGTAAAATGTTTAAGTTCATTACAATACATTTAGCAAAACATATAACCATGATGAGCTGCTTGGAAGAGTAGTCGAAACAAAGCTCTTAATTGCAAAAAATAACCTGTCAAAAAACTTTATAAGACTTCCGGAGCATGATCTGATCTGTTCAATGACAGACAAGATCAAAGTAAAGATATATGGCCGTATTGCACAAAACCATGTTTAACGAAAACCAATCGTAGCATGCCACCTTATGTAAACACCTGTTAAACATGGTGGTGGGGGGCCAATAATTTGGGGTAGTCTTACAACCAATTCAATTCAAATTCAATTCAAAAATACTTATTAATCCCAAAGGGAAATTAAATGTTGTTGTAGCTCATTATGAGGGTTTCTTCAAAGAGCCGTTGTAGATGCTGATGGCTGTGGGCAGGAAGGATCTCCTGTAGGTCTGTCTTACAGCAGATCTGAAGAAGCCTCTGACTGAAGACACTCTGTTGTTGTAGGACAGTCTGATGAAGAGGATGCTCAGGGTTCTCCATAATGTTCTTCATTTTATGAAGAATCTGTCTTTCAACAATGATCTTCAGAGGTTCCAGAGGAGTCCCCAGAACAGAGCCAGCCTTCTTTATCAGCTTGTTGAGCTTTTTTAAGTCCCTGAACCAGAGAGAAGAACCAGAGGACCTGGACACCTTACAGTCATTGAATCAACTATTAACTTGTCTGTAAGTCAAATTCTGGGCAATTTGCCTGACAACTACTTCTCGATCAAAACAGGTTTAACAGGAGAATGATCACAAGTACACCAGCACACCAGTTTTCTTAGCCAGAAAACAATAACTGAGAGTTATTGCTGCTAAAGGTGGCTCTACAAGCTGTTGAATCATATGGTGTGGTTATGTTTTGGTGAGCAGTTTTTAAAAATTTGGTTTAACTTTTAGTTAAAACATACTGTCAAGTTGGAATCTGAGCTTTTTCGTGTATTTTAGGTTAGTTTTAGATACTTTATGAACATGGTTAAATTGAGATTACCATTACTTTATGATGAGTAAAACCCCAAACCTGAAACAGTTAATTATTTCTATTTACCGTGACTATGCTTAAATCCAAAATAAATGAATCGTTATGCATAAATACCTTCCGAGTATTCTAAAATATAATACACCACTTCTGTTACACCAGACAATTTTGGTGTTTGATAATAAGTGTAGATGGTTCTGTCACTAGGAATCTATTTTTCAGATGCAAATACATTAACACTATACATGGGGCTGTACAAACACAATTATAGTCAAACGATAGTAGACACTCTTTCAGTTCTAGGGTTTGAGGTATAAATAGCCAGGTCTTAACCAGGTTCTAAATTTACTTCAATTTTACCTCAAGTGTAAACACACACACACACACACACACACACACACCCACACACACACACACACACACACACCACACAAACACACACATATCATATTTTAAAACAATTTTCTGAAAATCTATTTCAATCCTCCCACCCAGAAAATGTTCCCCAAGAAGTGTTATACTTTTGCTTTTTATAGGTTTGCTTGGTATTCTAGTGAGTTATAGCTCTTCGTTTTACTTACAGACAGCAAAAGCTGCAACAAATAAAAATGTTTAAAAGCCAAGGCCAGCACTCAAATACAACAGTAACTCTCCAAAGAGTTAGTGGAGTCTGGTTTGTTCCTTTTCTTCTTCTGCAGAAGCACTACCATCAACACTAATACCGAACATTGTTAATAACCCCCAGCAGGGATGTGTATCACTTTGCACACACATTTATTAAATCTAAAAGGTAGAGCAAACTTTGATTATACAAATTAGCTATATTACTAATCTAGGAATTCAAAGCACATACTGCAATGTATATTTTACCTTCTGCCTTGTTTTTATATTACTTCTGTAATCACAGTTGCACATAGCTGGATCAAAGCCCACAGAACAAGTGACATGGCTCATTAATGCAGTTGAAAAAAAAGTTTTACTAATGGGAATTGCAGTACACATTGATGTTTGCAACCAGACAAAAATATCAGATTTTGGCCTACTCTGCTTATCATGAAAAGCAGAGTAGGCAACTACCATATAAGATTTAGCTTAATTTTACACTGGAAAAAAGGTTATATTTCAAAGCATACAGCAGGAACACACCTTTGGATGACATACCCTGCATATTCACTATTTGTGTGGGCATGGGTCCCTAAATAAATTAAACGTTCATGTATTTTCCACCTGCACGAAGTTCATACTGACATATGTCTGGGTGTTTGTAAGAGACAAAGAGAGGGAGGGAGAGAAGGTGCATACCTTTAGATAGTCTCCATCTTGCAAAGCAAAGCTCTCAGCTTTTAGCCTGATTCCTTTGCCCTTTTCTGTAGTGATGCGGTAGATGCACTCATGGTTGTTATCATAGCTGGAGGGGAAATTTGGAGAGAGTAGAACGCCTTCAGGTCCTAGTGTAGAAGCTCCACACTCGGCTGCAGCAGGGGAGGAAATGGAAGAGAAAACAGCACCGGTTAATAAAATTCGCAGCATTTCCATATAATTGTCTATCGTTGTCTATATATCACTCAAACATAAGAAAAGAAAGATTAATGGATAGTGCATGTAAACAATATTGCGCATTTAAAACATGCTCATACCCCTTGAACTTTTTCAAATGTTGTCACATTCCAACCACAAACTTCAGTAGAGATTTTGTGATTACCAACTTATAGTGATGCATAATTGTGAAAAGGGAAGGAAATTAATTACATTTTCACAATTAGAAATGTCAAAAGTGTGAAATGCATATGTAATCACTCAGTTACCCCTGATGTTAGACAGAGTAAACAGAGGCCACCAGCGTGCCATTTATTCTCAGTATGAATGCAGCTGTTCTAAAACGTTTGTTAGAGAAGAGATCAAGAATCAAGAATCTTTACTGTCATTATGGACCCATAACGAGATTTCTTGTCTCGTCTTGGCTCAGAAAGCAATTAAAATTTTAATTTTCAAGCTCTAAACTGTTCAATAAATTATCCACAAATGTAAAGAGCATAGCACAATTGCAACCTGATGAAGACCTGACATGACAGACTGGCAAGGTGAGCAATAATCAGAGCAGCAATCCAGAGGCCCATGGTAATTCTGGCGGCGCTGCAAAGATACACAGCTCGAGTGGGATTACCATTTTAGAGAAAAGAAAGCTAAAGAAAGCTAACATTGGAAAAAAAAGTCAATTTTTTAGTTACCACAAGCCATCTAAGGAGAAAATCTGTTAGGAGCTGATTTGGGGCTAGTGTGGGGGTTCACCTTTCAACAGTACAACAGCTCTAAACATACACCCAGATCTAAAATGGCATGTTGCATCAAAACATATTCATTTGTTATAATGGCCCAGTAAAAATAAGTGACACTATATGATTATTAATGTTCAAAAATGCACTACATCTACAAAGGCTTGTCTCATGGTGGATAATAACACTAAATGGAAGCTACACTTTTCAGATTTATATTTGAAACAAATGGAGAATCAGGTATATTTTTACTTTTGCTTCTTAATTCTGTGTTGCTTTGTTTTCAGCTATTGGTAATCACAGTAAAACACATTAAAAGTTGGTGGTTGTGACATTTATAAAAAAGAAATCAGTAGCCTAATCTACAGGGCAGATTGTAATCACAAAACTGATGATAATTAAAAAACTAAAAATTACAAAAATAATCAACCACGTCATGTTTAAAGTACTGAAAATATTTCTTTTTCTGCTACAAGAGCCCTGAATATATGAAATACAAAGGTACTGTATAAGAGTAGGACAAGATTAATTTGCTTGAAATGCAGAGATTATACAGAATTATCTGTCAGGGGCATTGGTATTAAGGTTATGGAATTAAATAACTGGTAATTTGTGCAAAAAAGAGTTGTATCTTTTTTGGGAGAAAACCTGGAAAGAGAAGGCTTAACAGGCTTTTATTTCCCTCTAAGAAGAACTACTAAAATAAGGAAATCACGAGAAACACAAGAGTGAAGTTCAATTTGAAACTCAAAGCAACATCGACATATTATAAATTCAAGGATTCTACCACCTTCTATTTCTCATAAATTTGTTTTAAATTTAAATCATAACCACATAGTTGGAGTTAAAGAATAAGAAACTACCAGAAGGGAAAGTGAGGGACGTGAAGAAGACTGCAAGAAGGGAATAAAGAATAAATTACAACTGAAGGAAAGAAGACAGGAAATAGCATTTTAAAAGTGTTGGAAAAAAAATTATAAGTAGGATGGGGGGATGTAAAAAAAGATTCACAATTAACGCTTTCCTTAAAGCAGCAAAAGTACTAATTATCTACAAAAAAACTGTCCAAATACAGAGAAGACGAAACAGCAGCGAAGTACTACGAAGAAGGAGAAAGAGGAAGATTAATACTGTGTTGTTGCCAGCTGCCGCTGGTACTCAGCTCCTTCTTAGTCAGACCTGATCTCTTGACAAATAATGCTATCATGGCATTTTCATTCCACTCTCTGTTAGGCTCGAAAAGTTTCAGCAGCCCCCAGTCAGACTCATAAATTACCAGCAGCATCCTGAGAAACAGATAGGCATCAGATTCCAGCAAATTACAACCTGCTAACAGAAAAATCCTGGCAAATAAAACCAACAGTCTACCAGTCACATAACAGTAAATTACCACTGTGTTCGCAATAAAATACAGCCGAATTTACAACCCAGAAAATGCTGATACTTTACCTCCAGGGGTATTCATGCAGTAAGAAGGCAATTTGGAGCATTTACCTCATCATCTGCCTATCATAGAAGATCATATCACTTCATTGCCATACAAATTGAAGGCAAAATGATATCAATGCTTGTGATTTAATTTATATGAATTTGTATAAAGAAAGAAACATTGTATTAAGGAAGTTGTCTCAGTGTTTGTGTCAAATTTTCTCTAATAAATTACGAGTCTGTCTCATCTCTCGATCGTCTTACCTATACACCGTGGCAGTGTGTTGCTCCACACTCTCCTGCCACCTCCTAGACAAGTGATCTTATTGTCTCCCTCAAGTCTGTAGCCGTGGAAACAAGAGAAGGCAAGCGAGTCGCCGACTCCAAATCGAAATCCCATCCTCCTGCTGAATGCCGGCACTCCGGGATCCTCGCAGGGCTCTAAGTCGTACTCTGTACATGAAGGGAAGAAAGATAATATTAGTGAGGACTGAATGGAAAAAGGTTGAATATATTTAACCTAGCTGAGGCTAGAAGAAAACTAAATAAGTCTTTATTTGATAGACTATATTGGGATATTACTGTTACATTTCTTGGGCATCCAGCATGTTTGAAAACAAAGATTAAAAGTGTAATTAGCATTAGAAGGTTTTTAATGTGGCTTGTTAATAGCCTACTATAATTCCTCCTGTATAAAGGGAGTGGTTTTTAGTACAAATCAGACATACATTTCAGCCCAAATATATTATTAACCCTGGTAGATTTAAAGGAATCTTTTCATTTTACCAACATGTTTCCCTTGACTGGAAAGTAATTTTATGTTTTAGAGCAGCCCAGCAAGAATCCTGACTTTAATCTGATAGAGAATCTGGAGCGGGAGCTAAAGATAATGGCGATGGCAAAGGGACCTTCCATTCTGAAAGACTTCTCACCTAAAATAAATTGTCAAAATACTAGTGAAAAGATGCAAAAAGTTGGTCAGCATTTATAAAAAGGATTTGGCCGCTGTAATGCAAACAAATAATTTTCTGCTGATTATTGAAAAGGGTAGAAATTGTTTTTGACATGTATTTATTAAATAAAACATAAATTAATATTTCTAAATATATAAATATATTTAAAAATCATACCACTTTACCAGTTTTGTTATCTTTTGAGAGGTGCCTGTCTTATTCACTATCAAAAACAAACTTCTTTTTATTACTCATAAAACCCTAATGTAGCATTTAGCAACATTTTAATTCGATAAAAAACAAAACAAAATCATGGTCAGTGGAAACAATATGTTTACTGTTTTTCTTGCTGTCATACCTGAAAAAGTTATATTGAATCCTTCATAACTCATGGAAAAATCTGATATAAATCGCAGCTGCACGCTGAAGTTTCCGTACAGTCCAGCTTTAACACTAGGTGGAAGCACTGAGCCGGTGAGTCGAGCCACCGGAGCTTGGAAGTTGCCATCTTCAAAGATGGACAGGTAGTCATGGTTCTCCTCTAGATGGAAAGTATGGAAAACCAGATGGACTCCTGTCGATCGATCGATCGATGATAGATAGATAGATAGATAGATAGATAGATAGATAGATAGATAGATAGATAGATAGATAGATAGATAGATAGATAGATAGATAGATAGATAGATAGATAGATAGATAGATAGATAGATAGATAGATAGATAGATAGATAGATAGATAGATAGATAGATAGATAGATAGATAGATAGATAGATAGATAGATAGATAGATAGATAGATAGATAGATAGATAGATAGATAGATAGATAGATAGATAGATAGATAGATAGATAGATAGATAGATAGATAGATATATAGATAGATAGATAGATAGATAGATAGATAGATAGATAGATAGATAGATAGATAGATAGATAGATAGATAGATAGATAGATAGATAGATAGATAGATGTGAAATAAGAGAGGGAAGCAATTTGAAACAAATAAATGTGAAACATTAGAAACAAAAAGTACAGTTAGTGTTTTATTATGTCTGTGCATTAATGGTCTTACCTTTCCCATGAGAGACCTCTATAGTCCAGGTGCAGTTAAGAGAGTTAGGGTAGAAATCAGGAAAGCCAGGAGACAGAATTGTCCCAGTTTTACCAAAAACATAGCCTCCACAAAGAGCTAAAATGAAAAAAAGAGACAGACAGAGAAGATTGGAAGAAAAATCAAGATATTCTATTTTAATATCTTATAAGAACTCTCAAGAAGTTCTCAGCAAATGCTTGTCTCTTTAAACCATACATGAGCAATGTGCAATCAGTTAAGTTGCAAGGTTAGCAACAAAGATAGATTCCTTTGCTCTAAAAGAGCTCATGTTTGGTTAGTGAAATAAATTTAATGGGCATGTGTGAATTATAGCCTCAGTTTCCTTTTCTTAGCTCACATGAGTGTGGTCACATAGTGTGGCCTTCTGCTGCTGTAGCTCATCCACTTCAGACTCTGACAACCATTAAATGCAGGCTCTTTAACTAACCGAAAGGATTTTTTTTGTTGCTGAACTCAGTGTCCAGCTGTGGTCACTGTCCGTAGAGTGCTGATGTCACTGTGCAGAGAATCCACTTCATGAGATACAACATTTGACACATCCATACACAAGCTAGAAATACCCCATTAAAATCCTTTAGAAACTGCAGGAAAGAAGGCCTAAATGCCTTGTTTCAGTGCCTTGTTACCTACTGTTATTTGCGTTAACAAGAAATTGAACAGGTGTACCTAATAAAGTGACTTTTAACTGTATGTGAAACTTTAAAAGCAAATACTAAATTCCTGAGTAAAGTCTTAGCTGTTTTGCCTATAACAATGATGCAAATTACCCCATGAGACAATTTTACATTTATTGTACAGCAAGGAAATACATCTCCTTCAGGATTTCATTACATATTTTGAGTTACAGTAAAATAATATACTGTAAGGCTTAAATTGTCCAAACAAAGCAGTTTATAGAACTGAATACACTGAATCACAGTAACTGATTTAAACAGATTGCTTGTTTTATGGGGAAGCTAAATCTTTTTTTTAGGTATACAATAAAAAAGTGAGAAATGTAGCAATTATTCAGAGCTACATACAAATTCAGTAGCACAGCAGCAAGAATAAGACAATGACCGAGATTCATTGTAACAGAGTGAGAGAATGTTTGTTTTACTATACACCAAGACCCACCTTTACTTGCACTTGGTTCTGTCCCAGAACATGTTTTACTGTACATTTTCAGCTGTTACTGTTCATTATTTCAGTGCTTATTAAGAACTATAAGGTGTGGACATTATCTTTTTTGCTTAGCTCTATTGCAAATCTATTTAAGTTGAGAGGAAGAGGAGAGTGTTTAAATTAACCACAGAGACCTCAAATTAATTAAACTTTGTAACAAGTGGTCCTACTGCCAACTGTGTCTTTGTCATTTACCATTAGTTGGACAGTATGTCAACTTTTAGGTTTCACTTGGAAGAGAGTTGCTGCACTGAGGGTACCCACGTGTGGGGAAACACCTTAGAGAAAAAGAGTATTTAAAATAAGAGACAATAGTATCAATTTGTTCAAAATATCAAATTGATTAAAACGTATTTTAATGCTTAGTAGCATTATTATTACCCAAATAAAGGAAATCGCAGAACATATTGATGGACCCTCGAATAAATAGGAATCAAGAAACTCTGGCTTTACCAAAACATTTTGTATTGACAAAATTGATTGGTGGAGTCTTATGAAACGTACGTGAACGGAAAACATTACTAATCAAATAAGATCCACTTCTTTAATATATGAACAGGTAGTTAGATAAAATAACATGTGCTATGGGATGAAGCATCCAGAATTACACTGCAGTGTTTTTGGCAATTTTTTTCAACATCAACAGGTCTGCTCAGCTCAAGGCTGTGCATTGATTTCAGCTGTTCTTTAGAAACTCCTCTGGTCATTAGTGAAGTAAGCGTATTGCGCCCAATTTTTGAAGATCAGTACAGTTTTGGAGTCTCATCACTGAGCTGAACCTTCCCACAGGTGCTCTTTATAATTTGACTGGAGGCCAAAATGTCCTGAATAAAAAGTTCAGCCCCACCTATCATATAGAACAGAATGAAAAAAATACAATAGTAAAGTAAAAAGGGGATTAAGAACATCCGTCTGCTGAACCAACATATGTTTGCCTCTGTCATTTGTTTGCTACTTTCCTTTCTGTGCTTTTAGTTTAATCAAGTAAAATTAGAGTAAATGAATATGTTTCTGCTATAAAAAGGTTAAAGCGTATTTCTTATCTATGAAAGAAACAGATGCAGATAAATACCTAAATCTCAGATCATAGAATATTTAACAGCTAGACATTGGCCAGTTAGCAGTGTGAAGGTATAGAGAGGTTTTTAAAGGTTAAGGTTTCAAAACTATATGGGCTAGCATTCTTTTACTGAAATACCAGAATACTTGCCCAAATTACCAGACTTTTCTCTGGCCATAGGAAGGATTTATTAACCTGTCCCCACCTGTTGCTTTCCAGTGCTGGTCAGCTAGCTGAGAGAAGGCTGCTACAGTTTTTCTCAAACTTAGACAAATGATCAATTTTATATGTTTGGAAATTTGTCAATGTGCAAATAAAATGTCACATCTGGTATTTTACTTTATGTTTATCTGTTGTTATTTTTGCAAATTACTGCTACATGTTTGCCATTACATATTTAGAGAAAAATAAGGGGATTTATCTTTTAATAGTCAGTCAGTCATTTTCCACCGCTTCTTTCATTGTGGGTCGCGGAGGAATAGGGTGCCTATCTCCAGCAGTCTATGTCTTTTAATAGTGTTTACCTCTATTCCTCTCTCTCTATCAAGTCAAGTCAAGTCAAGTCAAGTTTATATAGTGCTTTTCAGCAACAAGGGACTCAAGGTGCTGTACATAAGGAAAAACATTACAATGATACAGAAAGTCAAACAACAGAGGTAATTAAAAAAAAATAAAGAAAATATAATGACGGATAAGAAAACGAAAGGAAAATTGGACTGAAAACTTAACTGATAATGTTTAGATAACACATTCAAAAGCCACTCTAAACAAATAAGTTTTTTATCTTGATTTAAAGCAACTTAGGATTTCGCCACTTTTACAGTTTTCTGGGAGTTTATTCCAGATTAGTGAAGCATAAGAACGAAAAGCTGCTTCTCCATGTTTGGTTCTGGTTCTGGGTGTGCAGAGTAGATTTGAGCCAGAAGACCTGAGAGGTCTGGGTGGTTGATACACTGACAACCAGACTGTAATGTATTTTGGTGCTAAGCCATTCAGTGATTTATAGACTAACAGAAGTATTTTAAAGTCTATTCTCTGAGCTACAGGGAGCCAGTGTAAGGACTTTAGAACCAGGGTGATGTGCTCCACTTTCTTAGTTCTAGTGAGGACGTGGGCAGCAGTGTTCTGGATCAACTGCAGCTGTCTGATCGACTTTTTAGGCAGACCTGTGAAGACACCGTTGCAGTAATCAATTCTACTAAAGATGAACGCATGAATTAGTTTTTCAAGGTCCTGCTGAGACATTAGTCCTTTAATCCTGGAGATGTTCTTTAGGTGATAGAAGGCCGACCTAGTTACTATCTTTATGTGCCTGTGAAGGTTTAGGTCTGAGTCCATCTCTACACCCAGGTTTTGAGCCTGATTGGTGGTTTCTAGCTGTATTAACTGAAGTTGTGTGTTAACTTTTAAACGCTCTTCCTTTGGTCCAAAGATTATTATTTCAGTTTTGTTTTGATTCAGCTGAAGACAATTTTGACACATCCATGCATTGATTTCTTCTAAGCATTTACCCAGCGCTTGAATGGGTTCATGGTCACCTGGTGACATCGTAACGTATAGCTGTGTGTCATCTGCATAGTTATGATAACTTGTGTTGTTGTTTATTAAAATCTGACACACCTTTTTTTCACTTCTGACTGGTGGAGCACTTCTCCACGGAGACATTTTCTTCCCAGAAACCACTTTCACTTTAATTGGAGCAATTAAATCAACGAATTGAATCAGCTCATCTACAGTGTTACAGGGCAAAGTGGAGGTAGAAGAGTAAATCTGGTTAAAGGTTTCAGCAGCACCCTCCTTAAAGATGCGTTTTCTTATCATGTCTTTTTGGCAAACTGAGCCATTGGAGATGATGCTTTCAACAACAACAGAAAAGTGGTCAGATAGGGCAACATCAGTTACAGACACTTTGGAAATGTTTAGACCCTTAGTGATGATCAAGTCCAAAATATGTCCCTGTTTGTGCATTTGCCGTTTAACATCTTGAGTCCAACCAAACTTTCTAAGAGTGTCACATAGATCTATTGTACTTCTGTCTTCAGGATTGTCCTTGTGAATGTTGAAGTCTCCCACAATAATTAAACAGTCATAATCAACACATATCACAGATAAAAGCTCATTAAAATCACTGAAAAAGTTTGTTTTGGACTTAGGAGGCCTGTATATATTCAAGAACATGGTTCGGACCGGGCTCTTTACCTGGAAAGCCAAATATTCAAAAGAGTCAGATTTGCCCAGAAATACTTTTTTACACTCTAATAAATCTTTAAACAAAGTGGCCACCCCTACGCCTTTTCTTTGCTGTCTGCTCTCTCAAAGAAAATTGTAGTTCGGAGGCGTCGACTCTATCAGAATGGGAGCTTCATTAAATTAATGTAATCATATTTCTGTTAAAAACATAACATCAAGATCGTGGTCAGTAATGAAGTCATTGATTAAAAATGATTTTCCTGACAGAGATCTAATGTTCAATAAAGCCAGTTTATATGACTTAGTTGCTGATATTAACTCTGTGTCTGGTTGTACCTGGCAGTTTATGGCTTTTTTTGATTGTTTATTACTGTCTCTTATCCTTTTGTCATGGTATGACATCCTTGGACTTGGTTTGTGTTTTTGTATTAACTGTGCTTAGGTCTATGGTTTCCTTTATTGTTAATTAGTTCCACCTGTCCCTTATGCCTCCATGTCTCCTTGCCACACCTGTTCTTAGTTCCTGTGATTACCTGCTTTTGTTTTACTCCCAGTATATTAGTTGGTCTGTGTTTTTTGTTCACCGCTGGTTCCTCCGTCACTATTCCTCATCCACTACCCCTGTTTATGCTCAGTTTTGCTACAACTGTGTACACATGTAAGTTTTTGGCTCGACTCATGTTTCTACAAGCTATGATTATGTTTCATTATGGAGACCTTTAATTAAAGAGAAGCCTTTCTCTCATCATGCGGCTGCCAAGCTCTTATCTGCACTTTGGTCCGATCCAAACCCAGAACGTGATACCTTTTGGCTTTGTTCTTTCTGTCATGTAAAAGCACAGAGATTTTACAACTATCTCCTATTAGGGACCCGTGTTTTTCCTGGACATGCTCATTTCTGATAGAGTTACCACTGGGGCCCAGACTGTATCACAGAGAAGTGATTTGAAGGTCCTGATTAGGAGGAGATAGATTAGGAGGTGGTGGGGCTGTGCGGCATTTGGAAGATGTTGGTTTAGTAGCAGGGCCTCAGCCACGGGGGGTGTTGAATGGAGAAGATGTCAGAGCCATTTGGGTCCCTATTTTAAGAGCTCCTTTCGTGTTATCAGAATCCAGTAAAGCAAAAAGCAGGCTCAGTGGGGAGATGGGAGAGTTCTGTGCGGTCTGGGTTGGGGTCTGCGGTGTGAGGGGTTTAACGGGGGAGTTGGTCTGGGTTTGGGGGGAGGGGGGTATAACGGGGTGTCCACTTCTCCTGTGGAATTTGGCGGGGAGACCTTTTGTGATGACCTCTCTTTCTCAGCCAACTGGCCGGCTGTCTCTGCTGGAGCTGTTGGTGGCAGGTTTATCATTGTTGTTGATACTCCATGTTCTTTGCTGAAGGTCAGAGCTGCTGGCGGATTATTTACTGAATAGAAGAGATTAGATGTGAGACGTCTGGCTCCCGGCTTGTTCAAAGAGAAACCATCTTGCTTGAAGAAATGTATTTTTTCCCAAAAAATTTCGAAGTTGTTGATGAAGTTCACAGGTGTGGTAGCACGTGTTTTTTTCAACCACTTATTAATCATCAGAAGTCTCGAAAAAACCTCATCTCCACAGAAAATCGGTGCAAAGGGTCCGCTGAGAAACACCTTGATATTGAGACCTCCAACAATATTCAGCAGACGAGTGAAATCCTCCTTCAATCCTTCTGATTTTTTCTTAGCCACGTCATCCATGGTTCCACAGTGTATAATAAGGTTTTCTAGAGACGGGCGCTTTTCTGTGATTGAATATTCTGTGAATATTCTGTGAGATGTCGGACACCACGTTACTGGTACCAATCATAACTTCTGTGCTTTTCTTGTTGCAGAAGTTTTTAATCCCATCCACAGTTGTGTATCCCCACTATCAGGGTTCTTGGTCCGGTGGGGCGCTTTTTCTCTGGCAATTTAGAAGATGGATCATTTTCCTGGTTTTCATTCTGAAGTGGGGCAAATCTGTTTTGGAGGGGAATTCCATTATTTATAGCTGTCTCACTCCTATCAGCTGTTGTGACAGCAGCTCGCTGTCAAAGTCTCCTTTTCCCAGGGGAAACGGGGGTATTTCTCTGTAATTCTGGCCATTCTAATTTATTTAATTGCTGAGATGTTCCAGCTTGATTTTTTGGGCATGCGCCTAAAACATGCCAGGGGGGTCTGCCGGTAGGTTTATTCTCAGTGTTCTGTTTGCTGGCTGAGTCGTTAAGCTGGCTGTCACTGTTTGGGATCACAGGCAGAGTTGTACCTCATATTCACCTCCACATTCACTTTTAGTTGATTAATTTTCATCTCCAAAACAGCCAATTTCTGTAAAGGTTTGTCAAAGTCCTCTGTGGTGAAGGGAGGCATTTTGTGCTGATTAGCTGGCGTCAACGTGTCCTTCTTTCGAGTTCAATTATAAAAACATCAACATCATTTAGAAAAAAAATTTATTAAATAAAAATAATAATAATCCTTGGGAGTTGCTGGTTAGAAGTAGCTTTAGTCCAATATTTCCGTAATTTTGGCAAAGAGATAAAAAGTTAGGAGTAAAAGAATGCAAGCAAGCAGGGAGCTTAGGAGAAAAGCGTCTGAGCAGGCAGAGAGGCGGAAGTAGAAATAGTTTAACTCTGTCTCTCTCCGAGTCCCACCCTCTAACCTGTTCCACATGATATTTCTAAAAGATCTGAGTACCTGAGTCTGAAGAGGCCTGCTCTTTTTCTTTCTGATCAGTAGGCTTGTGTAGTTTGTAATCAGTGCAAGTCTGTTTTAACTCTCTCATCAGATCTAAGGGAAAAAAAAAAACTGGGACGCTGTCTGACTAAATGACACTTGTAGAAAGTGGCTCAAGTGTATGTGTGTGTATTTCTCTTTCCCTGTGTGTGTGTGTGGGTGTGTGTGTGTGAGTGAGTGTGTGTATGTGTGTGTAAAGCTCTTTATAGTTTTTCAGTTGTATGAATGATCTGTGTGGGTGAAATGGTAGATGGGTCATGAGAAAAAGAAAGAAACTCAGAGTTCTACCACAATGCATAAAGAGACTGAAAGATAATTCATGCCTACCAAGAGTTCAAGAAGTGGTAATGCATTATGGAAGAAAGTCACAAATATATATTGTTATCAGAGAAAAGAGTTATTTAAAAAAGTAGTTATTTAAAAATGTTATTTAAAGATATTGTTATATAATCATTCAGTGGTATCTTTGTCATTTATTTCACATAATGGTCTGCTTTGTTTTACTAACTGTCTCTTAGAGACAGTGTTGACATATTATTTAATGGAAAAGAAAAAAAAAAAGATGACTTTGGTCACTTTTAACAAGTTGTTGTCTTGTTACCAACTGCAAACCTTTAAAATGTCATAGCACTCTTTTGGTGTTCTTCCTGACACAAAAAGAGCAGCCACTGGTCTGTATTATCTATTTAGCAATTTAGCTGACCTTCAGGAACAAGAAGAGCAGTTTTGATGTGGTGGACTTTGTGAGATCGCTGAAAGTGCGTTGTGTACGAAGGCTTATGGGGAGTGTAAATTTTTTTCCCAACACAATATTGTCTAAAGTTCAGGGTGCTACTATTAAGTGGTTGCTTTGCCTCTATGACTTTTCTCTCTACAAAAAAAAAAATAAATAAATAAAATATATATATATATATATATATATATATATATATACTCATTTTAATGAGTGTGTGAGCTGAATGTCTACAGTTCTCCTCTTTAGCCTCTGCAGTCATTTCTGAGTGTACAAAGTACTGTGAAAAAGCAATTGCCTCCTTACATATTTAATCTATTTTTGTTTTTTTTGTCACATCTAAATGTTTAGGTTTAAGACACCAAGACAAATGAGTAAATACAAAACAAATTATTATTTAATTTGTTAAGGGAAGAAAAGCTATCAAAAACAACTACACCCTAAATAAAAAAAGTAATGGCCTCTTAAATATATTACTGGTTGTACCTCCCTTTGCAGCAACAACTGCCATTGAGTGCTTGTGATTACTGGCAATGAGTCTTTTACATCACTGAGCAGGAATTTAAGCCCACTCTTCCTTGCAGAATTGTTTTAATTAGAAGGTTTTCAAGCCCGAACCGCCTGTTTCAGGTCATTCCACAGCATCTCGATTTGATTTAGGTCCAGACCTTAATGAGGTCAACCCAAAACCTTTAATTTTTAGCCATTTCAAAGTGGACTGACTATTGTGGTTCAGCTCTTTGTCCTGATATATAACCCAAGTGTGTTTGGGCTTTAGGTCCCAAACTGACATTCCTGTTCAGGAATTTCTAGGAATGAGCAGACTACATGATTTCATCTCACTATGTTTGACCTTCTTTCTTATTGTTGAATCATGAATACTGATCTTGAAGCAAGTAAGGCCTCCAGTGCTTTAGATGTTATTTTGTGACCCATAATGAGTCATTCATGCACTTTTGGAGTAATTTTGGTAGCCTTGCAACTCATAGGTGGGTTCTCCACTGTTCCATGTTCCAGGTATGGCAGGTGAAACTGAACTCAGCAGTCCAAAAATGTATCGCATAGCGTCTACAAACTTTTTTCACATTGGGTCATAGTGATTTTAACAGCGTTTTTCCCTCAGTAAATCAAATCATCAAATGAAAACTGTAAGTTGTGTCTAGTCAGGTTATCTTAAAGTCCGATTTAAAAACTTTTTAACGAGCCGAAAACGTGTGACAAAAAACAAAAAACAGAAAACACATTGGAACTGCTGTTTCTGTGTTTTATGTCACCATGTAAGCAAGCATGTACAGTACCAACAAAAAGTGGTTGCCCCCTTACAGATTTGTTCTGTTTCTGAACCAATGTAAGTGTTTCTTCTAGTATTTCCTTTTTAATAAAAAGGACGGGCGGTAATTAAATCAATAGTAAAAATAGCAGAAATGTATGACACATTTTCACAATACTGCGCTCTTCCCCAACGGCAAAGTATGACATATCAAATTTCAGTCAAGGCTCAATCCTGTTTTAGAAAAGTGTCATTCAGAAATGATGTACCTTGTCATTCGACATCCGACTGGTATCATGGAAGGCTTGTTGAAACACATTGAAAATGTCACAGCGGTCGTTTAAAATCTGTTCACATGATACAGCAGTGTGAGACAGAGAGGCTCAATGTGAACTCACTACCAAGTTGAGACATCCAGGCTTTAGTTTTCAAATTGGATTCTTCCAGTTGTGACATGAAATCGCACTTGGCGTACTCATCTTGTGTAATAGCATGAGCTGTGGGAGAAAGGTAGTAAGAGAGTTGCGAATGGCTATTCAGCATCTGTTTCTGTAGTGCTTTTTAAGCTTTTGTAATCTCACTGAGACTGAATGTCCAACTTAAGTTATTACAGAAATCTTTTCTAAGGGAGTAAGGACTGATTGCACAATAAACAGTCCAACTGCCGGTTGCTAAAAGGAAAAAAGAAAGAAGACAAGGAGGTGTCTTCATATTCTACAATGAAGGTTACTATTGTCATAGTAGGGCATTTCATTTCCTTTAATCCAGACTCTTATCCTATTTCCTCTAAGTTCCTCACTTCTGATTTAGTTTTCAAACAGAAAAGATTTAAAAACTATAAACAAAACAAATGTGATGTTTTGTGGTATGTCTCGTGTATACTTGTTAGGACATCTTTATAAAACTGATTATGTGAAATTTCATGATTATCTTTTTTTATGTTGTAATGCATTTGTTAATATATTATTATATAGCACAATAAACATACAAATGTATAATTTAAACAAGCAAAGAGCTTCCAGGGAAAAAGATGCTCTTCTCAAAAACATTTCCAGAACACAAGATGACTATGTTTAAGCTGAGTCAGAGTAGGTTAACCCTGATGTTCTGCAGCATTTGTCACTTCTTGCTCTATATTACTAAAAATAAAATATCACCACAAGCAACTGAGCTGTAACAGGATGGTGGACACTTTTCATAACGTTTTTAATGTGTGTTATTTAGTTTTTTTGTTTTGCTTTTTTTGTTGATGAATAAAGAGCAGAAAATGTTTTGGATTTTTGTAATTGTAAGTTAAAGCAGAAAGTTGTATAATGTTTATTAGGTTGGGTCAGAGGTTTCTTCCTGTAAAAGGGGAGTTTTCTTTTCCACTGCCGCTACATGCTCATTCATGAGGAGATCCTGCTGCAAGTCAGGGGACTTAATGCCGTCGTCTGGATTTCCTTAGATAGTTACGTGTTTTACTAATTCTAAAAATAAACTAAACGTGACTGCATTATTTAATAAGTGGGATCAAATTGTTGCTGAGATGACGGTGAACCATAAAATCTGTTTTCAAGAAAGGTAATTTTGTTTTGACATTTTAAAGCTTCAAAATATTCTTATTTTACTTATCTGTGTATTACTGCAAGTTACAATTACAGCAAGTCAAAGTAGAAAAGCTTTTTGCAGCTACAAATGGGCACAAGCATTGCACAAAGCTAGGTACCAAGGTGTGCTGCTTTTATCTATGGTTTGCAAAGCTTTTCAAATGTATTACGCTATCATCAAGGGGAAATAATTCAATAATAATTCAAATTGCACTGAAAGTTTGTCTGAATGTAGTTGCCTCAGCTGCAGAAATCAAAGGTTACTTTTTTAATATTATTTTATTTAACATAAAACTCCAGATTCTGACCTGACGAGGGATTCCTAAATATTCAATAACAACATCTGACTGAAATAATCCTGGCAGAATGGCATTTCTGAATCATTAATTGATGCTGCAGTTTATTAAAGACTGAGTGTGATGATGCATTCCATTCATTGACTCATTCAGAGGTAAAAGGTATTGATCAACTTTAAAAATGTAATTGAATATAAAATAATGACACAAAGGCTATAAAACTACCCTACTAAATTGTAATCACTTAAGAATCAAAAATAAATACTCTCACTTATCTCACTCTCGGTGGAACAGCCAAGTGGAACAAAAATTGTTCAGTGAACTTTTAACGGATCTTAACGAAGAACAAGTGGCAATTCTGACCTGTTTTTGGTAATCACAGGAGTGCAACAGGTTGTTGTCTCCCATTTTCTTCAGCTGAATCAAAATATACCACAACCTTTCAGTGGTTGACATTTTTTTAATGTAATATAGGTAACACAAACAGCTCTGGTCACAAATTAGGCTAGGACAGCAAACACTAGTTCATATCAAGGGTAAACTAGTAAATGAAATGAAATGTTTTATAAGAATGCAAAACAACATGCAATGGCTGTAGTTTATATAAAAAATATAGGTGGACTTGCACACATTTAGCATCCTAGAGTACCTTTGTTAAAATGTCCCGAGGTTACATTAAATAAAACATTGGGGTTTTCCATTTTCTACCATACCATAAGTACAGCTTTAAGTGCATTTATCTAGCTTTTTACACCACAGCCAGGAAGTGATCAAGTGAGATTCCTGTGCAGGTAATAATCCTGCACAAATCCTGGTCACGCACACCCCCATCTTTTTAAGGTTGTCAAGCTTTAGGGTTTTACAGGCATAGGTACAGCTGAATGAAACCACAGAAGAAAGAAATTAGCAGAAGAAAAATGTGTGTTTGGTCAATGATTTCTTTGTTGTTTGAATGCTTCTTGGTAATAACTCACATAACATTAGAAAGTCTGTTTATCTTTCTTTAAACGGTGTCAAACTTATAAGGTAAATGCACTGCTGAGGAAAAGAGCTGAGAATGCTCCCATTAAAAACTTTTGAAGTTTTTTTTTACAGCAAACTGCAAAAAATCTTCAAAAACACCTACAAGGGTACGATGCTGGTGGTGAGGGTTAAGCACGGGACTATGTGCAGAGGCTATAGTCCTCGGTGCGTCTGTCGCGGGTTTGAATCCCGGACCCAGCAACCTTTGCCGAATGTCTCCCCCCCTCCCTTTGCCCCTCTTTCTTGTCTACCTACTATAGAAAAATGTAAAAATAAAGGCCTATAGTGTCACAAAATAAAAAATTAAAATAAAAAAATAAATACTTGATACCAAAATATGACCTTGTAAATGGAATTGTATGTAATGAAGGTCCTTCCTCTCAAATCTTCTCTTTCTGCTTATTGAATGTATGCAGATGTTCTCTTTAGCGATGTCTACTGTTTGAAAAGAGAACTGCAATTAGTTGTGTTCATCTGACATCGGTGTAGTCAGAAATCAGTCCTGAACGCACCCTCCACACGAGAATAACTACGACTTTACATTAACTTACTACTAAAATGACATGTAAATGTCACAGAAACTACACAAAGAAAGATCTGCATGGCTGAGATTAGGACCTGAGACCAGTGGAGTTGTGAAGTGACAGTGTTTGATGGGGTCACACCAGCATTCTTCCTGAAGTGTGCTGAACATGCTGACATGTAACACATGAGTACTTAAATACAAATGCTGCAGAAAGGCATATGCACCCTTAAGTACAGCAAATAGTAAATATAGTTTTTAACCTCCTTCAAACATTTTTTAGTTGAAGTCAGTTTGGGGCTAAAAAGAATGAGACGGCCACACTGACCTGCTGTGCCAATGCGTATACATTTGGTAATTTACTTTGGTCATACTGTGTCCCTGACTTTATTAGTTTTCAGATTACCATATTTTCCACAGCTTGCCTTTAAAGAAAGGGATGTTTTGCTGCACTTGATGAACAGAGCTGACATGAGAGAAAATAATTATTCTAACCATCGCAGCTGGGAAGAGCATGACTCCACTGGTGATTCTGCTCACAAACAATTGGCTCCTGATCACTGAGTGTGTATCCAGGGTCGCATGTAAATGAGACGTGGGAGCCAATAGAAAAGCTACTGCTATGGCGACGACCATTAACTGGGATACCAGGATCGAGGCACGAGTCCGACTCCATCTTCACACCTGAAAATTAAATGGCACAAGCACAAACAAGGCAGTCAAGAGGGAGCGTGAATGAATGCCTGTGGAAAACACCCTCTATCAGCCACCTGATCGGTCTTACTTTCATATCTAATGCTGAAACCCGCTGAGGAGCGGCTGTTATCGGTGGTGAACAACAGGAAGAGGAAGTTGGATGTGGAAATCAGGAAATGAGGCGCTTGGGTGCCATGGTATTCACCGATCAGGGGGGAGGAGACTGACGGGCCGTCTCTGATCTCCAGTGTGTCATAATTGACCTCTGTCTGGAACCTAGACAAACCAACAAAGAGTAAAATTTTAATACATTGCTCTCAGAGCATTAGATAAATGAGCAAGAATGGGCTGACAATTGGACTTGCAGTGCACTAAGCTAAATAAAAGTATTGACTTACATATGTACTACCTAAACATTTGATCAAAATCCCCAATTGCATCGTCTAAGAATTTTTCTGAATTCATCCTTCTCTGGCTTTGCTAACCAAGGTTAAATTGGGACGTGTTGTCTAATGCTAAGTCCTGGCACATCACCTGCTGCTGCATCATATAACACTTTTGAACCATTTTTCATATTGTTTGATTAAAACAACGAAATAATATTATATTAATAATGAAAATAATTACAATTCTTTCAAGGTTCATCTTGTGCCATGGAGTACCTGATACTAAAACCTAGTGATCAAAGATTTGTTAGGACAAACTGCTAATTCCCCTCTAATTCTTAATTTTCTCTTAAGCAATGTTAGTCCGCTGGACCACTCCAAGTATCTGAATTGAAAATTATAGTAAATGGTTATTTCGTTTCATGAGAGACAATCAAATATGTTATGGGTATCAAGTGGACGTAAAATGAGCAAGATTGTGTCTTTTCCTATAAGCAGCCAGCCTAATATTTTTAGGCAATTAAATACACGTTAGCTGAAAACAATCAGGCCTTGGGAGCAAGTCATCCATGATAAGAATATCTTACCAGCTCAGTGAAAAATGAACCAGCCTTTGTCATGGACACATGCATTTCTTCGCAAATGAAATGCCTTGCAGGTGATGAAGATGACTTAGATTTTACATCACGTCCCAAAAAGACAAATTTAATCTGTAGCAGTTTTAAGCTTGAGTACATTTTTCCATGGCTTGTTTCCAGGAAAAAGATGTGTAAATAAGAAACATTAATCATGTACTGCAGTAACTCACCAACTTTATTTATCTCAATCTTACACTGCAACTGAAGACTATCTCGCTAAAGATTAAATAACTTAATTCTATACTACCTGTTTCTTTAAGCAGAACATTAAATAACTTACTTGTCAAAGTGTATTTTTACAGCATGGTCTTTCTGTGCTTCAATGACCCACTGGCAGTTAAGAGAATCTTTATAAAAGGATGGCCAACCAGGAGACAGGACAACACCAGTAGGGGCTGTGAGATGGCCTCCACAGGGAGCTGGAAGAAGATGGAGACAAACACAAACAGAGGGATGCACACACAACGAGAATGAATATTATAATATAATTAATAATTTTTGTCTTGTATGAGCACTAAGACTGCTTGTCATTAAATTAGCAGATTTATTATCTGCTCAATTTACGTTAGCATTCTAATCCCTTTTTAAATTTCTTCAATTTGCAAAAAAATATTTACATCTGAAATTATGCTGAGCCAATCTTCTGGTAAAGTAAACAAATTAAAGTTTTTCCTGTTTGAAAAATGGCTTAAATAATTTGAATGTGTTAATTTATAAAGTAAATCAAGTATATTAGAGTGTCAACTGATGCCAAAAAATATATCCTCAGATCTGTGCAACTCATTAAACTGCGGGCACCAAAACTTGCGCTGTCAATACATAAAAGATCAGAATACCTCATTAATGACTCATTGAAATTCAGGAACATTCAAGCTAGGTTTGGACTCTAGTTCTGTACTTGAGTTCTTTTTAAATTTTTAGGTCACCTGCTTTAGAATCACGTCGAAAGTGAACAAGAAATCACAGTTCTAAGATATTACCCCTTGGCCCTCGTACAGCATATCGGTTGCAAACAGGTTTATGTTCACACACACAGTATTTCCTACTCCTCCCATCTAAACACACTTTTTAATCTAGACTTTTAGCAAGACTGTAACATTTTACACACACTCTAAATGTCTATGCAGCAACACTGTAGATCCACAAGAAAATTAATGAAGACATATAATATGCTAATCATTTCTGATCCAATAGAAGGGGATATTTCCCACTCACCCCACCCCCATACTGCATACTTAATGAGGTGACGAACTCTTTCAATTTGATTGTCTCCACCACCCAATTTATTAACAGTGGGCAAAGTTTGATAATTTCATTTAAACAACATAATCAAGAAGCAAGCAGGAGATGAACAGAAAAATAGCTTGCAGCCCAGGGTAGCCAAGTCGCTCTCAAAAACTTCAAATAGTAGTACACTCATTCTCTTGTTATTACTTTAACATATTAGCCAGTTCACATGATCTGGATATCTGTGTTTTAGAGTCTTGATATAATGAATATGTTCCAACCTAACTTGAGGCAGTGTTATTCAATATAAAAACAATTGTACAAACAGCCTGAACAAGTGTGGAGAGGCTAAAGCAATTAAAAAAATAAAATAAAATTCACACCACTGCTGGTGTGAAGAAATGTACTGCACTTACACAGTGGGAGTCAAATTATTTTGATAATTTGCCATATTAAAGTTTGGTGAGAGAATTATTACCATTTACTTATACATTCAGAGAAGGAATTGCATGTTTTTGTTCACCTTCACATCGAGGAACGGCAGCAGACCAAACAACATTCCCATCCTGAATGATACAAGTGACCTGATCCGACCCCTGGAAAAAGAAATGTTTAATGAAATAATGTGCAGATGACTGTACCTGCTTTCTTACAAGGTGCACTGCAGAAAAAGAAACAGTTTTCACATGAGAAAAATGAAAAGAAAAAGGTATCTGAGGAGTAAGATATCAAATTTTTACCTGTGTCCTAATGAATCCTTGATCACAGCGAAAAGCCACCGAGCTGCCGAGCAGAAACTGGTCACCATACCTTTGTCCATTGACTGGAACACCCGGATCATGACACTCATTCTGACCAAATGCTAATAGGGGATCACAGCAAAAGAAAAGTTGATCAAAAAAGCAACATATTTGGAACCACATTAACCTTTTCAGGCATACAGAGCTTCATTTGGATGTAAATAGACATAGAGAAAATGCAGAAGACACCTGACACATTTTAAATGCAATATATACTGCATTAAAGTGGATCAAAAATATATAATCTACATGATTTGGCTAAATATTTATTGATTTTTAAATAATTCTAAGATTGAAAATTGGTTCTGATTAACGAAAAACATAAATATGAAACCACTGCTCTATCACTGTCAGTAAATGTGACATCTCCACTGGTACAGAAATATGGGAATTAAATTATCTTTATGTGGATTCAGCCCTGTCATGTTTGGCTTATATTATCCACATTCAAGAGATTAACCTGATACCAGGCAGAGCACATACCCAATGATTTGACATGTCTCAGGTTGATTAGCTACTGATGGAGAGGAGATGAGTGCAGAACAAAATACAGAGGAAAAAAGAGAGATAGAAGAAACTGTAAGCATGCAAATGTAAAGAATCCATACGTATTTTACATACTGCTTATATAATAGAATACAAATTCGAACAAGGAAGCTCTATAAATGAAAATGCATGAAATATTCAAAGACCTGATTTAACTTCAATGAGAAGTCAAAGTAAAAAAGAGAAACTTATCGCACAGCCCCATACCTGAAGTACCAGATAACATAAGTGTTTCAGAGAATGTTATAATGAAATGAGCCAGAGTAAAAAGTAGGAATAATTTAAAGGATTTAAGAGAAAAAGAATCATTAAATAATAGAATCAAATCTTTTTAAAAGTGACATAATAAGTAAAGTCAGAAAAGCCCAAATAAAATACAACTGGAAAAGTACGAGTATTGAGCATGTTAATGTTCTTCTCTGCAAACATATTTCTAATAGGGTTATTGACCTGAAATCCACAGCAGATATCAGTGACAACCCAAGTAATCCACACATTGAGTTATATTTAATAGAGTGCAATGACACAGGGAATAGGTATTGATAACACAAAGAAAAAGAGATGCAAACAAGACACAGAAAGGGAATAGGTACTCACTGAGATCTGCCAGTAATTAGAAAGTGATCTTGTCCCCTATTGGTGCAAATTCCTATTAGCTGGTTCATTTCTAACATTTTGCCTATAAAACGTTTTTTTTCTTTAACAAGGTATGGCACAAGAAGCATTTAATGATAGGTAAAAGCAAAAACCTCTCTGAAGACCTTTGCAACTTTTTGGTCACAAAAAAATAGTAATATAACTGGTTGCAGACCTACTTCTACATTTCTGAATGTCCAGTGAGCACCACTGAGACAATATTTTGGATATGAAGACAACCTCCTTTCAGAATAAACCAGCCATGACCTGTTGCTTCTTGCAAGATTTCTGACAGAGGATTCTACACCTTATTCAAAAGAGTTGTCCAAGACCCAATGAACCACTCAAAGAGACAGGATATTGTAATGTGCCTTCCCTGCCTTGGTCTTTCCTAGTTCTGTCTGCTACGGTGGGCTAGTGCCTGCCCGGCATGTTGGGGGATCTGGAAGGATCTCCCCTGCTTGGTGCTGGGTGGTCTTTCTGCCGAGAGTTGGTGGGGGCCCTGGGTCGCTGGCGGGACTGAGTCCCGGGCTTGGCATTCACAGAAGGAGATGCTGTGAATGCACACTCAACACAAACACTTATTTTTACACATATGCTCACCCACCCACCTACGAACACACATCCATGTTTTATTATTTTTATGAGGACTTCTCAGTTACTTCCATTGACTTCCATTCATTTTCCTTGATTTCTAGGGCCTAACCCTGACCCTAAACCTAACCAGTTCATACCTAATACCCATAACTCAATACATACCCTAGTCCTAAACTTAACCCCTGTACCAAGAATGGAATTTGAGGACTGGGAAAATGTCCTCACTTTACGATAAAAACATGAAAAATGGTTCTCACTCAGGATCAAGTACAAGAACACACACAAACACACACACACTGGCCTCAATTTAATAAAGTTAATCACGCAATTAGGATTCCCTCTTGAGGTGACCTTTTTGTAGAACAATTCTCCAATGACACATGTAGGCAACCAGCTTCTCTACATGCCTATATAGGCATGCCTATATGCCGGTATGCTTATATGCACAGTAATGGACTCAACCACAATTATCTCTATGCAAACTCACTGTGCACCACTCTCCTGCCGAAGAGAAAAGAAGTTGAAGTTGATTTGTTGCTGGGCATTTAGACAAGCTAGTGAATACTGGGAGAATCTGGTCTGATTGTGTAAGACCATAATTGAATTCTTTGAATTTCATTAAGGGAGAAACAGAGATATACATCACACAAAAGGTAACATCATGGTGTAGGGCTTTTGTTATTATTTGGATACATTCTTGATAAGAAGGTAAAGATGAAACAATGTTTTTTTTAAGCAAGGCAGTGATCCCAAACACAGGCAAGGAAACAGTGAATTGTTTTGAAAAAAGAAAAACAGGAGATAGAAAGACCCAGTCAATCCTCTGACTTGAATACAACAAAAAATCTATGAATGAACTGATTATCAGCATGTATGGAAGAGATCTCCAGAAACTTCAACATTTGAGGACAGTTTTGTAAATCAAATGGACCAACAATACAATCTGAGCAATGATTGTGACCAATTTCTCGATACAGGAGACATTTTGAAGTTAACACCATAAAATAGTTTTTAACCAATTTAAGTAGGGCTGTTGAATATTGTTTTGTTGACACTCAACTGTATTGCACGTACCTTAACTGATTTCCTTATATGTGTGGATCACCTAGATTGCTTCTATTTGGTGTGAATGTTAAGTCATTAGGACCATTTCAGTTGCATTCAGTACTTTTCCACACTGTAGTTATTTATTTGACTCTGCTTTATTTTTCCCTAATTTTTAAAACGTCTTTTTAATGAAGAAATTCTGTTAAAGATACACATTTATTTTGGAATAAGAATCTACAAAACCCTACTTTGAATCATTTACAGTAGCAATTTAAACATGACAGACTACAATGTAATAGCTTACACTGAACATGAACAGGCATAAATTTAGAAGACCTTTTTTTTACTGGGACTGGGACTGAGTGTTTGGCTCCAAATCCTGCCTTAAGCAGTCTTGTGTGTGTCATCATCATATTTGATTTTCTAAAATATTATTAATTCAAGCACTTACAGAAACACCCAAAGCAACTTCTGTTAAAAGTAATACAAGCATTAAAATGTTAATAGCCCATATTACTAAAACTGCAAAAATATGCTTGTATTAATTATGGGAACAGGTATTTAATTAAAAATAAATAAAAAATGTCATCATTAAATGCACATAAATAGAAGCATCTTTCATGGATGCAGTGGGAACTGTTCAGCTATGTAAAAATAAGTAACACATGCATTAAGGTTACATGTGAGGGCTTTTTTTGATAAATATGCTGAAACAAAAAGAACAATCACGGTTTTATTTGTCAAATGTCAACCCTAAAGGAAATGCTGGAGACAATGTCATTTATGGAGGCAGTGTGTGAAATGGTGCAAAGCTGCATGGTAATCACAGAAAATGAATCAAAATCAGTCATGCGGAACATGCTTGGCCTATTGCAGGTAAACACGCAGGCTGCAGTAGTCTTTTTAAAAGTCTAACTGAATGAAACAGGCTTTAACAAGGGGATGGTGATGTCTTAATCGAACTGCTAATCAAGCTGATGGCTAATGTCAGCAGTTAGTCGTTGACATGTCATTCTGATTTGGTTCATCAGAGTTTTACTGGACCCTGTTTTTTGGTTCATTAAACTATTGACCTAATCTTAAGTATTTAGAGCTTTCAACATTGAAATAAAGCATCAACAACCTAAAAAATGTGTGTTTGCTCAACCCAATTCTACTCATATGCCACTAATTATTTCTGAAAGGTTTGTTTCTTTACTTTAATATATGCTTTGTATCTGCTACAACTATATATGTCAGTTTTAAAATGAGACATCTGAAATTAGTTTTGCCAACTGGTCTTCACAAGGATTCAACTTGACTTAGTTGTCACGTACAAATGCAAGGTCAAGTTAGCTGACATACGCATCCTGCAAGTATATACCAGACCATGTACATGGCACACTAATGGAAGGTCATGGTAAGAGACACAAAAGGACAAGCTAGAAAAAAAAAGAATATTATTAAGTAACTGTCATTGATTTCATTATATGAATGCCTCAAACTTTGTAGGTAATTACAGTGGCAAACATTGAATCCAGAACTTGTCATGGTAACCTCAGCTATGTTCAGTCACAGTGTCGTGTAATTTTACAGAACAGCTTGTAGAACACACATCATCAAAAAGGTTAAGCAGGTATGCAGTACATACTTGTATAGCTGATATTGAAGCCTTTCCCAGTATTGGAATGGTCGGATTGGAATTCCAGTCTCATGATGTGTCCATTTGATGCAATCTGTGATGGAACATCTTTCCCTGAGAAGGTCCCAAATGTTGTTGCCTCAGACAAACCTTAAAAAAAAGATTCATGTTTAGACAAAATGTCACAAGAGATATCAGTGAACTAACTCATTAAATTCAATGAAGACCAAAGAAAAAATGGGATAGGATGTAATATTTCTACATAATATTGTTAAAAAAGTGTAGCTTTGTTGTGATGTTGTTAATTTTATTAGATTTTCCACTTCTAGGGTGACTAAGGAAAATTCACAGTATGAAGAATTTAAATGAGTACATAGAGCTTTACATTGTTCCCATCTCTGATACTGAGACTGTAGTGAAGTAATATGCATCTAGAGTACTCACTGTGATGAATATTGGCACTATATTTCACAATAAAATAATTCTGAATCTAATGGTAGTAGTTATAATGAACAGGGAATGATATGAAATACTGACACTTTTCTGCTTACAGATCATATTTTTATATGCTATTCAAATACCCTTGCCTCTAATATGATTGCACTTTGGGAATTATTAGTAAAACAGTCTTTTTTGCATAAATTAGTATGGTCATGATATTTTTATCAGCCAATGTTGAACTGAATATTTAAATTAAAATTTAACACAAACCAGACAAAGTTACTACAACGGTGGATTAAAACAATATTTCTGGTTCTAAACCAGAATGCTGAAATAGACTACTTGAACTATTTGACTGCAGAGGGCCTTGTGGAAAGCCCTCTCGGCATCAAAGTCTCCAGACATAATCACACTGACATCTTTCACAAGCTGACAATACTTGAAGCAAAAATTCCAAAGGGAACTATTTGTTTACTCAAAGGACCTGAGAGAACATTCGAAGTACAAGACTTGGGTTTTGGATCCAACATTTTACCCTGGAGAATGAAACTTATCAAAGCTGATTTACATAAATGTTAACTGCACCATTTAACTGCAATAAAAATGTTTGATATTCCAATGAATTAAATATGTAAACGTAAAATGATCTCTTCCACAAATAAAATTTTGGTTATCTATTTGCAGTTTCTAATACTGGATTACTAAATGCTTTTTGGGTCTTGTTTCACCAATTTATACATACATAATAAACTTAAACAAAAAATGCCTAATTATAACTATAACTTATAAACTTAAAATGTACCAGACCCTTCTTGTCATTATCTAATTAAATAAAATTCATGTTAAAAATGTTACCAGTATTGATAAGATTTTATATAAATAATATAAGTGTTTTGTCCTAAATCAATGTCTGTGACAGATAGACACCAGTTGTTCCTTACTAGTGGCTACAAGCTGAAAGATGTTGAAGCAGACTCTTACAACAGTAGTAATTACCCTACTATTTTCCAAACACCTTTGCACAAGTCAAAAGAAAGAAAGAAAAAACGAAAAATCCCTGCAGACGCAGATGTTTACAGCCAAGTCAATTAAATACAACTTCATCCTGCCAGTCAAACAGAGGCTTAACTCGAACCTGCCAAATCAATAACTCTGAAATGTGGAACAACAATATAAGTGCTCTGTGTTTTACATGAGGTGAAAAAATGATCATGTGATGAAATAAAACATAAAATAGCAATTATCTTTCTGTCCGGGTTATTGACCAATCATTCTTTAATCTAAACTCAATCTGCAGCTTGCATTGCCTGCTCATAAAGACAGCAAGATGAAAAAAGGTGATCATTTAATACTTTTACAATTTAAAGCAGAACTAACATGTCAGTTCAAGTTTCAGCACTAAAGCATCAAAACATAACTGGAAGCCGAAATTTTAAATCTTTAAACAGATGAATGAAACTGTAACAATTAAATAAGAAAAATGCATTGCGTTATCAGACAATTATTACCTTCATCTTTAACCACCAGCCAATCAAACTGCGGCTCCAGGTCAAAGTCAGAGAAGAAGAGATGTATTCGGCAGCCTGGCTCAGAGATAATCAACCACACACAGTTCAAGTTGTTACCATACTCCTCCGGGTAGTTTGGGGACAGCACGGTCCCTGATGGAGCCGTAAAGTTGAAGAAACAAGAAACTACAGAAAGAGAAGTGGATGAAATGATAAATTTAGGGCAATGTAATCAGGAAAACAAAGCATAAAGGTACAAATGAGTACAGATAATACAAAAAATATATTTACTTACACACACAACTGGGTTTGTTCCCAGACCACTGGTTGTTGTGTTGGCAAGTAATGGTTTTTTCTCCCACAAGCTCAAAAGCCGACTGGCAGAAGAAGGTCAACACATCACCGTGTTGAAAGCGATCACCACTACGACGACCAAATGCAGGCACCCCGGGATCGCCACAACCTCCCCTGTCGATTTCTGCAACACAAGCAAACATAGGTCATGTTTCAGCGCTGATAATTCATGCCAGCAGTTCAAAACAATAAAAAGCATGATTTTGATCTTTTAAACAGAGGTACAACAAGGATTATGGCATCCAAAGTCACTTTAATGAAGGTTGTTGAATGATGAATGCATAAAGAAAGCTTCCCAACATCCTGTGTCCTACTAAAACAAGGAAAGGAAAATAAATATGACTCACATCGTGTGGTCTGTACAGAACAGATGGGACTCATTTAATGTTAGAGCAAAAATCACATAGTTCCTCTAGTCTCAAAAGCAATTTTAAAGTACCAAAATTATACATTTCATAATACTGGCATGTAAATTTGCAATATTTTGGTAGAATAAAATGGTAGCAGATTGCCCTTATAGACTGGGTGTCCTATGATCTGACAGTAACTTAAAGGCAACACAGACAGAGAAGAAAGGTACTATTAAGGTTGTAGTCCCTTAATAGCACCCATAAAAATTAGTGCATAACTGTGAAGGAGAAGGAAGTTGATATAGTAGTTTCATTTGTTTTTTACAGATATAAATATGACACGTTTGGCATTCATTTGTATTAAGCCCTTTTTGTTCTGATTCCCCTAAAGAAAAACCAGTGAAACCAAATGCCTTCTGAAATCACCTAATTGGACCAGGACCAGTGTCTCATGCAACTGTTTATCATTTAAACTCATTATAAGTTTAGCTGTCCTATGCAGGTCTTAGCGGTTTTTTAGGTAACATAACATAAAAACAGAATAATAAAGACTGTGGAACACAGCAGACAGGTCAGGAATAAAATTATGGAGAGGTTTTAAGCAATGTTAGGTTATAAAAAAAATGCTAAGTTTTCATTATTTAAGTCATCATCTGAAAATGGAAAGAGTATGGCACAACCTCAAACCCTCCAAGACATGGCCGTATACCTAAACTGAATGGCTGCACAGGGAGACTATTAATTAGAGAAGCAGCCAGGAGGGTTACTATGACTCTGGAGGAGCTGCAGAGATCCGCAGCACAGGGGGGATAATCTACTCACAGGACAGCTATTAGTTGGGAACTTAACAAATTAGGTCTTTAGACAAAAAGGGCAGGAAGAAATCCATAAGTCTCATTTGTGGTTTGTCTTAAGCCATGTAGAGACCACAGAAACCTTGTGAAAGAAGATGCTTTGGCCATATTACCTAGTTGGCTAACAGGTAAAATTAAAAGGTAAAATCTTAAACGGTCTTGCTAATTAGACTAAAATTTTAAAATAATATCGCTTTCTACTGGAGACAAAGGTGATTTGGGATTTTCTACCTTAGAACTGAACGAGGCAGACCCTGCTGTGTGCAGCGATCACCAGTTCACTGGCAAAGACCCCTGCCCTCATTGGTTGAGTGAGGCTCTCTTGAGAAGATGTGTTGAGATTTGAGTGCCAGGAAGCTCTAAACTCCACTAAACTCCTGTGTATATGTCTACAGGTCTGCATTACTCGGATACGTAAGGGAATAGATAGTTCTGTCAGAGTTCTGCCGGTAGACAGAAGCAAAGTTTTAAAATGGGACAGATCAGAGTTCTAAGAAATTGCCTCCTCCCCAGGGAGAAATGTTTGACTTTTCGACTTTATGGTAATAACTTATTGAATAACTAAGTCCTTCTTGGTCTATCACATAAAATCCATTGAAGTTTAAGGTTGTAATGTGATGAAAAGTAAGAATTTAACTTGAATACATTTACAAGGCAAGATGTAAGATGAAGATGTTTGTTTCTTTCAGTTTCAATAGTTATCATAATGCAAACATTTTGATCAGAACTTGGACTGAAAATAATATAATTATCTAACCAAGAGGATGAAAAGAGGTCTCCTATATTATTCAGCTGTCTAGTGTTGTAGTGGCAATCTGTGCGAGATTTATTTAATTACTTCCCTTCTGAGAGTTAATTGCCATCGGGGTAATTGTAGTGCAATTCTGTTTAATTGTGTAAGACAAAACAATAAGTGGAAGCACACACACACACGCACAAACACACATGCACATTTACTTACACGGACAGAGTTTTGGGAAAAAAATATTTTATTTAGGAAAGAAAAGAAATTTGTGACATTCTTCTCTTTGATTTTTTGACATTCCATCAGGCATCTGTCACATGATGTAGCACATGATCCACAGAGCCCCAGGATCTGCTTCGGACAAACACATCTTAATATAAGTTATGTATTTGTGTTTGCATGTGAGTTTTCCACTTTTGAACTCAGTTGGGATGCAAGAATGCCCACAGGTAGAGAATACTTAAGGAAGCCTCAGATGTGTTTATGGCCCACAGCTTTCTGTCACACAGATGACGAGTGTCAGGATGGATTCCAATGATCCTGAGCCCAAAGTTAAGTCTGTCATTATGCTGGTAACTGCATCACTAACTCTTTTCGTTTCATCATTCAACCTTCCATTCTTTTCTGTCATTTTTTCACGCTTTCTTGTAAAGATAGTAAGACAGTAAAGATCTCAGCTGAAGTTTAAAATACAATAAAATCAGCTTTAACTGTTTTACTCTCACTTACAAATGACATTTTCTATACTTTAGAGACACATTTATTTAAAATATACAATTTAAATGCATACATTTTATGTGTGCATTGCACTGTATTTAACCCACAGTGGATTTTACACTAACATATAAATTTTTCTTTTTGAAGGATGAAAATATAAACCCATCTTTTGCAAAGAACTGCTTGGTGTAAGTAATTATTTAGAGTTTATAGCTTTTCTGATTAAATTTAGTTTGTAAAACCCAACAGTCAGTTATCATCTTGTTTGTCTTGTTATAAATAAATAAATGCAAAAGCAAATGTAATTCTTATTTAGCTAGCTGAGGTAAACATATTTAAATAAACAGTAACTATTTTATTTTTTCAGTAAAGATAGTTGATAAAATCAGAATGCATATGTTCAAAATGTATTTTGATGTAAAATACCACTTTTAAACATATTTGATAAAAAGCATTGTCTAGTGGAAGGATAGAAATATAAACACATAATTTGCAATGTTATCTTTTTGAATGCAAACTCAGTGTAAAATCTGTGTACAAATTTTTTAGCAACATGTCAAAACAGCTTTAATTATCATAATGCTGCAGATTCATTAATTATATCAACACTGTCATTAATTTTAATAATCCACAGGGTGCACACAAACACACCAAGCATCTCTGAAAAAGAAGTGCAGCCTCATGCCATTTAAAAAAAATGGACACCAATTTGGGCTAAGAGAACTCAGGGGGGTTAGACTGATCGAAGTGCATAACATGGTGAGGGTATTGCATCTGACAGTGATGGTATCATCACAGTATTCGCTCAATCATCCAATCAGATGTATAAAATCAAGCACCTAGGCATGCAGACTGTTTATACAAAGATTTGTGAAAGAATGGGTCGCTCTCAGGAGCTTAAAAGGGGACCTATCATGCAAAGTTCACTTTTTGATCGTTTTTATACTTCCATGTGGTTCTCTAATGCTTCTACAAAAAGTCCAAATGCAAAAAAAAAATAAAAAATAATACATTCATTGGCTATAAATGAATGTTTTGTTTTTTCTAGAAAACGCAGTTTCATAGCTGTGTAATTGTGATATCACAATTATACTGGCACCTAGCAACGTTACCTGAGTCCTGCCCCTGACTATCAATTAAAGGGGAGCTTCACCCACTTGATTTTCAGTAGATAATTATGTCTTGCCGGCTGGTTTTACCTTGCACGCGCTTTACAATGGGTTCCCTGAAATGCAGATGTTCTGTTGTTGGCTGGAGAGACCCAAATGTGTCCATGCACATTCTCCTGCTATCGGATAACAGAGATTCATGGCCTCATTTTATTTTGGAGGGCAATGTTCCAGTCACATCGCTGAAGACAGTACTAGTTTGCGTGAATCACTTCACCACGGACTGCTTTGAGAACTCACATCAGTACACGTCAGGACTTGCAGAAAGACTTAGACTGGAGAAAAATTCAGTACCTACTGTTTGTGGCAAATCTTCAGATTTGCCACAGAATTTAAATACTTATTGTTGCGTCTTCTAGGTTACGGTTTTGTTTTCAAGTGTACGCAGTACTGGTTGCGGGCATGGCTCGAGACAGCTAATGTGCATAAAAGTGACAGAGCCTTAAAACAGCTTATTCTGAAAAGAGCTGAAAAAGGGGTAACTGAGGAGGTAAAATCTCTTTATCTGACAATGGTTTTGTGCAAAACAAATTTAATAAACATGTTTTGTATAGCCCATAGACCTATCCCAAATGTTTAAAAGGAAGTATAATAGGTCACCTTAAATGATTTCCAGGTTCATAGGATGCCACCTTTGTCCAGTCATGAAATGTCCTTACTCGTAAATAAGAAGCAATTGTGAACAATAGCAACTCAGCCAAGATTTAGTTGGCCATGTAAACTAACGGAGCGGGGAGAGCGGATGCTGACGCGCATACAGCGCAGAGGTCAGCAACAGTCAATTGCTGCAGACCTCCAAACTTCATGTGGCCTTCAGATTAGCTCAAGGATATTGCGTAGAGAGCTTAATGGAATGGGTTTACATTGGCTGAGGAGCTGCAACCACACCACATCAAGTGTAATGCAAAGCGTCAGATGCAGTGGTTTAAGGCACAACGCCACTGGACGCCACCCAGCAGTGGAGGTGCGTTTTCTGGAGTGACGAATTGCGCTTCTCCTGCTTGCAATTGGACGGATAAGTCTGGGTTTGAAGGTTGCCAGAAGAATGGTACTTGCCTGACTGCATTGTGCCAAGTGAAAGTTTGGTGAAGGGGGGATTATGCTGTAGGGTTGTTAGGGCTTGCGAGATAGAGGACCCCGGAATGCAGACTAGTGGGCAGCATGACGGTAAGTAAAAAAAAAGATTTAATTAACAAAAAACTCTCTTACAAGACAGGCAGGAACAAAACAATAAACGAGCAGGCAAAACAGGCATGGCATGATCCAAAAAACAAGAAATGAGCATGATCTGAAAGGAAGGCATGAGCATGATTTGAAAATGATTCCGCGATGAATAACTGAACAGGTGTGTATTTATGGAGCGTGACCAGGTGAAACAAGAAGACAGATTAATAGGTGCAGGTGATCCGAATAAACTTAATTGACAGAAGAACAAAATGTGGCTGGAGCAAAACAGAGACTCTTGAACACAAACCAACAGAAACTAGAAAAACAGGAAACAAAAACATAACCAGATCCGAAAACCAAACTTGCAAAACATGAACGAGACGACAAAACTAAAGCATGACCAGAAAAAACAAACAGAAACATGATTCAAAAATCTAACATGAATGATAATAATAATAATAATAATAATAATAATAATAATAATAATAATAATCAGAAGAACGATTCAAAACCTTAACTGTGAAAAACATAAAGAAAAAACTCCTAAACCAAAAAACCAAACAAACCTAAATCATAACAAGGGTTGTTTTTCAGGAAATTGACTTTGCCCCTTAGTTCCTCCTAACTTTGTGGGAACAGCTTGGAGATGGCCCCTTCCTCTTCCAACATTACTGTGCACCAGTGCACAAAGCAAGGTCCATAGAGTCCTGACCTCAACCTGATACAACACTTTTGAGCAAAGACAGAGAACCAGACATTCTCGCCCAACATCAGTTTCAAAAATGTGCTTTTAGAAGAATGGTCAAAAAATCCCATGAACATGATTCTTATCCTTTTTGACAGCCTTCGTAGAAGAGTTGAAGTTGTTATAGTTATAGTGAAACTATAATTCACTGCAAGCCAGATTATTTCAGCCCGTATATTGCAAGTAGGTTTGAGAGATAAAATCATGGTCACTGTAGCCTTATGCCAAGATAAGGAACCATATTGTTTTACATCTGACATGCACTCTGTTAGTAAATATTCTTAAATGTGCCCAATTCTGCAGTGTCAATAACATTACTGCACATCTTGATCTCATTTGTGGGGTAAGGGCGAACATGCATAAGTAAGGCAAGGTTAATTTTTGTTCCTGAAGTGCAATTAAATGTCTTACTTTAGGACAGAGAAATAATAAAAAATTAGACAGCAACATGTCAATATTTTTAATAAAGAACTGACTATTTACTAGGGTGTACTAAATTTTTTACATGGCCATGAGACCAAAAGTTCTGACAAAGCAGGAAACTTAAGCAGAGGAGGAATAACTCTCTGACTGATATTCATCTATAAACAGATCGTAAACTGGTAAAAGAGGACATATCGGGCAAAGTAGTAGATCTATTCCTTTTACAAATGCCAGCACATAAGTTGTCTGGAAGCAATCAAGATAAGGGGTGGGAAAAGAGTATTTATTTAGTAGTCAGAAAATGTTTCCTGTCAGGCCGAGCCATCTTCCTAAAACAGATGATCACTCAAAATGACCATCGTTTGTTGTGTCTTGACTGGTTGAGAAAATAAACCTTCAGAAGAAAAATATTTAGATATACAAATCTACATAAATGAAATGAAAACTTCTTAGTTGGGATATTTCAGTATTTGGGGAAAACTTTATAAGGTGACAGATCTGACAGGGATTCTTGGTAGTTATGATGTGCAAAACCCATCACAATAATTATCATAAATGTTCAAAGAGACCATGCTTGAAATTTAGGTGATATGTATAAAGGGACTATATGAATCATTTACAATTTAAGAACCACAATTATTCTTAAGAAAATCCAGAGAATACAAAACTGAAGTGTAGGTTCCACATACAATGTGTTTGCACCCAATTTCCTTTGAAGCCCTCTCATTGTTGCTATTTGTCTTCAGAAGTCAAAAATGGCATCAGTTAAATCTTTGTAGCCCAAGTTTCATATTATCTCATGTGTATGTACACACATGATGTGAAAAGCCCCAGTCTGCAGCAACTCTAATTAAGCTGCACAAATAAGCAAAACCCACATAGAACACCAACGAGCAACGAGTCAAGGAAGTACACATTAAGACTTGTTGATAGTGTATCAAAATATTGAAACTCTGAAGAACCCAGAGAGCCCCATTAAATACAGGTTTGGGAAAAAAATGAGAAAATGTGGGGTCACAACAAACCAGGTTAGAGGTGGATGACCCTAAAACTCACTGAGGAAGAAAAAAGGGCATCAATCAGGGTTAACAAGGAAGCCAACTTTAACCCTGAGGGAGCCTTAAAGTTTCTAAGCAGAGACTAAAAGTTTTGTTCAAAGAATTCTGTATACCTATAAATTTTATTAACATTAGCTTAATGACAGTGGTCATGAAGGGCATTGCAAAGGCACGACAAATAACACAGCTGCACACACAAACACACACACACACACACACACACCCCCACACACACAAACACACACACGTGCACACACAAATACAACAAATTTACTTACATTGAAAAACTGTGAAAGTAAAAGGCATTTTACTAAGATGACATTTAAAGTGAACATTTTGGGCATTGGGGAAAAAATCTTTCTGTCATACAAACTAATGCCTCTTATCATTGAGGTGAATGTTTTTCATTAGAAGTGGCTCAGAAAAGGGTTACAACTGAAAATATGATTGTTAATTTTAAATACAGGCTAGTTTTTGAGGATATGCCAATGTTAGGACACAAACCCTAAAACATCTTTGCAGACCCATTTGCAAGGCAAAGTGAAAATTCTGAGTGGAGTAAATGCTTAGTATTTTAATTATTGTGTTCTTTTGTTTTATTTATTTTTTATGACTCCAAACATTTTACATATTTAAAGTGGCTGGTATGTCGCATTTATAAAATTATATAAAATATATTCCACAGTTATCCACGCACAGGCAGTCTTAGCAGTTTTTATGGAGACCTGTTATTAATAATATATGCCTATCAACTCACTTTAAACTTTACTAGAACACCTTATTTTTCACTTTAAACCACAGATATCATTAGATCTGTTTTAGTGGCTCTTAAGCCATTCGTTGCTCATTATAAATTGCCCGCTTTTCCCCATATCGGTAAAATGTTACCACATACTGTATGTGTGTGCATGGTTCGGACTAAAAGGAAAAAGCCTAATTTATATCTGTAGTTATTAGAAAGAAGCCCTACCTTCATAGACTGCCTTGAACCCTGCAGAGCCGATTGTGTCATCTGATTGTAGGTGTAGCCACATTTGATTTGACAAGCTCACGATGAGATCAGGAACGCTGGTACCAGTAAGTCTACAAAGACACAGCAATAACAAGCATTACCTATACATCAGTTTCCTGACCACTTTGAAATATATACCTGCAGAAAAGTGCCTCTGTGTCTATAGATTGTTTCTTCATGATTGCCTATGTTAATTTCTTCTATACTGCTACATGTCAGCTATAGATGAGAGATTGTTACTGGCCCTTACACATAGAGTACCCTCCGAGTGTCTCCTATCTTTCCGCCGTCTCCCACAGTCAGCGTGTCATAGCCTCTCTCCAGATCGAACTCTTCAAATGACAGCTTTATAACCTGAAACAATGAAAAATAAGAAAGCAGACATAGGAATGCTTATAAAATTTCAATATGCCGAAAGTACAAAAAGCATAAAAGAGCAAAGTAAATGGAAAAATGTAATAAGTAATTATTTTTTTCATCACATTATTAAGATTTACATTCCTACAGTTTCAAGCTACAGTATATGGTACATGAGCTTCTAGTGATTATATCACTCTGGAAAATGGAAAGCAAAGAACTGAATGAAGGCTTCATAAACAATCATCCTTTTTAATGAACCTTAAATAAAATCACCTGTGTGCTTTATTAGACTAGAGTTGGCCCTGGCTGTATACAGTAGATGGTGTCAAAGCAATCAAGATGCTCAAGATGACTTTGTTATTCTAATCTGAATAAAAACAAATCATTTAAGTCAGTTCAATTATGGGTTATAGTTATTGCCATAAATCACTTACAGCCAAAGTACAGCCAAAAACCAACATACAGTACAATCCAAACCACTTTTATATGGCTGCTGAACAGTGAAAGTTTTCTCAGTATTAAATGCTCATTTCACATCATCACCAGAATTAACTGCACAAATAAAGTAAGAATGGATTCTCTATTTAAAGTATGTTGGAAACTTTTGGGAAATAAATAAATATGGTATTTTCTTTTCTTAAAAATATGTTTTTAGTGAATGCTATAAGAGATAATTAAGACCAGGAGGTATTATTCTTGTACACTGAAATACAGAATATTTCTCAGAAAAGCTGTCTGGTTTGAACAGGCTGACCTCATTTATCAGCTTTAAAAATTATTCACCTGACTAGTCATGAAGGCTGGAAAAATTACTATGGCACATAAAACAGGTATCAGACCACATACATATTCATGTAAAGTAGTATGAAGTTCTTAAGTTTAATTTTGCACTGGAACAGGAATAAACATGTGGTGTTTAGTCTTGTTGGGACTGTTTCTTCTTTTGCTTTCCACTTTTTCATTTCCAAAAGTCCTCTGATAATTGGTTCCCTCGTAAACCTGCACTTAAAAAAAACATAAAAACTTAAATACGTTGTTCCTCTCAGCTCATGTTGTGGACTCTCATTAGCCAATTTTTCCTCTGATACCAGAGTAAATGTGAATTCTAGTTTTTAAAAGATTGATTCATATCAGACAAACGTGCATAATAGATTTGAAGCAAATAAATCAGGCTGTAGAGGAGGGCAGTAAAGGCTGTGCTACTTGCGATTATAAGTGACTAGAGTTGTGCATGCATGCATTCAAATGAGTATGTTACTCCTATGAGTAACAACCACAATGGTTATTATATTTTACATTCATCAAAAATAAAATCTTTGACATGAGTGAATATTGCTTATTTTTGCTTCATTTACCAGTGTTCTGTTTAAGGAGTGTGAACGGAAGATTTACACAGTGTTTTTTAATGCAAACTTTAGATATTTTACAAAGAAAAACACTGCAGCTTTTCCCCTTAAGATGCAGGCTGTGAGTGTCTGTGTGGGCAAGCAGACAGCAGAGACAAATTTCATCTTTGTGAGGACTTATATTGGTAATTTAGGCCCCTGTGCCTTCCCTGGCTTTAAACTTGCGGTCCTTGACTTACAAACTCAAGGATCAAACTCCAACTCTTAAAACTGTCTGGTTACATTGAGCAATTTTTTGAAAACCCATTTGTTTTTTTAGAGGTAGGAGATTAAGTAAATGTATTATAAAGAGAAGCAGCAGCTTTGAACTCCTTTCTACAACCATCATGCTGATAAGTAACAGAAAGAACAACAGAGACTTATTGAATTACAAGATTGAGAGACTGACTTCTAAGTCAGTAGAAAAAGTGGTGGTCTAAACAAATACTGAAAAGGAAAAGAAAGAAAGAAAGAAAGAAAAAAGGGATTTTTTATATATTGTTAGCTAGGTGAAATAATGGCACTGTTTTTGCAGCCCTCACTGCTTTACACTGCATTTTTACTACAAAAACAAGCACTTAAAACACAGTTAGTCATGTTCAGGTCCAACCATTTCCACACCATTTTTTGTTTGGTCTCAAAATATAAAAATGAAAACCAAAGCAAAAACATTGGAAAGTGATGAAACACACTATGCAATCAAATCTTTGGACTCTGCAGGAGGATCCCAAATATGCCACAATATGTAATAAATAAATAAATTATTTATCAAAAACATAATATGCTAATATGTTTATATTGTTTGATGAAAAATGTTGGAACACTAAAAAGATGATGCTGGAACCAGTCTATATTGTTAAAACAAAAGGCAAAAGTAATAGGAAAAATGGGTTATCTCACAAAAACAACAAGTCTGAAGGTAATGTGACTTTGACATGGTGGAACAAAATAATCCATCTTTAATTAATGAGAGAAGAAAAAAATAACAAAATCCTGAAACTTAACGGCCCTTGATTTTTTTCCTTGGCAGCATCTTCAGCTTCATTCATAGTTAAACAAGTCATTTTTGGAAGCTACACCCTTCATTCACACCCTTCTTCTGCTGAACACCGAGAACCTGAGTGCTGAATGCCTGAATTACAGGCACCTTTGTGGCTGCGGTGGCAGGCATACAGCATCAGTTCATTAATCTGCTTTGCACTCTAAAATGCCGCAATACTGGCATTCCATTATTCGCTGCTTGTTCATTATTTATTAGATGTAGATCATATCTCTGGCAGCTTGGGGAATGGCATATCTCTGCCATGCTCAGATATCCTCAGAGTGAAAAAAGTGCTGGTCTTCATAAGAGAAGGCCCTTGTGTATTATTGCAGGGACCTGAGATGATCTGTGAACATACAATTTTATTCATAGAAGACCATCACATTGCAAATTCAATTCAGTTCAGTTTGATTTAATATCACAGTACAGTAACAAAAAACCTTTCTGTAGGTGATAAGAAGTGTACAAAATTTTTCAGCAAGCCTGAATCATCCATGCACAGCGAAGCGTTTGCAGTGCTTTGTCAAAAATAAAAATGCACAGGAAATGTTCAGATTATGTTTAAGGATAGGAGACTGTCTGAGGGATTAACTGCCGTCACAACAGGATGGCAATGAAGCCATTGTATAATCTGTAAATTCTGCATTTGAGTTTCAGTGTACTTTTCCATACACAAAAAGTGTCTGAAAGAGCCCACAGTCTTAAGCAAACAAGTCAAAATGTATTTCGTATAAAGCACCGTTGAAGATGAAGGCCAATAAGACTGCTTCTTAAAAGCATTTAACTGTCTCTGTGTACATTGGATGTTGCACCCCAAGCAAAGTGTAGTATTTCCAAAAGATCTACAAATAATGGGAAAAACTTGCAAAACTACTGGCTTCCAACAAATAACTGGAAGCATTAACACTCTATGAGTTGATGTGTTTTTTCTGTACAAGAGGGTTCAAGAACTTTGTTGTCGAATAGACTCAAAGATAGAGAAAGTTTGTTTGTAAAAATATTTGTGAATTTTTCTGTGTTGAAAAACACAGAAAAACTCAACTAATTTTCTATTTTTTTTAAGAGAAACATTCATTGCAAAGTGTGAATAAAGACGGTTTTATATAATAATTAGTTAAAATGTAATCATTATTTATATGATGTGTATTCTTTTATTTCTTTGAAACGTTTTTTTTTTTACCAGAATTGTTGTCAAGTTGAGTGCCAAGAAAAAGCAAAAAGGAAAAGAGGAGAGAAGGAGAAAAGAATGGAGGAAAGAAAGAAGGATGAAGAGAATACAAGATAACATCCTGCTTGCTTCTACACCTGCAGAAACGTTCATATTACCAGCTCTTTTACCAAAAAGTGCACAGTACCTATGAATGCAAGATGTATTTAGTGGTAAATGCGGCTCAATATAGAACATTTGTGTATCTGTTAACACCTGAATCTAAACACCTCTGGGTCTGAGTGTGAGCGCACTTGTGTATACAAGGTTTCTCCAAAAAAATATGCAATAGTGAGTATGAGGAGCCACAGACCTACCACCCTGGACCCGGGACAGATACGGAGGAGATTTGAGCCACAGACATCTAAAGGCCCCTTATAGCACAGGAACCCCAGGAGAACCACCGCCGGGACAACTGCAACCCCCCCAGAGAGTAGCAGGGGAGAATCCCCACGGAACCACCCAGCAGCCACAGTGTAGAAGCCCCAGGGAGCTGCAGCCACGAGCCCACAGGTCTCGTCGGCAGCCGTCTACACGCGAGCAGATCCAGAGATCTGAGACCCAGGACGCATCACTCCCCAAGCAGAGGCCCGTCCGAGCCCAGGGATGCAGGCCCTGGCAAGCAGCCACCGGGAGTAAGCCAGCACACACCAAAGCACCAAGCCCCGGATACTGAGAACCACAAGTACACCGGCCTGCAAAGATACCAACCACCGGCAGGTAGTGTGGCGGGGAGGTAATAGGCCCCACTTTTGATGGGGGTCAAAATCATTAATTCACAGATAAGTTCTTGGTGGAAAAATATTTTATTTCTTGGGCACAAAATCGGCTTTTTAAAGACAAAGCATGCTATTTTAAATGTGCCTGGATAACAAAGTGATCCTTCCTGTTGTCATTGTTATGGCTTTCAGAAGCAACAGTGGTAATAAGTATATGGCAACTAAATCCCTCTATAGTGTTCTATCTTTTGTTTTCTTCTTCCACAGGTCCTATATCCTGTGTTGTTCCTTCACTTGTTCAGCAAGTGAAGGAAAAACACAGTAATTGTAAAGGTTTTGGGACTTAAACAACGTGGGTCTCAATAACATCCTGAAAAGTTAAAAATGTGTTTGAGATGACTTTGTTGGCGCAGATTTTTGAGAACCTTACCATGAAAAACATGCATATCTGCCTGTGACTTCAATGCTAGGGTTGTTAAAAACTGCACTGTACCAGCACCTTGAAGCCATAAAAAAGAGAGTGAAGCAGAAACTGACAATAGTTTCTCTGCACATCCAAATGTGATTTGTGTGTGTGAGTAGGAGGTGGTTTTTTTCAGGTATTTCTGTCTTAACTAGTCAAGCAGAATAATTCTGAAGCACAGCTGTTTTGCCGAGTGTGAGTGCTATATAACCTTGTTTCTTTACCCATTTGTGTTGTCTTTATTCTATATACTGATTGTGTATGCATGCATATTCTTTGTTTGTGAGTGTTGAGGTGGTAAAGGACAGATGCACAGTAGCACACTTATTATCCTTAGGTCATTATCAGGAAACTAAGTGCTCTACGTTAGTTTCAAAATAGGCCTATTTAAAAAAACAAAGCATGACAAAATCCTACCAAAATTCAGGTATTCTTATGATGTCCTTATTGTTAAATACTGATATTACCTGCATTTGCAAAAAAGTCAGAGGAGGGTGTGCATGTATACATTTTAAAATGCATTTGAGGTCATACCATAAAAGGACATTTTAACAGTATTCAGAGAACCGAGCAACCTCAATTTAAAGTAAAGTCCCTTCAATAATTCACCAGTTGTAGTGCTTTAAACTTTTAGGTTTTCTGATGGCAAAATCACAGAAGATTAAATCATTTCTAGAAATTGTCTGGTTTATGGTTCTAGAGAATACCATGACATCAAATAATAATTAAAAAAATATAACGGTTTGAAATTACAAAAAGTATTGACAGCATTCCTCCAGTTTAAACATCTTTATTACAGGTGAAAGACTACGTCTTTTGGCATAGAGCAGTGCTCTCTCACCAACATTTTGTGCAAGCTGTCAATCAGTTGTGTGATGACTGCATAAAGGGGATTCACAAAAACATTTGCCTACTTGAAAAAAACAGGTTTGTTTTTTGCTGGAACAAAAGGTCAGCTTCATGACTAGAGGAGCATTACATGTTGCCCATTTTAGGGTAACACTGCACGGAAATCCTAACAACAAGCTGGGGTAATAAGTTAGTGGTAGCCCCTTTCAGACTGAGTTAGTAGCCCCTTTCACAAAGCACTTTTGAAACCTTTACAATTCAAAGAGCCATTTTATCCCTCAGTCCAGCTGAATAAAGCCACAAATATTACATGACCTTTTGAAAAAAGACAGCTTGTAATTTTTGATAAATATCGACAGCTTGAATTGTTTTGTTATTTCATTAAAGAACCACTATTTTGTTTCCATTTCAAGGTTTTAAAATAAAGAAAAACAAAACTTTTGTAAAAAGAGGATGGATACATTTTTTTCTATGGGATGCTGATATTTGTGCCAAAACGACAAAATAAAAACCACATATTTTCCAACCTAACAACAAGAAAACTAGATTTAAAACAATATTACTAGAACTTTAATGTCATTCTGTTGTGACAATTCAATGCAATTGTTCCATTAAAAAACAAAAGAACTGCTAAAACATGCATTTATCACAACTATATTTAAAAAGATGACTTAGTGCATAGCAAGTTGAAAAAATGGTTTGTTCATTTTATTACTGTTTGCTATATTTAGTACTATGTTGAGATCTTATATGTATCTTTGGGACACAATGACATGCCTTGAATTATTTGTCAAAGGAGCTGTGACCTTTTAGGGACACGTAATTTAAGTTTTTTGTTACTCTTTCCCATAAAAAAAAAGAAAAAAACTCTCTAGAAAAGTTTATGCCATGTGCTGAGGTGAACCACGGCCAGAACAAGTACAGACAGGGAACAGCTGCCCTGGAGGCAAAGCCTACAAGATTTCCCTTGTTGAGATGAAGGAGTTGAGTGTTGAGTCACTAGAGAGCTGCCAAAGAATGAGTTAGCAACCTTTTTCAACAAATAACTTTTAGCCTTCAAGCAAAATAAACAAGTGTATATTAACACAAACAATGTATGCAAAGGCAAATTACTGGAAGCTTAATTTATGGTAAAGTTTGTTTAGAAACAATTTATAAGAATTTCATCAGTAACCAGACAGATTTTTAGAAACATTGTATGATTCTTTTTACCCAAGCCTTAATTCAACCATAATTTCACTGACAGTCTATCCAGAACGTTTGAAACAACTTGACCTCTCCGAAAACTGTTTTAAGGATTTTAGCAATAGTCTTACTGGAGGTTAAAGTCACAAGTTGGCAATGTCGGTTTGTCTTGCCTGATAGAGAAATTGTTATTTTGCTGTGTCTTATAGCATTTTTTTCTGGTTCTCATCAAATAAAAACAAAGCAGGAATCTAAGGTTTTGGGGAACATGTTTTCTCATCGTGTCGAGAGTGAGGGTATGTTGCAATGTTCTTCAACCTCATGCTCTGATTTGGTGGTGGAGCAGCAGCCTTGGCAAATGTCAAGGTAATTATAGGCCTAGTACACATACCCCACCTCTCTTTAACAGAGCTACATGTCTGTGGAATGTGTAAGGAAACAGAAACAGACAAGAAACTCTGTTTGGTGATGCAATAGACAGCAGAGTGAGGCTGCCAAGTGAACCTCTCTTCACCCTGCCTCCAGTCACAGTGCCACCTCACATTGAAACTTTTATTCACACAAGCTGAAAAACCAATTGAACATCATATTTTTCAAATACTGAATGCATGAAACAAAATGAGAGTGACATTTGAAAATAAAGGGTAGTAATGTGCAAAAATCCAAGATATGTAAATAACTGTTGTTCATTAAAACATTATGGAGTTCAAATGGCAACAATAAATAAACAAATAAACACTCAGTTTAATGATGGTCTTCTAGTGTAATTTAATCTGACAAGTGGATTTTCAACATAACAAAATGAGACATTAAAGGAATGTGGCCCGTTGGCTGTGTCTTGGAACTACCCAGATGTGGCTCCATATTTGTGAAACTGTTCTGCCCTGAGGTCATCTTTATTTTTATCTAAATGTTAAAAAAAAGATCTCTACAAGTGTAAAAAGGCATTTGAGTGCTAAATATTTGTACCTAGACATTACAAAGGTAATTTCCCCCTTTTTAAAAAAAATGACATGGTGGAATGAATAGCATGGTGTCTTGTACATTTTAAATCAGATTTTTTAACTTTAGGACCCCTTGAAAAACCAATCATTTATACAGTAAAACCCCTAAATTGACAATATGTGTACATTATTTATATCTTAACTTTAAAACAATTTTGCATTGTTTCAATCAGTATAACTGCTAAACTTTAAAGCTGAAATTATAGGTCAACATATCGCCTCCAGTGACGCAGTTTATTCTTCAAAGCAAGACTACACGATTGTAGCTATGTTTAATGTTAGACAAAAATGCAGGCTTCTCATAATGCATTTATTATCAACTGCTATCAAAATATTAACTTAAGACAGAATTAAAACACTTGTTGCTGTCTGCTTTAGGAAAGCACAAAGGCAGGAACGGGTGCTGATGTTGACCTGCAGCTGTTACGGCCCTGACTCGTCCAATTAAGGTGGTCACAGCTCAGTATCACGTGACTTGTGAAAGGGTAAACCAGCGTTAAAGATCAAATGTGTGATGTAGCGATTACAGACAGTCTGATCAGCCAGATGACGAGAGGATTCAACGCAAGGACACCCAGAGACCAACTCTCTGTGAGCATTTGAAGCACAGTAATTCTCTCTGTAAACGCACAGCGGACCTGTCACTCTGAAGTACTCCAAGACATAACAGATATTGAGCTCCTGCTAATATACAGGGGTTGGACAATGAAACTGAAAAACCTGGTTTTAGACCACAATAATTTATTAGTATGGTGTAGGGCCTCCTTTTGCGGCCAATACAGCGTCAATTCGTCTTGGGAATGACATATACAAGTCCTGCACAGTGGTCAGAGGGAGCCAAACACTCAGTCCCAGTCCCAGTGAAAAAAAAAGGTCTTCTAAATTTATGCCTGTTCATGTTCAGTGTAAGCTATTACATTGTAGTCTTCTGTAGTCCTGCACAGTGGTCAGAGGGATTTTAAGCCATTGGGGCTTCTCCACACCGTAACTCTCCCAGATGTGGGGAAAACAGTAAAGGTGGACTCAACAGAGAACAATACATGTTTCACATTGTCCACAGCCCAAGATTTGCGCTCCTTGCACCATTGAAACCGACGTTTGGCATTGGCATGAGTGACCAAAGGTTTGGCTATAGCATCCCGGCCGTGTATATTGACCCTGTGGAGCTCCCGACGGACAGTTCTGGTGGAAACAGGAGAGTTGAGGTGCACATTTAATTCTGCCGTGATTTGGGCAGCCGTGGTTTTATGTCTTTTGGATACAATCCGGGTTAGCACCCAAACATCCCTTTCAGACAGCTTCCTCTTGCGTCCACAGTTAATCCTGTTGGATGTGGTTCGTCCTTCTTGGTATGCTGACATTACCCTGGATACCGTGGCTCTTGATACATGACAAAGACATGCTGTCTTGGTCACAGATGCGCCAGCAAGACGTGCACCAACAATTTGTCCTCTTTTGAACTCTGGTATGTCACTCATAATGTTGTGTGCATTTCAATATTCTGAGCACAACTGTGCTCTTACCCTGCTAATTGAACCTTCACACTCTGCTCTTACTGGTGCAATGTGCAATCAATGAAGACTGGCTATCAGGCTGGTCCAGTTTAGCCATGAATCCTCCCACACTAAAATGACAGATGTTTCAGTTTCATTGTCCAACCCCTGTATTTTCCTCAGTAACAGTTATGTGTCACATGCACTTAACCTCTTGGAAGTTTTCTGACAGTTATTTAACATGTAATGCCTAATATTGACCCAGCTGACTATCAGTTCACACCTCATTTGGTTCTACAATGCTGGTTGACTTCTGATGCTCATATCAGTGCAACATCTCACTGACTTTTTTTGTAATTTGTGAATGATTAGAATAAGCTAGACGATATAGAGCTTCAATCCTGCCTTGTTTAAGAATACATTCAGAAGTGGATAAATAGTGAATGACTTTCCAATAAATAGTTAAACAAATAAATTAATGGGCCATTAAATGCAACAAAAAACACAGAAACACACAGAGAAGTTAATTTGGTAATTAATATTGGACCTATTTGATAGGCTTAATTTTTATGACAAAATGTACATAGGAATATCTTCAGGAAGTATCAAGATGCTAATATAAAGTTCTTAAAATATGTTTCCTCTGGTTAGATTGGGAAACCATCACTGAGGCATGCTTTTATTTTGAAAGCGGATCCATAAATGTGAATGCCTTAATATGTAGTACTCCGGCAAGCTGAAGTATTCTCTCACTTTAAATCAAGAGGGTAAAGTAAACTATCCTGAATAACAGCGCTATCTACAACCAAATCCGTGATGCACCTGATGTCTTTAGCAACAACATGACAAAATGTAGCTGCTGCTTGCAGTTCCTTTTCAAAACCAGGCAATAATGAAGCTCAGCACCTACTTCTTTGAGGCCTGACCTCTGCCAATAGGAGAGAAGCTAAGGTGGTGACACTGTTCCAAAGACTGCTTGCTCCGTCTCTGTCCTATCCCCTTTGTTTTTACATTTCCAGAAAGAGTATTGTGCAAAGGTTTAAGGCAGGTGTAAAAAAATGCTGTAAACAAAGAATGCTTTCAGAAATATAAGTGATGATTGTTTATGTTTATCAATTTACAAAATGCTGAGTGAACCCAAACATACAGCCAAAGTCATTAAGAACTATCTTAAGCGTAAAGAAGAACAAGACTGGAATTGATGGTATGGCCCCCACAGAGCCCTGATCTCAACATCATCGAGTGTGTCTGGGATTACACAAAGAGACAGAAGGATGTGAGAAAGCCTACATCCACAGAAGATCTGTGGTTGGTTCTCCAAGATGTTTGGAACAACCTACCAAGCGAGTTGCTTCAAAAACTGTCTAAGTGTACCTAGAAGAATTAATGTTGTTTTCAAGGCAAAGGGTGGTCACACCAAATATTGATTTGATTTAGATTTCTCTTTTGTTCATTCACTACATTTTGTTGATTGATGAAAATAAATGATTAACACTTCCATTTTTGAAAGCATTCTTTGTTTATGGCATTTTTCACACTTGCCTAAAACTTGCACAGTACTGTACATGTTGAGATGGAAAAGACAATCCAGCAACCAAGGAATGTAAAACAGAAATATAGAAATAAATGGGCTCAGACAAAATCCGTCGGGGAAAATAATACCACAGGGATTCATTAGAGAAAATACATATATGATTAAGAATCAGAAGGACAAAAAATTAACCAAAAAAATAAATATTTTTAAGTAAAATGTCTTTATATAAATGTTTCTCAGGAAATAAATATGAAAAACATAAAACGTTTGGGAAAAATAATATATTAGTTAATTCAAATCTTTATTTTGTTGCATTTCATTGGCCATAAATTCAGTTGTTAAACTATTTATTGGGCAAGTAATTCATTTATTAAGCGATTTATTTATTTATGAATTTATTCTTAATTATTGCAGGATTGATCCTCCATAGTATGAAGGACCAAAAAAGGGGGCTCATCTTTGGGAGTTTATGATTGAACTGTTTTCTGAAAGAGTCAATTGCCAACACTTTTCTGAACATGGGTTTTTTTTCTGCAGGATAGCCTATTTATATATCCCAAATTTGAAAGCATATGTTCATTTATACCTGTCTTTTTCATGTTTTGGTATGAGGACTAAGATACAGAGAAGGCAAAAATTGGTCTCATTGTTTGTTTAATGATAAGACAAAAAGAAACTTAAAAAGACTGTCCTGCACACAGAGGTGAGACTGGTAACTGGTAATTGAAACATGGAGAACATGAAGCAACAGAGAGTATAAAGTCAAAGGAAGTAACCAGTGAGGAACAAAGAGAAACGATATATATATATATATATATATATATATATATATATATATATATATATATATACTGAGGCAGGGGTAAAGAAATGATAGGCAAAGCAGATGTGTTAATCAGAGGGAATGAGTTGCAACTGAGGCAGAAGAAAAGAGCAGAGCAGAAATACAAACAGACGTAGGGAGGTATCTAACATAAATTCCATGAGTATAAAGAAAAGAAAACAAGAATAAACTAGTGTGACAAGACAATACTAACAATAATGAACACAGAGAAGACAAGAAAATGATCAAAAACATAAACATTATAGAAAACCAAAAAACAAACAGTCAAGCACTGTGACAGTCTTAAGGTTAAATCTGGAGTTGCTTGAAGAAAAGTCAAGTTGATTTGTGGTGCCAATCGGACAGTTTTGCTAAAAGCAAAAAATTACATCTGCTAGTTCGTAACAACCAAAATCATGACTTCCAATTTCTCCTTAATCTAAAATATCTCTAAAAGTAGTATTTAAAATAAAATTTGTCTAAGCAGTGATGATACATTGTTGGTCAACCTAAACAGAGAGTAGAACTACATGATATATGGTGGGCCAGGCAGACTGAAACCAAAAGAGTAATGAACTACAGCTTTCCTTTAAATTTTGTTCACTGCTTTGATAAAAAAAAAAGTTTAAAAGATGCAATATGAGAAAAGTTCCATATTTATATATACATAACTAAACACTGAATTTAGGGAATTATGTGCTGTCATGAAGCAACTTGTGCATTGGTGCAAAACAAAACACCACTACTGAATTATGTTGGATTTTAACACATCCTGGCTGCTGTCTCCATTATTCTTTATTGGCCTCACTTCCTGCATCAAGTGAAAATAAAGAAAATCTTACCATATGTCACATATTGTGTCGACCTTGTGTTAGAGTGATAGCAATGATGCTCTCATGAAAATAACTAACCATCCAAAAAAAAAAAAAAAAAAACAGTTCTGCAGATGCTAATTTGTATTCATCAGAAAAAAGACAGCAATGATTAAAGGTTTAAAGGGGATGTGAGATGATGCATTTCAAGAGTGTGCATGTGTCCATGTGTATGTGAGCAGCAGGAATGCTTCAGAATCAGAATCAGCTTTATTGCCACGTTCGTACATACAACAAACAAGGAATTTGACTCCGGTACACTTTGCTCTCTGGGTTTCTTTTTTGTTTTTTTGTGTTATAAGATATATTCTGCATATATCCTTACGTCCATAAATACATATATACAATATACACATATACAAAGGTGGATTTGCAACTTCAGTATGAGGTTGTTTGGTACTCTATTAAATAATCAACAGAGAAACAGCCTGGGGGGAGAAAGTGTCTCTGTGGCGGCTGGTTTTAGCGAACAGTGCTCTGTAGCGGCGCCCTGAAGGTAAAACTCTGAACAGTTTATGTGCAGGGTGTGTGGGGTCTGCAGAGAATTTGACAGTTCTTTTCCTGACCCTAGACCTGTATAAGTCCTGGATGGAGGGAAGGTCAGCCCTGATTATTCTCTCTGTAGTCCTGATTATTCGTTGCAGTCTGGACCTGTCATGTTTTGTGGATGAGCCAAACCACACTGAGATGGATGAAGACAGGACAGACTAAATGATGGCAGTGTAGAAGATGACCAGTAGCTCCTGTGGAAGGTTGAACTTCTTGAGTTGCCTCAGGAAGTACAGTCTCTGCTTGGCCTTCTTCTGAACATTGTCTACGTGTGAGGACCATCTCAAGTCCTCAGAGATCGTGGTTCCTAGGAGCCTGAAGTGGTCCACAGCCGACAATGTGTTGTTGAGGATGATGGGGGGGTGTATGGGGATGGCGTTCTCCAAAGGTCCACCACCATTTACACAGTCTTGAGTAGGTTGAGTTCCAGGTAGTTCTGACAACACCATTGTACCAGCCGATCCACCTCCTGTCTGTATGCAGACTCATCACCGTCCTGGATCAGTCCAATGACAGTGGTGTCGTCTGCAAACTTCAGGAGTTTCACGGACGAGTCCGATGAGGTACAGTCATTTGTGTACAGGGAGAAGAGGAGTGGGGATAGAACACACCCCTGGGGGGCACCAGTACTTATTGATCTGCTGCGGGAGAAGATGTTCCCCAAGGTTGAGGAATGAAGTGTAGACCTAAGTTGACGGCATCATCTGCCGACCTGTTTGCTCGGTAAGCAATCTGCAGGGGGTCCAGCAGGGGGGCTGTGATGTCTTTCAGGTGCTTCAACACCAGCCGCTCAAAGGATTTCATGACCACAGACGTCAGGGCTACAGGCCTGTAGTCATTTAATCTGTGGGTTTCTTGGGCACTGGGATAATGGTGGATCGTTTGAGGAAGGAGGGGACCTCACACGTCTCCAGTGACTTGTTGAAGATCTGGGTGAAGAGCGGGGCGAGTTGATGTGCACAGGCTTTCAGACATGATGGGGAGACGTTATCAGGTACTCCAGCTTTCTTTTTTTCATATGCTGAAAGAGCCTATTTACATCTTCCTCTGAGATCTTTATTGCAGGCCGACGAATTGAAGGTAGGGGGTTGGTTGCTTTATGGGAGGAATTGGTTCCTGAATGGGATGTGGAGGAAATGCTTTGAGGTGTGAACAGCTTCCTGTCATGTCTGCAGTAGAAGCCATTCAGACAATTAGCCAGGCGAGGATTCTGTTCAGGATGGGTGGCATCCTGAACAGAATCCTAGGCAGTCAGGTTTCTCAGACCAGTCCATACAGCCGAAGCATCACCAGTAGAATTTCATATTTGAACAAAATAATTATCCACACTACACTGATGAATCAAATGACTGACACACACAATAACACACACATATGCTTGCGCTGTCAAGTCCATTTTCTTCTGCCCACCCAAGTTATTCCTCCCTATGACCCGAGAGCTGACAGTTCACCATGCAACATATTTTTCACAATCGCTGGCAGTTAGCAATTAAGCTGGCAGACAGAAAAAACACAGTCAACATTCATAAACTCAAACACAACCTCTCAAATCCAAATGGCAACACAGGCAGAAAGAAAAATAAAAGCACAGTCACAGTGTTTTGCTGAGAGGCTGACAGACAATAACAAACGATATTGATTGTGCTGCTTCTATTCTAAACTTAACAAGGTGACACACACCAGCTAGGATTACTTATTGGTCATTTAAACTTGTGAAAATGAAACAACATAAAGAATGAGAAGAAGAAAGAAAAACGTTTTTTTTGTTTCAGTATTGAAACAAATTATTGATGAAATAAGTCATCTGGAATAAAAGCCTGACAAATGCAGAAATGAAAAACAACAGCACACCAACAAAAAGTGACACAGAAATTAAAAAAGATAGACAAAAGGGTTTGAGGGGAAATAGTTGTTACTCATTTTAATCTATGCTCTGACACACAAAAAATAAAGACAATAAAAACATTTATGTTGGGCAGTCCATCTAACCTATGAATTGGGTTGAACATTTAACATCATCAAACATCTCATTCAACACTTAAATCTCTTTCAAATATTTGTAGGTCACCATTGTTCTGGTGGACGGTCCCCAATTGGTTCTGATGGAGATTTCCTTCTGGTTCTGATGGAGATTTGTTCCAGGGTCTGATGTATCTTGGAACTGGTTCTGATAGAGGTTTCTTTCTGGTTCTGATTGAGTTTGGACCTGGTTCTGATAGTGGGTTCCTAACCGATCCTGATGGAGAATTCCTCTTGGTTCTGATGGAGTTTTGGTCTGGTTTTGATGGATATTTGTTCCTGGTTCTGATGGAGTTTGGATCTGGTTCTGATGGGGGATTCCTAACGTGTTGCCGAAAAACGGTTAGTCCCACATCAATGAGGGTGACATTTTCTTAATCGCGCAAGAGCATCCTACGTTTTGATGTATAATTTGTATAGGTAGAGTGAAAATTGAGCGAGTGAGGAGAGTTTGTTCGTTCTTTCTCAGGTCGATCAAAAACCTAGAGTGTACACTCCAGCAATACAAACATTCCGTCATTGGATTACATTATAAAATTGAAAATCTGAAAAATTGTAATAAAGTTTGAATGAAAATCGTAGAAAACCTGTAAAAAATATCAAAAAGTTGAATTAAACACTAATAGCAGAAGGTTGTGAAAGCATTTTAAAAGTTGAATGGTGTTTTATGAAAGAATGTAGAAGTAGTTAAATGGCAAAAACAGTGACGTTTTAGTGGAATTTGTGTTGTTTTCCATTAATTTCAATGGGAGCAAAAAAATCATAAAAAGCTGAATATTTTAAAAAGTATAAAAGGTATAAATACCAAAAGTCATGGCCGGAATGTCCTAAAACGCTGAATATTGTGAAATTTGAACGGTTAAAATAGCAGAAAGTATGCAGAAGGAGAAGCAAATCAAAAATGTACGGAAGCAACCAGAATAAGAAGAAGACGGAATAATAAAGAATAAAGAGAAACAGGATCTCAATAGTGTTAATGCCTTCAGCATTCACACAATAATAACAGCTACTCCGCCATGTTGATAGCACAACCTAGACCATTACTAACGCGTGAGTATACAGTGCCGCACTGTATTTAAACCCCTTGGAAGTATTTCTTTAGATCTTTCATGTCACAATCACAAACCTTACCACATGGTTTCCAAATTGTTTTACAAATACAAATTTCAGAAGTGTTTACTCAGACTCCTCTATTCTTACACCTCTCATCTTATTAGTAAATGTCCACCTGTGTGTAATTGTTTTTTTTTAAAAACACTTCAAGATAGAATTAAGGCACCTTTTCGCTATCTCCAAGTGTGTTGTAAAAGAACTGATGCAGCAAGAGGGGTAGAAATCAGTCCACTCTTGTTGCACCCCGTAATTGCCAAGCGTTTTAGTACAGGAGCTCATTGGCTGACTTATATAACTGCAAGCCATTTTTGCGGGTCAAGGGAGTGATGACATATGGCCAGCCGCAGGTTTTAACAGTGCAAACAAAACTCAAATTTAGAATCTACATTTAAAGCATTTGCTCGGTCAACAACAGGATAATTACACTAAGTTTGTCCACCAATTTTGTTTTAAAAAGAATTGTTCGGGGAGACTCAGCCTCATAAACATGCAGCCAGAGCTACATTGCATATTCATCCATTGTACTATTAGAACCCAGAGTCCAGACCAAAATCTAAACTTCATTCTGTGTCAAGACTTAAAAAACTATAGTTCAAAGATGACTTTCAATCTGACTGAGCTTGAACTATTCTGCAAAGATGAGTAGCAGGAAATGTTAGGCCCTACATGTGCAAAGCTGGAAGAGAAATACCCTAAACTTTTCACTGGATTTTATTAATAAGAGAAAAGGGTTCTGAATAAATATGCATGCAACAGTTTTTGGATTGATATTAAAAACATATTTTTCTTCCGCTTGAAAATTATATACTTAAATTGTGTTGATCTGTAAAAGGCCAGACAGATGAAATCACAACAACATATGTTGAAGTTTCAAATTGTTATGTGAAAAAATGTCGAAATGATCAAGTTTACTTTTGAAAGTTACTGTATTTAGGCACCAAATTGTGTATGTTATATCCTATACAATCATTAAATAATAGTCTTTAATGATAGAGCCTTGGTAAAAATTATAAGCCAATGATCAACAAGAACATCTAGCTGCTAGAACCGTTTCACTAAAGTTCGGTAAACATAAGAGGCTGAAAAGAAAAAGTAATCAGAGTTCGGCAACATCTGAAAAAACAGTATTTGAGCAGTCTCTTATGATACAAACAGGCTAAGGTGACAGACCACATAACACAATACCAAGAAACAAAGACAGACTATCTTGGACTGAGCATGTGATTTAAAGAAATTGGGGGAAAACAACACCTGCTTCTCTCAAGATTCATTAGCAATAAAAATTTTATTTTTTTCTTTCTGTTATCTAAAAAAGTGTTTAGAAAACTTTAAAAATGCCTTAAATTATATGCAGTAATGACATTAAATCACAATTCTTGTAAGGCAGTTAGCTAACTTTCACATTTTACTGAGTACATTCAATGACTTGAATGTATAAAAAAATATATATATATGTATTATGTATTTAAAGAAATGGTGACCTACATGCTTAACAAGAAAAGCTCTTGTTATTTCGTTTCTCTCTTTACTGGTTTGTTTGTTTAAATGTAAAAGCGAATGACAACAGCCATTTTAGTTTTAAACATGTATATTTAAATGCACAGGTACATAACATAACACGTACAGGGTAGAGAAAACACAATATATCTGCCTTAAACTAAGTCTCCAAAAGTGAATAAAAAAATTACGAATTGTATTCTAAATAAAAAACCTCAGTGCCATCTGACTCTCAACAACTTAACAATATCTAAAAATGTGCCATGATGGAACAGACACATCAGCATAGGAATTGATCAGTAATTCTGGTATGAAATAGTCTTACACAGAAAGAAATGTTATAAGATGCAGCCTACTCACCAGTGTAAACTGGTACATGCTGATATAAATCAGATTAGAGACTTCATTAGAGGCTCATAGCGACGTGGATGATATAAATCTGCACAGTAATACAATAAAACCACGTCATGGCCTGCCACAAGCCCTTGGACACCTTGCAAAGAGCTATTTCTCTCTGCCAAGGTCAGAAAGACAGTGGGGAGAACAAAAAGTCATTTTCTCTCCACTCTTTACACTGCCTTTTATATTTTCTGTGGTCTGTCTTCAATTATATCTCACAACTTCTTAGCCCCAGTCTTTGAGAGCTCAGAGGTGAGCAGACTCCATTTCTATCAATCAGTTTAGAAAAAAAACGTGTCACATGTCAAGTACCAGCTTGGACATTCATTCAATTGTACTTCTTTTGTCTTTCGCATGCCAATACATGTAAAGAAGCTAGCAAAATATTCAGGTACATGTGTTTTCTCTTGCCTCTTTGATTTTCTATAGTTTTCCATGGTCTCAATGCCATCTTACTCTTCTTTTTGACTTATCCACCATGGCAGCAAATCACAAGGAATTCATCAGGATTATTTTTTTTATCATATATTTAAGTAACACTGTTAACTCACACTTTCACACTTACAACTGCACTTAGGAAGGAATTTTCTTTTGGAGGCTTATAATACAGACATTTTTCCACAAAGAATTGTATGAACGGCATAAGAGAAATGATAACTGACCATATAAAGTTTTTTGTATTCCTGACTGTAAATTAAAAAAAGGGTAATCAATGCATTGTTGTGTAGGAGTAGGTGCCTATCAAACTGGCTTGTAGGTTCTGGATTTCAGAGTATTAATATAAGTGAACTATCTTTTGTTGGCTTTTCTGTCTCGCTCTGGTGCATTCTGAATTTCTATTTACCACCAAAAGTCTCCAAGAACTTTTTTTGTTACTTCCAGCCCCATTTAATCTCACAACAGATTTTCAGGGTTTTTAATTTAATGAAGACATTTTCTGTAATGTTTGCTTTGACGGAAACACCAATTTAAATTCAGAGTATAAGAAAAGGTAGCTAAGTGAATGAGTAAAAGGGTGTGTTCCCCTTGTAAAAGGGCATTGTTTTTTATTAGTTTTTTTTTTTAGGTAATTGCTTAATTAAAACTTTGATGGTATTCAAGTTAATTATATATATATACAGTACAGACCAAAGGTTTGGACACACCTTCTCATTCAAAGAGTTGTCTTTATTTTCATGACTATGAATATTGTAACTTCACACTGAAGGCATCAAAACTATGAATTAACACATGTGGAATTATATACTGAACAAAAAAGTGTGAAACAACTGAAAATATGTTTTATATTCTAGGTTCTTCAAAGTAGCCACCTTTTGCTTTGATTACTGCTACGCACACTCTTGGCATTCTGTTGATGAGCTTCAAGAGGTAGTCACCTGAAATGGGGGGTCCCACCCTGGAACCAGGCCTGGGGTCGGGACTCACCGGAGAGCGCCTGGTGGCCGGGTTGCTCCTTGCAGGACCCGGCCGGGCCAGGCCCAAATGAGAGACGCAAGGCCCAGTGGGCCAACCACATGCAGGGGAACAGTGAGGGACCGGTGCAAAGAGAATAGGGTGGCGGACAAATGTGGAGACCTCAGCAGCCCGATCCCCGGATGCTTAGGCTGGCTCTAGGGACGTGGAATGTCACCTCACTGGGGGGGGGGGGGAGCCTGAGTTGTGCGGGAGGTCAAGAGCTATCGACTAGAAATAGTCGGGCTCACCACCACACATAGCGTGGGCTCTGGAACCCATCTCCTCGAGAGGGGCTGGACTCTCTTCTACTCTGGAGTCGCCCACGGGGAGAGGCGGCAAGCTGGGGTGGGTTTGCCTGTTGCCCCCCCAGTTCAGCCGTCTCGTGTTGGGGTTTACCCCAGTGGATGAGAGGGTCGCATACCTGTGCCTTTGGGTTGGGGATAGGTCTCTGACTGTCGTTTCGGCCTACGGACCGAGCGGTAGTGCGGAGTACCCGGCCTTCTTGGCGTCCCTGTCGGGGGTGCTGGATAGTGACCCTCCTGGGGAATCCATTATTCTGCTGGGGGACTTCAACGCCCACTTGGGAAACGACAGTGACACCTGGAGAGGCGTGATCGGGAGGAATGGCCTCCCCGATCTGAATCCGAGTGCTGCTTTGTTATTGGACTTCTGTGCTAGTCACGGATTATCCATAATGAACACCATGTTCAAACATAAGGTTGTCCATCAGTGCACTTGGCACCAGGACACCCTAGGCAGGAGGTCAGTGATCGACTTTGTTGTCATATCATCAGACCTTCGGCCGCATGTTTTGGACACTCGGGTGAAGAGAGGGGCTGAGCTGTCCACTGATCACCACCTGGTGGTGAGTTGGATCCGCTGGAGGAAGAGAAAGTCGGACAGACTTGGCAAGCCCAAGCGCATAGTGAGGGTCTGCTGGGAACGCCTGGCGAAGCCCTCGGCCAGGGATGTTTTCAACTCCCACCTTTGGGAGATCTTTGACCAGATTCCAGGGGATGTTGGTGACACAGAGTCCGAGTGGACTATGTTCTCCACATCTATTGTTGATGCTGCTATCGTAGCTGCGGCCGTAGCGGCGGCAATCCCAGAACCCGGTGGTGGACACCGGCAGTAATGGATGCTGTCAAGCTGAAGAAGGAGTCCTATCGGCTGTGGCTGGCTTGTGGGACTGCTGAGGCGGCTGACGGGTACCGTGAGGCCAAGCGTGGCTCGAGCTCAGTGAGGTTGGATGGAGAGCGTTCGTGAACAGCAGTCTTCAGCTCTTTCCACAGATTCTCGATTGAATTCAGGTCTGGACTTTGACTTGGCCATTCCAACACCTGGATACGTTTATTTGTGAACCATTCCATTGTAGATTTAGCTTTATGTTTTAGATCATTGTCTTGTTGGAAGATAAATCTCCGTCACAGTCTCAGGTCTCTTGCAGACTCCAACAGGTTGTCTTCCAGAATGGTCCTGTATTTGGCCCCATCCATTTTCCAATCAATTTTGACCATCTTCCCTGTCCCTGCTTACGAAAAGCAGGCCCAAACCATGATGCTGGCACCACCATGTTTGACAGTGGGGATGGTGTGTTCAGGGTGATGAGCTGTGTTGCTTTTACGCCAAACATATCCTTTTGCATTGTGGCCAAACAGTTCGATTTTGGTTTCATCTGACCAAAGAACCTTCTTCCACATGTTTGGTGTGTCTCCCAGGTGGCTTGTGGCAAACTTTAAGCAATAATTTTTATGGATATCTTTGAGAAATGGCTTTCTTCTTGCCACTCCTCCATAAAGGCCAGATTTGTCCAGTGTACGACTGATTGTTGACCTATGGACAGACTCACCCACCTCAGCTGTAGATCTCTGCAGTTCATCCAGAGTGATCATGGGCCTCTTGGCTGCATCTCTGATCAGTCTTCTCCTTGTTTGAGATGAAGGCTTCAAGGGACGGCCGGGTCTTGGTAGATTTGCAGTGGTCTGATACTCCTTCCATTTCAATATGATTGCTTGCACAGTGCTCCTTGGGATGTTTAAAACTTGGGAAATCTTTTTGTATCCAAATCCAGCTTTAAACTTCTCCACAACAGTATCTTGGACTTGCCTGGTGTGTTCCTTGGTCTTCATGATGCTCTCTGCGGTTTGAACAGAACCCTGAGACTATCAAAGAGCAGGTGCATTTATATGGAGACTTGATTACACACAGGTGGATTCTATTTATCATCATCAGTCATTTGGGACAACATTGGATCATTCAGAGATCCTCACTGAACGTCTGGAGTGCGTTTGCTGCACTGAAAGTAAAAGGGCTGAATAATACTGCACGCCCCACTTTTCAGTTTTTTATTTGTTAAAAAAGTTTGACGCATCCAATAAATTTCATTCCACGTCACAATTGTGTCCCACTTGTTGATTCTTCACAAAAAATTAGAATTTGATATCTTTATATTTGAAGCCTGAAATGTTGCGAGAGGTTGAAAGGTTCAAGAGGGCCGAGTACTTGCTCAAGGCACTGCATATATATATATATATATATATATATATATATATATATATATATATATATATATATATATATATATATATATCAAATCTCAGATTCAAACATGGATTTTAAAGCATTTTTATTTTTTCTGATGAACTATTTTCCTCATTCTTTTATTTTTATGTTAGCGCCACAGAAAAATAATGCTCCCACATCACCTTCCTATGCTATTCACACTTTAGCACACGCAGTTTGATCACCACATGAACCAGTCAACCATTTTCAGGACATGTTGCAAAATTCTGCCACATGAGCACCGCATTTCTGATACGTCATGTATGTCAAATGTTGAGTCAAATGTTGCAGCTATATTTTAACATCATTTAATGCAGACGCTTTACTCACTTAAGGATATAGTATGGTTGAAACTAAAAGTGGAACTTATGCTATCCTGTGTGATTATGTAGGCTTACTGATTATCTCACCACTTAGGGGCACTCAAAAAACATTAAAATTGTATTCCTAGATGGACAATTGAAAGAATTACCAGAATGTGATGGTGACATCACGGAAAAGTAACATATCCCATCATGACGGAGTAGAACAATTTCACACCATTGCTCTCAGTATACATGAACTTCTTACAATGTGGTTTCATCAAAAGTAACATGCATACTTCAAAGATATGACACGACTTGATGTTCAACAAAATCTCCTTCAATTCCTAACCATTACACCTACCTAATATTGGTTTTTCAAGTCAAGATAGGAATCACTGTGACATCAGCTTAATACAAGGCATAATCAGACAAAAGTGTTCCAGCTGTAACTTTAAGCCAGAATATGACTGACATTCCACAATGTGGATGCCAATGCTAAGGACAATGACAAGGTCATTAATCTTCTTCAGAACTGGTAAAAAGTTTTTTTTTTTAGATTGCTTTCCGTTCATGTTCACCACTCGTATTCTGTTGGTATAACATGAACTATTTATGCAACAGAGTAGTACGACAGTCAAACATTTCACATAAAAATGCATGCATCCATTGTCTATACCCGTTTATCCTTGTAGGGCCACAGGGTGACATAAAATCCAATGTAATATACATTAAACACCCTGCAAAGTCCATACAAAGAGTGGAAAAGCCATTTTTGAGATTTGTTGATAGCTGATCCTGGTGCTGTGTTCTAAACGCTTCTATGATCACCCGCTATAATGTGCTGCTTATATGTTGCAAATAATAACATATTGAATCATGTTCATCTGATGTTATGGAAGGGCCAAATGGTGCAAATGGACAGTTATGTGAATGATGCAGCAGTTTTGCAGAGCTAGTCCTTGGAAATCTTGCCATTTTAGTCCACCCTGGTCTTCATCACAAATATCTGGCATTCATTTTTTTTGTCACAAAATTATCCTGAAATTTATTTATTCATACTTAGCAATATTTGATTCAGTAAACCAAAGAACATCTACATGAATATGAGCAAATAGATTACTTGGCTTACCTTTTCAGAGTCCATTGCAGTGATGACCCATACACAGTGTGCATTGTTCTCATACTGAACAGGATAGTTAGGAGATGTTATCACCCCTTTGGGCCCTCTCAGATTACTGCCACAGGTACGGGCTACAAGAGAAAATTTGAGATGAAGAGTGAGCTAACAATAAAAAGGAGGTTAGAGAAAAAAAAAAAAAACTTGTACGTTATGGTCTGTACAAACCAAAAGTATCCTAATTTTTATTGATGGACATTTCTGCACATGTGAAATCTGAGTGGAAATTCTATTTTATTCTACTTGTCTTACCATGCTAGACAAAAACAATATTTTTATCTTCTTGAGTCATTCCCTAACTTTGTCTATATTTAGGTTTAGCAAACTTTACCAAAAATATTGTGGTTGAAATTATTTTAATCCAGTAATAATATCAGAAACAAACATAAAATAGTTTTAAGTTTGTCCTCAGTTCAAAAACACAACAGAGCCAGAGTAAAACGATTTTTATTTCAGTCAGTTTAAAAATACGTTTAAAAAAGGTTGGGGCATGACAGTTTATGAATGAATAGCATGGGGTAAGAACGCTGTCAAAAATAATGTGTATGTAAAGACGGAAATGTGTGCATATTAGTCAATAGTTGTGCATAAGTAAAATCCAAAAGAAGTATTGTATATTTTCTCTATAAGAATACAAAATAAAATGTTACAGCTTCAAGAAATTACAAACACAAAGTTCAAGTTTACAGTTGTGGTTTATTCTTTATGAATGCAATATGCTATAACAGTTTGTGAATACGATTTCTTTTCTATGAGAATACGCATTTACATCAGCGACTTCATCAGGCTGGTTAGTGGAGCATAGTTAGTCGATTCGCGTTGCGCAAAATATGCACCTCTGAATTTGTGGCGAACCGCCAGCAGAAGAAGAGAAGAAGAAGAAGCAGCAACACTAGCGCCAAAAGAACGGACCAAGAAACTACGGTACAAAGCCAGGTAATGTTAAAAAGTTTATATATGTCTTAATGTTGTTAATATATGCTCTTGGTTCGTCATTTTAGTGCTAGTCCTGCTGCTTCTTCTTCTTCTTTTGCTGCTGGCAGTTCGCAACAAATTCAGAGGTGCATACCGCCACCTACTGTACATCATTGTATAACTCCACCCACTATATTCTATGTTTTAGTTTTGTATTTCATAAAAGTAAGAACAATGCTTTATTTATAATACTCTTGATTTCCCCCCTATCTCCCCTCTGTTCCTAATTTTCCTTTTAGACTGAATTACCTCCCATTCCGGCACTACGTTTACTGGCGGTGAGGAGTGTGACAGCGCATGCGCAACGCGAATCGACTAACTCTGTGCTCTACTAACCACGTGACACCAAGTGGCTGATGTAAATTCGTATTCTCAAAGAAAAGAAATCGTCACAAACTGTTATTGCATATTGCATTCATTATGAATAAACCTCAACTGTAAACTTGAATTTTGTGTTTGTAATTTCTTGAAGCTGTAACATTTTATTTTGTATTCTTATAGAGAAAATATACAATACCTCTTTTGGATTATACTTATGCACAACTATTGACTAATATGCACACATTTCCATCTTTACATACACATTATTTTTGACAGCGTTCTTACCCCATAGAATAGTGCCAGTCCAGTCCAGTTGGTAACTTTAATTAGCTACCATGATGAGATCACTGCCATCATATGGTTAAGATTACAGCAAACTAACAGAGACTCACCCCTCCAGTGACTTTACTAGAAGATGAGTGACCATAAAGTTAAGGTGCTTGCAAACACACAGGTTTTAAGAAGCAATACACAGAAACATAAGGGACAGAGGTTAGATGAAGATAGAGAGGCAGAGAAATTAAAGGATAGTACCATGGAAATTGATGAAATAAAACAAGGAAAGTGACGACAGCAGGAGGCAAGAAAAAGACAGAAAATACCAGGAGAGAGGGGGAAAAGAGGAGAGGAACCCAGATGACTGATCAGACTGTTAATTAGAAAAGAGAGCTGAACTACATTTTGACACACACAGCTACTTGAACACACAGAAACACATTCATTGCAATTCATCTTGGAAACCAGCTTCTAATTAACAGCAAAGGTCTCAGCAGAAAACGAGAGATGCTTACGGGTTTGAATCTCAGAAGAGTGATCACACCAGATAATACAATTCACCAGAGCCACAATGTACTCTAGACATTTTAACCTCTGCCTTCCCATTTTCTAACAGTTTGTCCACTGATTTGGACTTTTATTATTCTCTACCTTTCTGTTTCTGAATCTACCAGTTTGCTCTCCCGATAATATTGTGATATATCCAATCAGTTAAATCAAAGTCAGGCACAATGAATATAAGGTTAGTTGTATGTCCATGCAAATTTGTGTCATTCCTGGAATTTGAGTTTTCCCACAACATGCATCTTGTTTTCCACAAATCTCAATGTGGCTGTACTTTGTATTTGTTCCATATATTGAAAATATAATACATAATGTAAAAAAATCTTTATTGCAAAAATTCATATTGTGAATTTATACTTTATACTTTAATGTATAAATTCACAATATAAATTCACTTATAATTCTGTCACATTTGATAAACTACAAAATGTATGAATCCTTCTTTCTTTAATTTTGTATTATTTATCTTTGTAATTTAAAGTGCACATGAACTAAACTCAAAGTGAACTTCTAAATGATTAATGCAATTTGTCTCCTATAAAAATGAGTTTGTTTGCCCATATTTTAACTGATTTACAGAGAAACAAAACTGATATTTCCATTCAAAGTTTCAATATGAAGCTAAATTTGGATTTCTTTTCTTTCCATCTCTCACTGTCTCATTTTCAATCCTTTCTGACAGGAGGAGCCAGTATTATGACTTTAGGCATGTTTCCGAGGTCACAGACATCCATATATTCACAATACAGGCACACACACACTTGCATATAATGGTACACACATACGCCTATAACACAATCTGACAGGGACCCTACAGTATATGTCTGAGCGCAGCAACTGGCTGTCCATCAAACACACCAACAATTCAAGGCCAATACTGCTGCAGATATTAGATGTGTGACATTATACTTTGGACATTTGCTGTCAGAACAAGCATGTTTGTGAGTGCATGTGCTCGCACACTTGTGCATATGAAACCAGCCGTCTGCTATTTCATTCCATGGCTATAAACCCAACAGGGTATTGTCAGTAAACATGAGGGCAGTTTGCATCTTTGCTCTGCCACATCAATAAATAAAATCATGTAAATCCAAATGATACTGCTTTTCATGCATCCTTAGAAATAAATGTATGTAACACTCGTGCTCCCAAATAAAAACAAAATACCATAACCCTTAACAGGTTTTCAGATCCAATAATTTGTATGCAATGCATTACAAATGTGGATTAGAGTGTCATTAGATTGCTTATCAAATCTATTCCTTTGCAAGGATTTTGGTAATAGTTGCTGAGAGTACTTAAATCAATAACTTTTACATGCATCAAAAATATACTGATTTAACAAAGGTATTCTCAGAAGAAGCAAGATTATTTATTTTATTAGCTACATGCATTGTTTGTATGGCTCAGGGGCATTTTTAGGGTCTCAAAACATTGGGGGCTTTAGCTCAAATCCAAAATATTTAGATTTCAGTAAGACAATTTATAGGTAATTTAAAATTAAAATAATATAGGTCATATTGTACCAGTTCTCTGTCTTGGCTGGTTCTAGACTGAATGTAAATTATTGTGAATCAAACAAAAAGTATTGCAGTAATTTTACTTTTTATTTTTGTTAGAAGCTGAATGAAGGACAAGGAGAAACAGAGTTTAGGCCTGTTGAAAAACCATTTTGCTGATGCAAATAATGACACATTTTGAGGTATTTAGAAAAGAACTTGATCTGAATTTTTGCTGACAAACATTTTTCTTAAACTCAGAGATGTTTACTAAGGGCCAGATAAATGTGCTTCTTTTGTCACCTACATAAATTACCTTTTTTAAACATTACATTCTCATCAAAGTGTTCCACTCCTGAGGCTCCATTGTCTTTATTCTTATATTTCAAAAAAGGAAAGTGGTATAAAGTTGATTTTCCTAAATCTTAGTCAAATAGTTAAATCCTAAAACACATTTATTTTATTATGCCAAGAGCTTTCGAAACATTTTATTAAAATTGTTCCTTCTTTTATGAACCTGTTCTCTTTTATCGTCATCTTTTGAGCCCTTCATTCCACTTCTGAAGAAATTTGGCCTGCCAAAAATAATAAATGAAACATTTTTCAACCCAGTCTTTTGTTCTGCACAGAGCATGTGAGACATTAGTACAGTTCTCCCTATTAAACACTGAGAGGAAAGGGTGTTAAGTTGTGATGTTTAAAATATAGCATAGAGCCTCATCCTGGACCTTATCAGTACTAATATTACAGTTATTAATAACTGTATACATATGGTATGTATGTCTCCCCTTCAGTAAAACTGTATCCTTGTTAATGAGTTTAGTTTATATAATAATACATGTGTAATTCAGAAAAATAAAATAGTTAACTAATCAATGGTCCACCTGTGATTAATTGGTATGATTTATTTCTTAATTATGCTGCATCTTTAAACCCAGAGCTGTATGTTTAGAATCAGCACAGAAGATATGAAAGAGAAGAGGGAGGCTTACTTTTGCAGTTTCTACTGCATCTTACTGGAACCAGGAGATAATTTCCTGGTTTATTGAGGAACACTTATTCTGTTTACATGTAGAACTAGACTATAAGACTGGCTGCAGCCATGAGATGCAATGTGTTGATCTGAAGGACCTTTTAATGTGTTCAGCTAGGATTAAATGCTTTTTATTTTGACTGAAGTAAAGGACCAGATATTTTCACATTATGATGCAAATCCGGCTAGAAACTCACAGAGAAGGTTGCTGCTGTTTTCTATCACAGATCATTTAACTTCACCTGTAGTTCAGGTGAAAGTTCCTCATCTTGACCCTGAAGATGCTCATTAGAGTGAACCTCCAACTCATGTCTTGCTGGGTGAATAAGTGATTAGCTGTAACTTACAATTAGCCCATCCTGAGTCAGCATTCAGGTTTTACCGCTATCTTCTCCTGGGTTATACCGCTCGGCGTCCACCTGTTCCTGAACACACACCCACCAGACACCCACTCTCACGTTGGCTCCGAGGTTGCTCTGAAATGATCTCTGTTCGAGCCGCTCAGTGTAACTTTTCAGGTAATGAAGGAGGCAGGTCGACCTGGAGTAAACTGCTGTTCTGGAGTTCTCCACAATGGAGTCCATCTCTGGCTGTGCGCGTAGTTGCGCATTGGCGGTGCGCAAATGAGTATTTTGTGTCTTTTCCTTATAACTCATTGTCAGATTAGGTGGAGCGGGACGTGGTTATATGGAACACAATTGAACAAATTTGATTGTTTTTAAATATAAATGTGAAGTCCAATACCATTTTGTGGCTGCATCTTTTTAATACTTCTAAATTTATTCTATGAAGAAGTTCGGGGCTATTCAGAAAACATCCGGGGCTAACTATGCGCCTGTGTGGCTACATCCTAATAAAAAGACCATTGCATGTAATTCCACTGCAGCGGAAGAACTATTAAAAACTCATTAAAAATTTATGATATCGCATTTGGATTGCAGGGCTTTGCTTTATGATGAGCTTGCAGGACTGGTTTTATTGCCATATTACCTACAGCACTGCATTTCCAATTAGCTGTAGGGGTTAACTCTGCAACTTTAGGATGAAAATACTTTGTAAAGTGTTTCATCAGACTAAGAAAATATTATTCTTGACCATTCTCTGAATCTCAGGTATTTATTTTACAGTTAACATGTAAACCTATAGTGTTTTTCTTTTTGTTTGTTTTGTTTATTTTTATATATTTATATAAAGTTTATATTTGTCTTTCATCAAATCAGGTCGCTGTGAGAAATTTGTTTTTTTATTATGTCTGTTAATTTTGTTTTTTAAAAATAGGTGTTTACTCCTCAAGAAAAATACGTATAAGAATAGATTCAGATTCATAGTGTAAGAATAGTTTAGACTTATGAAAAAGGCGTTTGAAGAATATTCTCATTGTCAATGTATCACTCAGGAAGAATGTTATGATGCAACCTTATTCTTGCAAAACAAGAATTATTACAAAGATTTTCAACGCTGCAGCAAAAACCAATGGGACCATAAAATGGAAGTGCAAAGAACTTAATTTTACCACAAACTAGCCATACTTTGCAACATTTTGGACAGAGGAATCAAAAGACTAATCAATAGTGTTAGAAGGTGTCATGATCCGCACTCGTGTTGTGTTTTCTGTTATTCGCACCCATTTTTCATGTAGTTTTGTTAATTTTCTGTTGTATTTAAGTCCGTGTGTTTTGTTCCCTCATTGTTGGGTGGTCTGTTTGTCCAGCTGCTTTGCTTTTACTCATGGTTCCTGGGTTTTCCTTGTGTCCTGTAAGTTTTTGTCTGTTCATTAAAATGTATCCATTCACCATATGCCTGCAGATGTCCTGCTGCCACTTTGGTCTTTCACCACTGCAAACCGCAAAAGTATGACACGACCAACAGAAGGACCAGGCAGCAGGCGAGGAGATTATTCTTTTCAAGACCCTCAGTAGGCAGGCAGAGTAGAGCTCACAGCCATCTGAGAAGGAGAAGCAGCGATTGCCATTTTGGGGCTCAAGGCTGGCGATTCCTTTTCCGGGAACTGGTCCCTGTCAATGTGGCATCTCTCCTCCCCCACCCCAAAGCAGAGCGACATTCCAGCGGAGAGGACACAGTGGTAAGCAGTGTGCTATACTGCCAGCTTCCGACGCCCCACACTCCTTCCGCGAGGGATGGGCAAGCCCTGCGTGAACACGCCGTGAGTCCACCTCACGCTGCCTGACGGCTCCAGCACCTGCTCCAGCACCTGTTCCACGTTGCCCATTGTCACCTGATCCCTGGCGCCAGCCTGGGCCTTGGGTGGAGGATCCTGCTCCTTTGGTTGTACAGCCAGCTCCCACCTCCATTGAGGGTCTCCTTGATGCCTCAACTTCAGCTTCTCGTTCCACTGATGGTCAGCTCAACACTTCAGCATCTGCTTCTGCTGAGGTTCCACCAGACGCCTAACCTTCTGCCTCTGTTGGAGGTCAGCCTTGTGCTTCAGCTCCTGCCTCCGCTGTAGGTCAGTCAGATGCTTCAGCTTCAGCTTCTCCAGACCTTTGCTGTTACTCCTAGTTTTCCTGTTACTTCTGGTTCCTAATTATTCATTTGTGTATGTTTTAGTCTGTTCATTAAAATGTATCCATCCATAATGGACCTGCAGATGTCCTGCTGCCACTTTGATCCTTCACCACCGCAAGCCTCGACAGAAGGTACTATTGATTCAAAGAAAACAATAACTAGTGCAGTCAACCACCAGTGGCCTCTATGCATGTTCACTGCACAGGACTCCATTGCTGAAGCAAAAAGCATTTGTAAGCTTTTTTTAAGATTTGGTGCAAAACATTTGGACAACCTGGTAAAATACTGGGAGAATACAGTCTGTTTAATTGAGGCCAAAGCTGAACTCTTTGTATATTATTTCATTTACCATGTTTGGAGAAGGAATGGCACAGAACATCATCATACCAGCAGTTAGGTTTGGAGTTGTTGTTTCTCAGCATATGTTTAATATATACTTTGTATAACTTAAGGCTTAATGGAGAAATGTACTAAGACATGTTTAAGAAGAATCTAAAGATGAATGAGGGTGAGATTTTGAGAAAGGTAATGATGTCCAACAGAGCCAGGAGAACTCTAAACCGGTTTTAGAGGAAGAAAATAAAGTAGCTATAATAGTCAAGTCAGACAACCATGTTGAATTCATTAAAGGGGACATATTATGCAAAATCCACTTTTTTAGCTCTTAAACAAATTTTTTGGGAGTCTCAGAAAGTCTAGAAAATTTGAATTTAGTTCCTACAGATTGTGCATTGTGATATATTTAGGTGCTTTTTGGGTCATATTTGGTCAGTCTGTTCAGATTTTTCCCTTTTATATTTTGTTTCGTTCTTTATTACGTCACAGTATTTTCTGTGGAACTTCTAAAGATGGTCATGGACTTCTGGCTAACCAATCCAGCGAATCCGACATTTTTTTTTCTTGTAGTTCAAGTTGAAGGATGCCGAAGCAGCAAGCGGAAAAATCTAAATGTTGGGTGTATTAACCCACACCAGTCATTACACCATCCCCCAGGATCAGAACCTCTTCGGAGTGCCTGGTTAAATTTGATTTTTCATGGAAACGTCCTGACATCAGTGGGGAACGTCCGCAATATTTGCATGAAGCACTTCAGAGAGGAGTGTTTTAGCAACCTCGTCCAGTATGAAAGGAGATTAGCTGAAAGACTTCATCTGTCTGAGGGCACAGTTCCTTCTGTCTATCGAAGCGACGGACAGAGCAAAGAGGTAGGCTGCAGATAACTGTAAAATGACAGCAAGCTTGATTGTTGAGGTGTTGATATAACCTACTGGCTGTTGTTTTGATAGCACAGGTTTGTGCCTCCTGCTAATGTTAGCGCTGCGTGCTCACTTTCAGCTCTTCAAGCACATCACCCTTTTGTGTGTTTTGAATAACAATGTTAGGATTATGAATCTGAGAATATGATTTAATATTTAATATTAATATTTTAATATTTTATCAAATAATATTTCTGTCTGTTAAGGGTTGTCCTGTGAGTACCAGCTCAGTAAGGCGGTGGTATTAGGACAAAATAGAAAGGTGTGAGATGAGCTCTGACATTATTGAACAGCAAAACTCTGCACATATATGGAATGAATTCACACAATTTCTTAAAATACAATAATTTATTAACAAAAATAAGTCAACTCAAAGTCAAACATATTTCAATCAACAAACTCTTTACTATGCTAAAACAATCTAACTAACTACCAAGCAGAATTAAAGAATAGGGAAGACTAATGGGCTATGTACAATATAAACAAGTTGATTAAAGATGGTTGAAACCATGACTGAAGGAGTGATGCAACATTACCATTCAATGTTATTTATGTTTGAGAACCAAGGATTATCTTGAAGAACCTGGAAGTGAAGTTAAGTTAGTCTTGGAACTAACTAAGGCAATAATCAGCATACCTTTAGACAACCCTTCACAATGCAAGATCAGATAAAATATTATTTTATTAAAATCATGTTTTAAAGAAAGATCTGCTGAATAAAACCAACTTTCTGGATGACTAATTCTCAACGGGGTATCATTAGCTGCCTTTATTTATTAAAATAATATTTAAAGAAATATTATTAAGGGAAATGGTAAAATATTTAAGGGAATATTTTGGAAAAGAGCCAAATCTTTCTGGAGAAATGGGGCTTAATGGTGTTTACTTAGTTATCAAATTTAGTAAAATGATGTTAGGGACATATTACTTACTGGATTGAAAACTAAACCTTTCTGGGTAAATATTATTTGACAGCAAGCACATGTCCTAGCTGAGTTCAACACAAACAAAGCCAAACTTCATAAAATGAAAAACGTTCAGATCATTTCATCCTAAATATCTCTCTATTACTCTCTGCCCAAAACCTAACCTCATGAACCATGCTGAGGAATTGTCCGGGTGACGACAAAGTTTGAAGAGAGCTCTGTGAACAATGGGCGGCCGCTCTGTCGGGCCGACCAAACTGCACGTTACCACGGTGATGCGGCTACTTGTTGTCCTTCTCTCAGGCAGGGAAAACCGCTTCACTCGGCTTGTAGAGACAGCGTCTCTACTGGAGACTTCTCTGGAACCGTTTGCTTCTGCAGGCCTCATTGAAAAAGTAAGCAATGCTTATACCTTAATTTACCCCTTTTATGAATGAATACCGGATTCTTTCAACAGTAATTCATCAGTACTTAACTTAGTGCATATGATCGATGATCGTATGACACCCTTGTATCCAGTTTGAAAAGTTAATGTCTTTTTGCCAGCAAAGAGACATTAGCGTGCTGTTCCTCTCCGGCCAGTCTCTCATCATGGGAAGTCTGTCCCCCCCCCACCTTCCTCAGTTGCTGGAAGTTGGTTAAATGCAATTTCTTTTGAAAATTCCAGAAAAGTTTGCACCGGAGTGTAATGTTGTTTCCATGGCTGTGGGTCCCAACAACAATATTAAACAAACAATTTTGCGATCTGTTTGGTTGCCATTTTTTCGTCTTGAGAAACACATGATAAAAATGCATTTAGTGATGTTCTTGATGCTAGTGTTAGCTAACTCGTTAACCATGTTGGGGTCTTGTTCAAAAGTTGTGCTCATTCATTTTGTGATTAAAATGTTAAAAGGTATCTTACATGTAGTTTGTGTAAAAATATTGTCAGTAACATTAGTAATGGGATTACAGCTTTTGTTACAACTATGAATTCCTTAACTTTTCTCTGCTATTGTTTAAGAATTGACATTTTAAAAATGAAGAGTGTATAAAAGAAATCCCCAAAACCTTCAAGATTTGAAAGCAGTAGCAACTGGCACATTTTTTACTTTTCTGCCTTTCTGCAACATCATTTTTAAAAGTTTTATTGGTATTGGCGTGAGGCAATACTTAAAACTTTTTTTTAGCAGGTTTAAAGTTTTGGAGGTAGGGGGTTTGGTATGGATAGTTTCTTCATTCATGCTCACACTTCCCTACAGGAAACACCTAGCTCCCACCCCACATATAAAATATTAGAGAATGTTCTCTGTATCAAGCATTAAAAGTTTTACTTAAAAGTCTCTTGATGTTCAGTGCCTATTCATTTCACAATAAAACACCATTTGATGGTGATAAAATGAACTGCACTCAGTAAAAGTTCCTAAACGTAGAGAGCAAGCTTGTGATATTCAAAATGCTCTTGAATGGACTAACTTAAATGTTTTCGAACATTGGTCTGGTCTTATTTTGGCTCCTTTTTTCTTCTATGTTGAGCACAGCCTTCAATATAATACAAAAGCAACATTTCTTTTTACATTTCTATCATGAATTAATAGGTTTTGTAACCATGAAAATGTCTATAAACACGTTATTTTACATTTGCTTTTTTTACATTTGTTTTTCAATTGATATTCATTTTAGGATTATTAATTATGTTTTAAAACATGCCTTTCTCATTTCCCATCGAAAATTAGCTTATCGATTAAAGATGTATAATTTTAAATCTTATTCTGCCAGAGGTACGAATAATTTTGGTGTTAACCTTATAGCACATCTTTGAAATCTGTGACCTAAAGAGATAAAAACCTATTTCAGTGAGGATCATTGCATAACTTACTTCTGCAGATGGGTCTGTGATCGCTCCAAGCAGCCAACGTGTCAGTAACTCGTTGACAGGTGATGCTTTTAGATCCATGCAGTACGTAGCTGTCATCACAACTGAACTGGACACTCGAGCCAACCCTAGAAACAATATCAACATTTGTCAAACAGTAAGATTTCAGACTTTTTTTTTTTTTTTAAAGATATGTTTTCAGCACTAGTGGCCTTTATTTTGTATTTCTCTTTGACAGTAGGCAGAAAGGAAAGAGGGGTAGACATTTGGCAAATGTCGCCAGGTCCGGGACTCGGACTCGGGACAGCCGCTTCGAGGACTATAGCCTCTGCACATGGTCGCACGCTTTCGCCCCTACACCATCAGCGCCATTTTTTTCTTTGTTTAGATTCGTATCCAGTCCGCTTGTATGGCACCTAGTGTGTAAAATGTTACGTCTCCACCTTGATGACACACCAAAATCTCCCACTTGACCAAAAATTCACAAAACACACTCTGATTTACAATGATGACATACATACATACACACACACAAACATCTTATAAGATGAGATACAATCACAAACCAACTATTGACCTCTTTAACTATGACATCTCCAATTATAGTGAGAGAAGTTCTACCATATTAAGAACAGCAAACAGTTAAAATGTGTTTATCTGTAAAAGTTTTCAGGAGAAAGATAGCAAAAATAAAAAGCCCATTTTCATAAACATAAGAGAAAAAATACAATACTGCTGCTTCTGATGCTAAGCAAATAAAAGGCAAAGGAAGATTAGCATTTTATAATCACATCTGCTTAAATAAAATGATATCTCCGTTTCCACTGATTAGATGACAGGCACCATGGGGTGATTCATTGTATCTACCGAGCAAATTTTTAGTGGTTAGCCTCTTAGATAAGAACTATTCCCTGTAGTTCTTTGTGTGTAGCCCCTGTATGACTGGACCCTGGAGAGAGGAACTGGGACATGAAAGCAGCCCTGGAGTTTGACCTGAGGCTGTAGCACAGCACCAGCAGCATGTGAACACAGTGAGGCAAGGCTGCCTGAATACCCCAGTGTTACTAGACAGTTTTCTACAAACTAAAAGATATGCAATAGTGCTACAAATCAGTATCAGAGATATCAGCCATATACATTTGATCCAGTGTCTTCTGTAAGATCTAAATTTTTAATTTAAATATTGGTACATGGATCGCACTCATTAAATGCAGTCAAAGCATTAAAAAATCTTTGTTGACAATTCCTCTGCAGGGTTTGCAGAACCAGGATTTCAGTCTGAAATTTTCTTTAGTGTCATCGGTTTGGTTAAAAAGCTACACTCCCTTCAAAGAGACACTTGTCTTGGAGCCTTTGCTGCTCTGGAGCAGGATGTCTAAAGAGCAGGTCTGGTTAAAACACTTCGCTGTATTTGGTACTTTCAAAGCAGGAGGATGTTATCATAGTCTGGACTAAACTTTAAATGTAATACTTAGCTACAATAATTAACTTTTTCTATATGTTTTGTTGTATTTTCTAATAGCTTTTATCCAAAATTGGTCAAACTCAGGCCTGGTTGACATGTAACTGAAAGGTTGGAGGAAATCTCCGTTACGGTGACTGATGGATTCTCAGTCACTTCCTTGAACAAAGTCCCTTCTTGATAGACAACTCTGTTTGGTTGGTCAGCCATAGTTACTGGTGTTTTGAAACTGTTTGCTTTCCAATTCAAAGTAATTAAGAAACACTTAACACCTTTAAGAAATGGTTTTGATGTGTTGCCATAACTTTATTACAGATGTCCTCTAAAGTGCTCTTTGGGATTCATTCCTCAATTTTCATCCTCAAAGGAAATGTAACACGAAGGAACATTTTAAGGCAAATCTTTGTACTCTTTTCACTTTAAAACAGTCCTGAAAATTGTTTAAAAGTGGGGTCAGTGAGTGGAGATGTTGAAAGAAAATTAGTTAAATTTTGAGGAATTAAAACTACAGTATTTTAGAGTGCAAAGTAGAAGAACTGTGAATACACTCTGAATTATCCTGACTGAGGAAATTTCTAAGAAACTATTGAGTTTGTTCTGTTAACAACATATATAACACATACTTAATTTCAAAGCACAGAGATTCCCTCCAAGTTTGTTTTGTATGATATATTATGACACTGCTCCCCACTGGCTCTCTAATAAATTCCACATATTTAGATTTCTGGCACCCCAACTCAATAGCTTCCTATGTTTTTCATATTCAGAAGCACCTCATACCCAATAAAAGCTACAACAAAATGTCTTCTGAAATTGTTGAAACTAGTTAGCCTTGATATATAAAGTAATTTGCTAAAAATATTATCAAGTATAAGCTACATTGCTATTTAAAACAATACCAGTTAGATTTCTCCCTGACAAAAAGGCAATATTTTCTTTTATCATAAAATTGTTTATTGTTTTGGCTCCCACCCTCAAGAAGAGGATAACAGAAACTTTAAACTCATGCAACCTGTCTGAAAAACACTTTTTATCCAAAAGGAATAAGTGTATTGAACAGTCTTCCCAGTATTCTTATACAGTGTGCAATACCGGTAAACACAAGCAATACTCAGATGTGTGAAATTTTTCCTGTGTTTTATTTTATTTTTTATTTATTTTGTTTGTCATTTATACTGCTCTACATTTACTCTCACTCACTTAAAACTGTGCACATATATTTATATTATATTGTAGATATGTTTATACTGTTTAATTTGTATTGTATTGCACCGACTACGCCAAAACAAATTCCTTGTATGTCCAAAAACGTACTTGGCAATAAAGCTTTTCTGATTCTGATTCTGATTCTGATTCTGATTCTTGATGTAGCAAAAGTCATACTTTGTTTTCCAGATTGTGTCATGTTGCAACCACAAAATCCAATATATCTGATTGGTATTTTATGTGGTGTCACCAGATAGGTCAGGAACAAGGTTATTAAGAAGTTCAAAGCAGGGTTAGGTTATAAAACATATTTTCAAATTTCAAACATCTCACAGAGCACTGTTCAATCCATCACCAAAACAGATGACACAACTGCAAACATACCAACAAATGACTGTCAATTTAAACTGGTAGGCTGGGAGATGACAGCATTAATAAACACAGTTCAACTAAAATTATCTGCCAACTGGATGACCATTAGTGGTGCACTCCATACAAAGCTGTGAAAACAAAGCTGCAAGAAGTCCTGTTAGGTTTTACCACACACAATTTAGAGGACCCAGAAAGCATTTGAAAACAAGGTGCTCTGGTTAGATAAGACTATAATTTTATGTTTTAGTTTTACATCCAAAATGCTAAGAGTGACGGAAAACTAACAATGGACATCACCTTAATCCCACCATCTCAATGTTAAAACAGGTTGGTGGAACCATCATGCTATGGGGTTGGTTTTCTTCAGCAGGGACAAGGGAACTGGTAAGAGTTGACATTGCAATTCTGAAAGAAAACATAGACTGCAAATGACTTGATAATGGGGCTTACGTTTACTGTTCAGCAGAACAACGACTAAAAATTCAACCAGAGCTACAATGAAATGGTTCAGATCAAAGGGTATTCAAGTAATAGTCAAGGTTCAGACTTAAATCCATTTAAAAATCTGTGGCAAAACTTGAATATTTATGTATACAGATGTTCTCCATCAAGTCAGATTGAATTAAATTTTCATCTGAAGATGTGCAAAGCTCATCAGAACATACTCTAAAAGACTTGCATTTTATTTGTAGATAATGTTTCAAAATCATTAAAAGCTTTTTTCTACCTCACAATGTTGCAAAGCTCTGTGTGGAGTTTATCACATAAAATCTCGCTGAAGTCAGGCAATAAGATTCACAGATATATGCATTTCTGATTACCTTTCACTGAAAAAGTTTATACTTGCAGTATAAACCAGAGATTGTTGGATTAATCTATTTGACCTTTTGCAGCAGTTTGCACCAAAGAGGTGGTGACAACTGATCAAACACATTCCTAAAGGCCAAAATTTATCATTTCTAATTCCTCTAATTCTGCATAATTTGTTTGACTAATTATTTTCACTATACATTATATTTCTAATGTACATTTGGATCATAAGTGTTCACTGCTTCCTGACTGCAAAATAGAGGAGAATGAAAAGCCGATGGATGACCACAGAGTGGGCACTATAAAATGCAAAGCAAATAGTCTAGATCCACCTCAGGTAAACAACATAACTGTAATATTGCTTTATATGTCATACGTCTAATAGCTGAGGTATTTCTAAGCATGCGGCAAGTATCTGTCCGGCAATAAGACTACAGACTGCAAAAATAAGCCTTTATTCAATGGATTGTACAAAACGTGTGGCACAAGTTTATAACTTGCAGGAGGCAAAGCTATTAGTGGTATGTGAAATATATTTCTTAACCAAAGAAGATAATAGTAGACAATGTACAGGGTGTCTAATGTTAAATGACTCATATTAGTAATGAGATTTTGTTATGTTATTAAACTTAGTTGTCATGATTTCTTTACTTATCCTAACTTAATTGAAAATGTTAGTCATCACCATGTGAAATAAAAGATTGTCTTTGTTAGAGAATCTAATTTGCTTCCTGCTCCTCTGAAAGGAGGGGCAGTTTTAAAGCATCACAGAGTTGCTGCTGATAATGTTAATAAACTTTTCAGCGTTAACCAACATGAAATTGTTTTTTTTTCTCAGCTCAGTGTCAGCAGGATTCTCTGATCTTCTAACTTCAGACCATATCCCTGGTTTACTGCCACACTCTGTGGTGTGGTCTGTTTTTATTAGCTCCTAGCACCGCTTGAAACCAAAACTCTGACAGCGTAAAAAGAAAACAGCGAACCCTGTCTAAATCTCCTGCTGACATTATGTTGTTTTGAACAAAATTAGATGTGGTGAGATAAGAGAGCTTAGACAGACATTGGGTCAGCATGCTGGTCTATAACATAAGAATGTTAATTAGATACATGTAAGAAAGTAAAGTAATCTCCACCTCCGACCCAGCAAGCCTACCTTAGCATTTTGACTACTTGTGTTTGTTGATTGCAGGTAATTATTTGCTTTTCTTGGGTGACACCGACTGATCATAAAAAGATTGTTCTGACTACCACGCAACAGATCTTTCTTTAGAGGATTTTAAAGGCTAAAAATATAAATTAAACCAATGGTTCTTTAAGCCTTGGTGGTTATATAATTTATGCCACATTTAAAAAGCCAACACTGTAACAACAACAAGTCTCCAACAAACCTTGATTATTTATTATTATAACACTTTGGTCTCCGATGGTTTGTTTGTGTGGGTGGTAAAAAAATTACGTTGGTGGCAAGTGTCAAAGGATGTAGATTTTACCTGTTGTACATTTCATTGTAATGAAATAAACAGAGGTATTCATTTTACATGTCAGTAGTCATATCATCTATATTCTTACCTTTGAATGATTGTATTACTTTCTTCAGGTTTAAATGTGTAATCTATTCCAATGTAATATTGGAGACTGGAAAGAACACCAAAATATTTGGTTTTTTGGCCAATGAGTAAATATAGACAGAATGGTCTGAAAGGGAAAAATAAAATAAACTTACTGGAAGATTGAACCCATCCTTTTGCCATTTTCAGGAACTCCAGGATCTGGACAAACATCACCAGCAAGACCACTCTGGCCGACTTGAACAAAAGAGAAGAAAAAACTATCAGCCGATGTTTTATTTCAGACTAATGATTTTCATGTTATCAGGAAATATAACATGTTTTAGGAATATTCACAGGACAATTGATTTGCAGTATTTAATTATTGATGTGTGAATATAATGTAAACAATGCATCTATTTGTAAGGTGTATCAAGACAAAACACACAAATTGTAACAGTCTCTGGAAGAAAGAGAGGAAAGCTGAGGAGGTAGTAGCAGTAGAAGAAGAACGAGAAAAATAAAGAGATAAATGGATTCAATTTGACAATGAGCATTCACAATTGCAAAAAGGAAAATATTTATCTGTGGTTTTGGATAAGCTGCAGTGAATTATCCTTAACATGTAGTTAGCTGCAGAATGACACTTCAGACTGGCACAAATGATCAAATTTATGAGGCATCATACACAATCAGTCATAGAAACTATACAATCACATTACGCCAGAAGAGACATTACCAAAGGTGTTATAATAAATCAGTAGAATACATTTAATTTTATAGCCAAACGGGTATAATATGGAAATATCATGACTAATAGAAATAAAAACAATTGCAGTTTGTCCAAATTAATGTGACTGTTTTGTGCACTCCTATTTGTTACCCAGTGTTATTCTTAGCCATACACAATAGTAAAATTATTATTTCACAGGGTTCAGAATATCACCAAATCAGTAAAGAATATCCCCTATTTTATATAAATAAATGATATAATTATTGTTATCAATGAAAAATTGTAAATGCTCTTCAATAGTAGAAAATAAATCAGTTTTCATGTGTCATACATTTATTAGTATTAGTAACAGCTATTTTGCTTCTACAAATTACTAAGAGAATAGTCAACATAGCCAGATTTTAATGCAAAAGGGACTTTATTACTACTTTAGAAGGGAGAAATTCTCCCTCATTATTGTGGCATTTAGCAAATAGAAATAACTTAACTGTTGTTAAACAGGGAACATTTAGTCTCATTAAATGTCAGTAAGAAAAAAATGGTTATGTGCCTTTTAATTTGGTGGATGTGAAGATCTAGTTTAATTTGTTTATAGTTTTAAACATATAAATGTCATTTGACATTTGTGTTAAATTTTAAATTTAGCAGCACTTTTCCTCCACAGTTTTCCCTTTTCTTGTTTTGCATGGTAACATACTAACCACGGTGAGGTCAATACAGAAAAGTTATTCAACTTTCAAAATGTTGATGTTGTGCCTTTAGTCTAGCACTTACATGTAGTGCTTAAATTAGCATTTTCCAGGAAATTTTATAATATGGTTAAAATGCAGAAACCTTTCCAGAATGTGTGGCACTGATTTCTCTTCAAAATGGAAGCATGGATAATTCTTTACCTCTTGTTTTGCTTCACAGTTTTATTCACTAACGGACCGACTGCATTTTTAAAAACATTTAGCAACTTTTTGGGCAGCTCCAAAAATCTATGGTGACAACTACACAAAGACTTAAGAGAATCAATGCAAAATTAATAAATTATATAATTTTAAAGGCTTTGCATAAAATTTAAATGACAGACTAACTGTTTCAAGTGATCTGTAGAGAATTGAATGAGAGAAAGCTTCTCCCTTCTTATTGCATTGTATCATTTTTGCCTTGAATCGTCAATCTGTTCAGAAGCAGTTTTAAAACAGCACAAATGCAAAACACATGATAAATTGTATCCTCCTTATATTCAGGATATTGCATTGGTTTTAGAGCAGCTGGGATCACCTGCGGCATGCTGAACATGTAATGTGAATGTAAATTAGACCAGACAACATGACGGAAGCCAGTTTAGACCAGTTCTGTCGTAATGGAACTCTGTGGGTGAATAATATTGGTTAGACAGATTGGTTGGAAAGACTCAAGAATGTGAAAAGTAAGGCTTGCTGAAAAGACAGCACATAAGTACAAAGGGGAAAAAATATATCCTGCAGTGTTTTAAATATGACCCATGGAAAGAGGAATATCCACTCTATTTAGGCATCCCGTTTGCTTTCTGACAGTCCTTTTCTATATCATTTCCCTAATTTCTTTCTACTCAGTCCCTCTTTCTACTTCTGCATTCTCAGTGAGCTCAGACGGCTTCTTCCACTCACACACATTAGCTGCAATTTACAAAGGGAAGTTGAAGTTTTGTGCATCCCAGCATAAAAGATGGTTGAATGATTTGTTGTGTTTGTGTGACTGCATTCTGTGTGTGTACTGGGCTTTTGTGAGTGTATAGACATTGTGTGTGCATGTTTGTGTGAGATATGATGCAAACAGAACAAGCTGTCTTTTTGCTCAACTGTGTTTTTGATGTTCTGTCCAAAAATCATCACACAAACATCCAAATGCACACTTTTGCTTTCAGCATCTCTCACTGCGTTCGTTCTATCTCTCGCCCATGTTCAAATGGCATTCATTGGCATCAAATACAAGGTTTATATTGCAGAAACAAATCCGCCTCATGAAAACAACATGAGATTGTTACAGAAAAGAAACATGACAAATATGATTTTTGGGCTGATGTCAAAACTGCTCACACTAACTTAATCACATATTTGCACTTAAAAGACTACTTATCATTTAAACACAAGCCTATGATGCACGGCATCATTTCCATATCATCAAAGTGTCTTTAGCAAACGTTTCATCTCTAAAAGTCAACTTTTCCGAAATGTGTGAAATATGTTTCTTTTTGGTGACATTCTTGCTGACCCTACTCTTTAGAGGTTTACCTCATTAAATAATTGCGCTCCTGCTATTTGTGCAAGCTGTTCAGAATACAGCTTAGGTATAGTATACAGAGGCAAACATTTGAATCAGTGGTGCATTGGGTAAGCTTATCCTTCCTCCTGATAAGTCCACTTATTTTAGAGTTGTAACTGCTATTGATCAGATACAGCCCAAAGTCACTGACAAAAAACAGAAATAGCCCTTGATTGTGATGCCATGAGCAACTGAAATATCAACTTCAGTGACACTACCAAGCCCAGGTATACGCCATAGTGTGTAGATCTGACCATGCACAATCGAGGGCAGTGTCCACGTCCCATTGACTGGGTAGGAACAAAAATCAATAGAAAAAGATATTTGGGGCCCAGCTGATAGATTTGTTTGTTTTTGTGGAGTGCTTGTGACATCCTCCAAGCCATGACACTCTGGGCAGAAACCCTTATTAAAACCACCACTAGGTTTAGTTTTAGGCAGTTGGACAAATCCAATGAGCCCAATCCATCCAATTTGTAACTGAACTTCAAACTTAGATCCTTATGAAATATAAATAAGATTTAATTTGTCCATCTTATCTAAAAAGTTCTTTGTTGTGTTTAAACCATCTCACAAAGGGCAGTAAAGTTCATATCCTTTTATCTTTATGGATGTTTTTCCTATCAAACAAACTGAATTGAGAGGTTTGGATATATTTCATCTCAGTCTTTGACATAGAATGGTTCATCCAGCCCCATCAGCTACAATCTTGTTCCATCGTTCTGTCTTGGCCTCTTAAAACCTCATACTTCGAGGCAATCCAATAACACTACTGTTCTGACATATGGTACTGGTGGAAGATGATTGGTTCCTAGCTTTTCCTAGATATACCTTTGTTTTATTTAATTTTATTATTTGCACACACTGTCAATTTTATTTTATTTTATTTTAGCAACACCATTAATTTTATACGGCAAAATTTTATTTTTATCTTTCATGCATTATGTGGTCGTTTAGCTATCACAGTTGTCTAAAGAGTGAACAAACATTCAAAGAAAAAAGCTTAATGGGGCTCAGTATCTTTACCAGGTGAACTTTACTTGGGAAGCCATTTATAAAACCAGTATCTTGATGACTGATGAAAGATGGTTGAGCCACTGCAGTCCAGTTTTGCAATTATGCACCAAAATGCATTTTATAATAGAGGATATACTGTATAGGTTTAGGCTATTTTGAGGTAAAATTGCACATCAGGATCCATTGTCTTTAGCAACAACTTTCTGTGCTACAAAAATCTCTGAAGTTATTAAATGTGGCACACATTTAAACTTAACAGTTAAAGGAATGGAAACAAGTATCAGTGTGTCAGAATTGTCGGTTCTATAATTAAGATTAATTTCACATATTTTCACTGGCAGAGATGCACACAGCCAAGTGGTTCCTATATTTCCCCCCTTGAGTTGGCAAGAGCTCAAATGATGTCCACCACAAGAACAAACAGATGATGATAATCCCTGAATTTCATTTTGATTCAGTCATAACTCCTCTTTTCAAATTAACTGTTATAGGCAAGAAAATAGAATTGCTGGTAAATAAAGCAGGGAAAAAGTAGGTAATATAATACCGGGGGCAGTTTATGGAGAAAAGAAACCAGATCAATAAAAACATAAATAGGAGATTTGGGATATTTTGCAATATTTCCAAATTTTCTATGTGTACCTATACACTCACTGACTATTTTATTGGATCTGCTTTTGCCTTCAGAACTGACTTAATTCTTTGTGGAAAAGATTTAACAAGCTGTCAGAAACATTCTTTATGGTTCACATTGACAGCATCATGCAGTTGCTGCAGATCTGTCAGCTCAATCCATCATGTGATTATCCTGATCCACCACGTCCCACAATTGCACTGAGATCTGGTGACTTCAGAGGCCATTAGATTAGGCCTACAGTGAACTTCTTGTTCAAGAAACTAGTTTCAGATGAACAGAGGTTTTTGTTGTGATCCGTCCATCCATTTGTCAATCTATCCATCTTAAAGAGATGGACATGGTCAGCAACAATACTTAGGTAGGCTGTATTATTTAGACTATGCTTAGTTTGTACCAAGGGGTCCAAAATGTGTGAAGAATATATCCCTCATACCATTACACCACCACCAGGTGGGACAAATCAATATTGCAACTCTAACAACTGCTGAAATTGAGACTCATCGAATAAGGCAACAATTTTCCAATCCGTGAAAAGTCTAATTTGGCTGAGATTGTGTGAGTTGTGGTCTTATTTTTCCAGTTCTTACCTGTCAGGAGACACCTAGTGTGGTCTTCTGATGACGTTGCCCATCTGCTTCAAGATTCAATATGTAAATGCATAAATGGTATATTGGATACTTTGGTTGTAATTAATAGTTATTTGAGCTGTTGCCTGTCTTTCATCTCAAATCAGTCTGTCTCCTTCATCTTTACATTAACAAGTCACTTTTGTCCACACAAGAACTGCTAAACAACCATGCCATGTTCAAAGTCACTTCAATCCCTTTTCTTCCCCATTTAAATGCTTGGTTTGAAATTCAACACATTTCACCCTTTTTATGAGTTGCTGACATGCCATCTGCTTATTCCCTATTTGTTATTAAGTGTTTGAGCAGGTGAACCTAATAAACCTAAAGATGGGTATGCACACAAGTATTTTTAATGTTTCTAATTATTTAACAAACAATCATGGCTATCATGGCTTTGCTGCTGTCTACAAGAACAGTTTTATGAGGAACCTGGCCTGTACCAATGGTTGGGAAAAAAACTAATTCAAGCGTAGGCATACTTAAGTTATAAGAGCTGAAAGATTAGTTACTGGAAAAAAGAAGCTGAATTAGCTACTGGAAAAAGAAAAGAAAATACTATGTTTATGTGTGTGTATTTGCCATCAAATGACATGTTCAAGGTAAGAGCTTTCAAGGTGTTCTTCAGGTGCCTGCTGTATGAGGAGAGTAATGTGTGAAGTGTAGTAAGATCATATGCTTTCCTCCGCTGTCTTCTGCTTGCAGCCTCTTATCCACTCTGCCTTCTCCATCTTCTCCACCTGCTCATGCTCAAAGGGTCAATCTACCTTGAAGATGAAGTCTACATCTATATATTTACCTGGCATCTTTGGCAAAAAGAGTTATGATGTTTTACTATAATATAAGACACAGTATAACTATAATGTTCTAATGCCCAAGGAGAACCTAACCTGCATGGTTTTTCCTGCAATGCTCTACCTGCGATGTTGCTCGGTCTTGTAATTTTTAATTTGAAGTGGTCATTCATTTAAGTGGACTGCAGAGCAGCATCATGTTGCCTGAGTTTGCTGAAGAGGACCCTTATTATAAATCACACTCTCACAGTGAGGATTCATTAAAGCTCTAGGTCATTGTCTAGAGAGTAAAACTCCTTAATCATAATCTTTCAGCCTCTCTAATTATGAAACATCCACAGAAGTGAGATAATGTTACTGTTAGGGAAGGTAAGAACAAAAGAAGTTGCTTTTAAATTAAATATGCTATATTCTTTTACTGTTCAGCTTCTTCATTTAATGTTGCTACCTTACATTATCTTGTGGTGCTGCATAGGATTCTACCAATTACACTTTTGAAGAATATTTTATAAAAGACCCGTTTTAAACATCCAGGTCTCTTTATGCTTATATCTATTAGACTGTACTTTAATAAAGGTAAAAGGCTGTTGCAGACAGTGTTTTAGATTATGATTCATAAGCACTCGATTCTCCAGACAGATAAAATTCATTACCATCAGCTTCTGGTTCTCTATAATGATTATATATTGCACAAAGACTGTAAAGTTTCTACCATAGAGCCATTATACCACCACTGGGAGAGATGAGCTGTGTTAAAAGTGATGTTCAATGACCAGTTCAAGAGCAGAAGTTGACCTGACTTCACTTTTTTGAAGTTTTAATAAATTTGCTTGGCATATGCTCTGATAAGCTCACTGTACCAATATGTAGGCCTATATCTTTTTAGCTTTGGGATCCATGTTAAAAGCCACATTTCATTTTTTTTATTGTACAGAGTTAAAGAATAGCCTAATGATTCCCCAGGCTGCTCAGTTAATCATCATCATATTTAATTTTCAGATTCACGAAATGATTATAGATAAGAAAGTACAATCATAATTGCAAGAGAGGAGAGAGTCTTAACTTCCTTTAGAAAAGGACATATGCCCTAAATTCTGGACCAATGGGTGCCCTACAATTCATGTTCATGTAATAAGGCCTAATGGTTATATTGTCTTTCAATGTACATCAATATTCCCAGTAAAACAATATAAAATCCGATAATAAAGATTATAAATAATGGTGCCATGTGTTGTAAGTCATGTATTTGTGTAAATTACTTTCCCCAAAACACTTACAGGCTTTGCTTTACTCATTAATCTGTGTGACCCACTAGTTTAAACACATTTCACACTATCCTGATCAAGACAAATATGTATCAATAAATGTAGCAATATGCTGAACGTGGGAATAATATAAAAATACACTTACATTTTAAATATGAGCATAACATGTTTAAAGGGTTAACATTTATGAAAATAAACTAAATATCTAAGCAGCTGAATGTACTTTTACATCACTTTAAAAAAACAATGTCATTTCTCTGACTTACTTGATTTGTGTGGTGGTTGTGTCCAAATGACAAAATTCCAACACAGATTCAGTTGAGTCGGGAGGAAGGGGGCAATTATCATTTATTTATTGATTAGTTCACAGTTACATTGCCTAAAAGGTGACTCCTTCACAGACACAAGGAGAAGCAACAATTATTAAATGACTGACAATCAAATAGCAACGGGGAATATAACCATCGAACTATAGTTTGGTATTCATGTTCTTTAAATTATTACCTTAATTCTAGATAATTTAACATTTTGAAGAAATTTAAGTTATTTTACATTTTAAAATCAATGACAAATTAAAAGAAATTGTATCAGGATGAGGTGGGAATTAAGTCATACCTGAGTTGACCATAGTCTTGCAAGTAAGAAAAGCATTGGGAGTTGCTATTTGCTACAGGAAAAACTACTAGTAGCAATAAAAACAGGTAACAATATATCTCTCAGTTTTATACACTCAGACACTAAACAAACATGTCCACATATAAATGTTGTTCAATATAATGCGTGCCATTGGTGCAACGTTTAATTCATTTTATATGCAGCCATATTGGACATTGAACTTGGAACTGATTAGCAATCATTGACTTTCCCAGTTGGATATCTGACCTAATGAGGGTCTTCTGTTGCACTTTCTGACTGGGAGCTCAGCAAATCTAAATATAGAGATATATTCTGTGTGAAAAATAAAAAGTATTTGGGTAACACTGCTAGCTTTGGGCCCTGAGCAGCAGCTTAGTTTGCTTATGCTGTGGGCTGGCTCTGGTAAGTGAGAATCTTCCACTTATAATAGCAAGGGGACAATTAACCCATGGCATCTGTGTTTTTGTGCACTGGCCCTATATCTAACAAACAAAACCAACAGGTTTGAAGACAGCAAAATCCCTTTAGGCATTTCCTTAATGTGGAAACAGCTCTCTTTAGATGAAGACCACACATTTGAAAGAATGTATAAATGAGCACAGTTTGTGAATGTGTGTGTGTGCATGTGTGTGTGTGTGTGTGTGTGTGTGTGTGTGTATGTGTGGTGTGAGCTTTTCACCAACCATATCATTGATCAACTTTGTGTACTGATTCGCCTGAGGAGGTGGTCTCAAACTCGTGCACATGCTCAAGTACACCCAGAGCAAAGTGTTTTAAATTTTCATTGGTGCAAAACATTAAGGCACACCAGAGTACATGATTTGTACAACATGCACACACACACATCCACAAAACAACAGCAACAGATGCTTGGTTGAGTTTTTAAATCGGCCTCATTATTTATGAGGGTTTTAAAATCAGATTTATTTTAATGCTAAGGAATGGATAAGGAATGAGTTTTGGCATCTATCATAATAAAAAAAAAAAAAATGTTCACATGATCTGAACGACATCGTCTAGCTGCTAGGAAACATGGTTGGCAATAAAAACTCTTCAGCTGTTTATTATATCTAAAGTTCTACAAACTAACAATTTCAGTTTTTCGAAGGGTTCTCCCTCTTCTGCTAAATGATCTGGATGACTGATATATTATTTCTTGGTAATAAGAGCTTGTTAAGATGACTCATAATAATTTCATATAATCCAAAAGCTCAAACTGAGAGAATGTAAGAGTTTAAAAATAGGCAGCTGAGGTGTTTGTTTTCAAAAATAAAATCTAAAACAGACAGCTTAGTCCAGCGTCATATGCAGCTAAACAAACTTAACCCTTATCTGTGTGTGTGTGTGTGTGTGTGTGTGTGTGTGTGTGTGTGTGTGTGTGTGTGTGTGTGTGTGTGTTTGTGCATTTAAGAGCCACCTACAAAAATTTGTAGAGACAAGCAAAAGTGGCATTTTAAATGTTTATTATAGCTAGCTAGGTTTTTGATATATTTTTAGAGCAAAACGATCAATAGAAGATTGGCTTTGGAAATGCTACTACTAGAATTTATGAACAGCATGGCATGCTAGGAAGAAGCTGTCTTTTATTGAAGTTAGAATAACTAATGCTTTATTTACTTTGAAAGTTTTACTTCGGATAGTTTTGTAAACTGTTATTTTTTGCACTGTTTGAGAAAAATATCTCCAACCAGACGGCAAGCTGAATCACAACAAAAAAGTAAGAAATACCCATGTCACAACAGTGGGTGCCAAAAATTCAATTGACAAACAGCATATTAGAATAAAAAAAAAACATTTTGTGCAGAGCTAATGATCACTCAACAAACAGTTGCAGCTTGTTTTATCGCTGACATTGTTTCTGTTCTCCCTGACTCATTTTCCTTTTAAACACATGATCAAACTTTAATGACAACAGGGTTAGAGCACATCAAGAAGGATGTAGAAAAAAACTGGATAAAATGACTTGTGTTGTTTTAGTTTCCAGTCCACAAAGCAATATCAGGCATGTGCAAAGTAAGTTGCTACATCCTTATCACAAAATTCCACTTTTCCAAGTCCAAATAGGGACACCTAATGCTTGTTTTTTTTTAAACCCTCTACTTGGAAAAGAATTTAAAAAAAAATAATTTTCTTCCCACAAACTCAACTTGAAAGTGGAAAAATATGTGCAAATGAAGGGTAAAAAAAGTAAGTTGGGCAAAATATCTTTGTTAGTTTGAAAGCCATTAATAACAGACACAGCGCATCTGAAACACCAAATCTTTTGCTTTTGGTTGAGCTTCAGTAGTGTTCTATAGCTCTTATTGTCTATAGCTTTTGCCATATGCTTTTGCGATATCCAGTTCATTTCTCTGTGTTCATTGTTGTCGCCAAGGTGTTTCCATATGTTTAATTCCTTTGTATTTAGTTTCTTAGTTTATTCTTGTGTTCTGTGCTTTGGGATTATTTATCATAGATCAATGTTAGATTTTCCGCTTGGTTAGTTTTTCTTTGTGTCTTAGTTTAGCTCCCTTTATGTAAAATAGTCTCCCTCCCTCAGCTTCCCTGCTATCATTCTGCCACAGCTGTTACACATCTCCTTTGGTTAGCTCTTCTGGTTCCTTTGTCATTTTCCTCCTGTGCCTCAGCATTTAAGCTTATTGGTTTTTCATTCTTCAGCCACACCTTTTTTGTTCATTGTTAATTAACTCTTTTGCCACAGTTTTGCCACAGTCTCTACCCTTGGGTGCTTTACAAACTACAATCTACGTCATGGCAAAAAAATGGCTCTTAAGTCTTTCTTCAAAGAGGGTCAACTTCTCTGAAAAATAGATGAAATTTCAGGCTCTGCCACATAAAAGATGAGTGCACCTTTTGTGTCCTTGTATACACTACATGTCTGCATTTTGCCAAATCTGTTTCAAGTTGACTTTTAAATGTCTAAAAGATAAATGGAAAGAGTGTCTAATAACACACACAATATGCAGATCATAGAGTACTTACAGACAGCGTTTTTGTGACTGGAGTCTTTACTGGGCATCATCTTTACCCCCCTGGATTTCAACTCTATGGCTTTCTTTACTGCAGAGATGAGAGGAGAAGGAGGTTGTACAGTTAATTATGAATCATATTCTATTAAACTTTAATTGCTGTACGTCTTCTCCTAAACCACTTTTTTCCCCCTCAGGACGAAATGTGCTGCATTTCACCCATGTGTTATAATCCAGTTTTACAATCAACGTAATATCTAACATACAACATATACAATGGTGGGAACATGTGTAAAGCATAATGGATAATATGAAAAACATAAAAAAAATTGGAAAAGTGATGAGAAAAAAAGTAGGCGAGGAGCGACATTAAAATTTATACCATCTTTTTTATCCTAAGTGGCACCACTGCAGAGCATAACAGAAAAAAAAATCTGTGTTACAACAACACTACATTCCACTGAGAGACAAGCTTGGCATGAAAAACAAATCTCTCTTTCTCCTGTACACCCCCCCCCATCACACACACACACAAAGAAAAGCACCGATGGCAAGGGCAACAGACCGATAACTGGGAAAAAGATAGAGACAGCTTAAAGAGAAAGAGCCTAGAAATGGCCTCAGTTACACAGGATGATTTGGTTCACATTTCTGCTTTCGATAAGGGTGGGCAATTAAACCTGACCAGGAAGATGGAGACCAGCGTACAGCTTTGCATGCCCATGCTGCACAATCATATGATTATGTAACATTAAACAGGCTAGCAGGTCCAGTGATTTAGGACATCCCCACTTCAATTGGTTCTCTCAGTGCATTGTTGTGTATAGTTCCAATATAATATATTGGAACTATACACAACAAAATTTTGCAAAATATTCCATTCTTCTTCTTAGTTTGTAATTAAGTCAAAAACACACTTAACCAAATATCTTCAGTGCACACTTAAAACATCTGCTCAGATTAGCCATGAACTTTCATACAGCAGTTATTTCAATCTGAAAAGATTTACAAAGAAAGGGATGGCAATTAGAAAAGTAGTTTTAATGATGAGAAATTACATGGTTATTTCTTTGGCGCTCGGACCTGGGAGGAAGACATGAATGGTGAGAATGACATGAGCTAAGATGATCATTTGTAAGGCTTAGATTTAGAGATGTCTTCCCCTTGATCCGACACTGATGGTGGATTGGCGGCCAGGGAGCAAGGAAGCCAGGAGTAGATGTGAAGGAAGATGGTGGAGGTGGGGTGGGGTGGAGGAGGGAAGAGCTCAGCTGACAGGCGTGGATGAACACAGCTGAAGGTCCTTTAAAAACAAGGCGTCGGAAGGTGATTGGATGGAGAATCAGACGGACAGGATGCTGATTTGAAGGCCGGGAGACGCACAGAAGAGTCATTGGAAGGTGGAGGCGGTGAAGGTGAGGCTTTCATTCTGAATTTTTGTTTAAACTCCATTAAGCCCACTATTATTTAGACAATCATTCTGTTTTAATATTTTGAAGAATTAAGGTCCCCTTTTATGCATTCAATTTAGCTCATACTGTAGCTAAACTGAAAACAAGTACACATCTTATTGGAGATTTTTGTCAATTTAGTGGTTAGAAACCTTTTCAATCCAGAGAACCTTTTTTGTCTTTGCACCTACAAAATTATTTCTGTTTTTTGCTTCAAAACCTACACGACTGTCATTTATTTTATATCTTTAATACAAAGAAAAACTGTAAAGTTTTACGACGAGAAAACCATTACATTTCTTGAATGTAATGTTGCATATTTTTCTAAAACATAAAGAAATAAAAATGTTACAAATAAAAGCAAAGAAAAAATTTGTAAATTCTTTGCAGATATTCTATTAAATTATTTTCTATTATTTTTTTATATCAAAAAAATTTTCAGTTCTATTGGCCAAAGTAACTGGGAGCCATTGTGCAGGCCTAAAGGAGCCATATGTGGCTCAGAAGACATAAAGAGACCCCTCTTTAAATATTTCTTTATTAATTGCTCCTTTGTAAAGTGGTGTAAAAATAATACTTCATGTTTAACATGCCCCTTTTTATTTCAGATATTTTTAAAATATACTCAGATAATACTAAAAGCGAAAATTTTGATGGACGATTTAGGTGCGGAATAAAAAAAACTGCAATTTCAACTAAAAGCTCACTTAAAAAAAGTGATTTGTCTATGATAGCAAAAAGATTTACTTTATTGGAAAGAATAGAATAAAAAGACACACTGAAAAGAGCTATTTGCATTCTATGCTTCTAAACCCACACCATGTGTTAAAAGATGTGATGGTACAGATTGGTAAACCATTTGCGTTTGAAATGTTAGACTTGTTAATGGAATCAGATTTACATTAACCACATAATACATGAAATTTAATTCAGAATATGGCATACAGTCAACATGTATATTTGTTGACTTTTAACCTACTTGTAATTATTTATAATTCTTGATTTTAACTAAATCTGACTTTTTTATTTTATTTGTGATGTGTTTCAAACGTTCCCTCCTCTTGCAAATAATATTAAATCTATGTAAAATTGATGAAGAAAACTGACAAGTCATACTAAACTGAAAAAGCATAACATACCTTGATACTGAGCACTAAATCCTTTTCGTCTATGATTGCTGTCTGAGGTGAAGTGTATCCGAAGCCAGTTTTTATTGGAAATCACCGGGGAGGGTAGAGTTGTACCTGTCAGCCTGCAAAAAAACAAATATAATCATTCATTGTAAAAAAAGAAAAATCCCTTGTGGTCAACAAAAGCAAAGCTAAAATTCATTTAATATATGACTCATTATTTTCTGGAATGGTGTTTTATGAAATACTACTACTTTATCCAAACAGCACTTCTGAGAATACAGAACAAGATGAGAAAAAGGAAAGCAAAACACTAATAGAACAAGACTGAAGCTGTTCCATATGATCCAGTTTTAGATACAAAAACACATAACAATATGTCATTGTTGTGCAGTGTAATTCTGCCTTTTTATATAATGGTGAATATTATGCAGTAGCTTAGAAAGAAGAATAAACCCTCCTTGAAGGTGGGGGTGAGAGCTAGAAGGTCTTGGTTTGAATGAAAGAGCATCTTTATTTATTTCAGCTTTAGGTACAAAGGAATGCACACTGAGTGCAGGAAAATAGTTGGAGGAAACAACTGCCATGTAATTGCAGATGGCAGCATTTTAGATCGAAGGAGGACCACTGCTGTGAAAAATGTTCTCAATATATATGCTTCACAAACAGCGGGTGACACAAGAATCATGATGTGGAACAGAAATGGGAACTCTGGCATATGAGGGTCCTTTATCTGTCAGCGTATCCATCTATGTATCAAAGTATATTCACCCCTGTTAGACATTCCAAGTTTATATGATGTAAAACATGTTATCCTGGTAATTCATTAAATAACTTTTGCACCCTTCATTTGGACATATTTGCTGCACATTTAAACTGCAAAGCAAAAAAATACTAGAAAATACTAGAAGAAAAAAAAGCTGCTCTAACCTGGTAGCATAAGTGTTCACATCCTCAGTTTGTTTTATTATTATTATTATTATTATTATTATTATTATTTTATTATTATTATTTACATTTTGATCCAGTTTTTACATTCAGTCTTCTTGGGTACATGCTTAACATCAATTACTGTGATTAACCTGAAAAAAACAACAGCAAAAGCTATTTGGCTTTCCCCGCAGAATTTTATTCTCATTTGCTCATTTGCATAATTTATGTGCTCAGGGGGCTACAAAGTAGCCAACAGCAACACTGAAGAAGCTTCAGGGATCACGCAATGGTTCATTTTAAATGTGGCAACAATCTCCTGTTTTTTTTTTGGATGTCTTGAGATGAATGCAATCATGAACAGCTTCAAATACCACTCAGTTTTTACCCAAAACTTTCAGGTGTCTGATAGAAAGATCAAGATGAAGAGGGATTTCATTTTCAGCACCACAGTGAGTCCAAGTATACATCCAATTCAACAACAGAAAGGCTTTATCAGAAGAAAATAAAAGTTTTGGAATGACCTAGCCAGAGTCCAGAACTAAATCTGATGAAAAATCTGAGGGGTCGCCCGAAAAAGGCTGTGGACAAGTGATGTTGTCACAATTCAACAAATTTGAAGAACATATGCAAGATAAATATTACCAAGTCAAGATGTGGTATGCTGACAAAATCCTGCCAATTGAAACTGAATGCTGTTTTTGAATGAAAAGGTGTTTTAACAATAGGTGTAAACACTTCTGCAAGCAGGTTAATACAAGATTTCTATTTTGTGCATTATTCCCTAGAAATAAAATTTTTCATAGATAGATAGATAGATAGATAGATAGATAGATAGATAGATAGATAGATAGATAGATAGATAGATAGATAGATAGATAGATAGATAGATAGATAGATAGATAGATAGATAGATAGATAGATAGATAGATAGATAGATAGATAGATAGATAGATAGATAGATAGATAGATAGATAGATAGATAGATAGATAGATAGATAGATAGATAGATAGATAGATAGATAGATAGATAGATAGATAGATAGATAGATAGATAGATAGATAGATAGATAGATAGATAGATAGATGTTCTTCTCTAAATGCGCCTCAATGTCACTGTAGTATTTCATTGCAAATTTAATTTTAATTTGAGCGGCACAGCAGCAGTTTAGCTGTAAACAAGAAACACCACAGATGCAGGCAATTGTTATGAAAGTATTACAGCACATTTATTTAATTAAACCAAGAGACTCTAATCACCTGAAAATTCCAAATTACATCTTTTTTATATCATGTAAGGGTGACTACAAAGTAGAAGAATTCACCTTGTGTGCTGTGTATGAATTCACACTTTTTAGTGGAGCTTTTTAAAACTCATTAAGTCTTTATAAAAGTTCACACAAAATCTGGAGCAGTTTATTTCTAGAGTTTCCAATCAATAATGTATGGAAAGCACTGTGTTTTTGTGATTGGCTAGCAATAAAAAAAATAACTTATAATATTGGGAACCATGAATGCAGCTATTTATACACAATGTATGAACAGCTACATAAGTTTTGTTTGGCTTATCATCACAGTTGGCCAAATATTTTGTATCACTATTCTTATTTTTTTTTTCATGAAAATCAACTCTACCGTTCATTCTTCACATCTGTCAATGGTTCCATTAATAAATATCCAGTAAAAAGTATCTAAAAGAGCGACCAAATTTGAGTACTGTGTGAAAATGTAAATTAAGAAGAAACACATTTCCTGAAAAGATGCATTTTTGAGGAAAAAGGTTTCTGCACAACACCAATGTTATGGATATATCAAGAGAGGGGGTTCAGTTGAATTAAAAACATTTTTAAAAAATCTTTATTTTATACAAGTATTTGATATGTCTTTATTTAACTTTGGAAGAAGATAATAATATCCATATATAATATCCTCTTTTTCTTTATAACAGAACAGCTTAAGCTGTTCTGTTATGAAGTGCATATCTCTAAGAAATGGGAGCTGGAAGACAAAAAAACAACATCAACATAATCAATATTAGGGGTTGCAGGGGACATATAATTAGATTTGCAATGGTCTACTAAATGGTATTTTGCTCATGTCCTGTCAATCAGTCGGTAACACACTGTAAGGCAGAATGTAATGAGATGCAGCTTGAACGGTAAATGAATCATAGGCACGACATAAAAGATGATGCTGAGAAGTTGAGAAATAAGTAAAATGAAATTCTAGTCATGAGCATCAAAGATCCTATAATTAACAATAACAAACAAACACACACATATATACAGAGCCTTGTAATGAAAGGAGTATCAGACCACTGCAAATCTACCAAGACCCGGCGGTCACCTCTAAACTTTCATCTCGAACAAGGAGAAGACTGATCAGAGATGCAGTCAAGAGGCCCATGATTACTCTGGATGAACTGCAGAGATCTACAGCTGAGGTGGGAGAGTCTGTCCATAGGACAACAATCAGTCGTACACTGCACAAATCTGGCCTTTATGGAAGAGTGGCAAGAAGAAAGCCATTTCTCAAAGATATCCATAAAAAGTCTCATTTAAAGTTTGCCACAAGCCACCTGGGAGACACACCAAACAACTGGAAGAAGGTGCTCTGGTCAGATGAAACCAAAATCAAACTGTTTGGCTACAATGCAAAACGATATGTTTGGTCTAAAAGCAACACAGCTCATCACCCTGAACACACCATCCCCACTGTCAAACATGGTGGTGACAGCATCATGGTTTGGGCCTGCTTTTTGTCAGCAGGGACAGGGAAGATGGTCAAAATTGATGGGAAGAAAACCTGTTGGTGTCTGCAAGAGACCTGAGACTGGGACAGAGATTTATCTTCCAACAAGACAATGATCCAAAGCATAAAGCCAAATCTACAATGGAATGGTTCACAAATAAAAGTATCCAGGTGTTGGAATGGCCAAGTCAAAGTCCAGACCTGAATCCAATCGAGAATCTGTGGAAAGAGCTGGAGACTGCTGTTCACAAACGCTCTCCATCCAACCTCACTGAGCTCGAACTGTTTTGCAAGGAAGAATGGGCAAGAATTCCAGTCTCTCGATGTGCAAAACTGATAGAGACATACCCCAAGCGACTTGCAGCTGTAATTGCAGCAAAGCGGGATGCTACAAAGTATTCATGCAAGGGGGCTGAATAATATTGCACGCCCCACTTTTCAGTTTTTTATTTGTTAAAAAGGTTTAACACATCCTATAAATTTCATTCTACTTCACGATTGTGTCCCACTTGTTGTTGATTCTTCACAAAAAATTAGAATTTTATTTATTTATGTTTGAAGCCTGAAATGTGGCAAGAGGTTGACCAGTTCAAGGGGGCCGAGTACTTTCGCAAGGCACTGTAGTGAAGTTGAACATCTCCCATGGCCTGCACAGTCACCAGATCTAAATATTATTGAGCCACTTTGGGGTGTTTTGGAGGAGCGAGTCAGGAAACGTTTTCCTCCACCAGTATCACGTAGTGACCTGGCCGCTGTCCTGCAAGAAGAATGGCTTAAAATCCCTCTGACCACTGTGTGCAGGACTTGTATATGTCATTCCCAAGAAGGTTCAATTAGCAGGGTATGAGCACAGTTTTGCTCAAAATATTGAAATGCACACATTATGGGTGGCATACCAGAGTTCAAAAGAGGACAAATTGTTGGTGCACGTCTTGCTGGCGCATCTGTGACCAAGACAGCAAGTCTTTGTGATGTATCAAGAGCCACGGTATCAAGGGTAATGTAAGCATACCACCAAGAAGGACGAACCACATCCAACAGGATTAACTGTGGACGAAAGAGGAAGCTGTCTGAAAGGGATGTTCGGGTGCTAACCCGGATTGTATCCAAAAAACATAAAACCACGGCTGCCCAAATCACGGCAGAATTAAATGTGCACCTCAACTCTCCTGTTTCCACCAGAACTGTCCGTCGGGAGCTCCACAGTGTCAATATACAAGGCCTGGCTGCTATAGCCAAACCTTTGGTCACTCATGCCAATGCCAAACATTGGTTTCAATGTTGCAAGGAGCGCAAATCTTGGGCTGTGGACAATGTGAAACATGTATTGTTCTCTGATGAGTCCACCTTTACGGTTTTCCCCACATCTGGGAGAGTTACGGTGTGGAGAAGCCCCAAAGAAGTGTATCACCCAGACTGTTGCATGGCCAGAGCGAAGCATGGGTGGTGGATCAGTGATGGTTTGGGCTGCCATATCATGGCATTTCCTTGGCCCAATACTTGTGCTAGAGGGGCGCGTCACTTCCAAGGACTACCGAACCATTCTTGAGAACCATATGCATCCAATGGTTCAAACATTGTATCCTTAAGGCGGTGATGTGTATCAGGATGACAATGCACCAATACACACAGCAAGACTGGTGAAAGATTGGTTTGATGAACATGAAAGTGAAGTTGAACATCTCCCATGGCCTGCACAGTCACCAGATCTAAATATTAGTGAGCCACTTTGGGGTGTTTTGGAGAAGCGAGTCAGGAAACGTTTTCCTCCACCAGTATCACGTAGTGACCTGGCCACTATCCTGCAAGAAGAATGGCTTAAAATCCCTTTGACCACTGTGCAGGACTTGTATATGTCATTCCCAAGACAATATATATATATATATATATATATATATATATAAACATTTACTTCCATAGAAAGTGCTCCTGGATCAGTACTTCTCCTGGATCAGTGCATCTATGTTCTTTTTGCTTTTCTGCTCTGTTCTCTCAAACCCCCAGTTGGTCGTGGCAGATGGCCGCTCACACTGAGCCTGGTTCTACTGGAGGTTTCTTCCTGTTTAAAGGGAGTTTTTCTTCTATGCCGTCGCTACATGCATCCTCAGTATGAGAGATTGCTGCAAAGTCTACGCAAGTGACTGTCCACTGTTGCTACATGCTCATCCAGGGGGAGTGACTGGAATGTATGTATCTGACTTGAACTCTATATGATTCGATTGAGCCACACCTAAAAGACATCACCGACCCCCTCCTCCTGGACCCCCTGCAGTTTGCCTACAGAGCCAACAGGTCTGTAGATGATGCTGTCAACCTAGCCCTTCACTTCATCCTCCGGCACCTGGACTCCACAGGAACATACGCCAGGATCCTGTTTGTGGATTTTAGCACTGCCTTCAACACCATCGTCCCAGTTCTGCTACAGGAGAAGCTCTCCCAGCTGAGTGTGCCCGACTCCACCTGCAGGTGGATCACTGACTTCCTGTCTGACAGGAAGCAGCTCGTGAGGCTGGGGAAGCACGTCTCTGACTCCCTGACCATCAGTACCGGTTCCCCCCAAGGCTGTGTTCTCTCTCCTCTGCTCTTCTCCCTGTACACCAACAGCTGCACCTCCAGTCACCAGTCTGTCAAGCTTCTGAAGTTTGCGGACGACACCACCCTGATCGGACTCATCTCTGATGGTGACGAGTCCGCGTACAGATGGGAGGTGGACCATCTGTTGGACTGGTGCAGCCAGAACAACCTTGAGCTCAACGCTCTAAAGACAGTGGAGATGGTTGTGGACTTCAGGCAGAACCCAGCCCCACCTGCCCCCATCACCCTCTGTGACTCCACAATTGACACTGTGGAATCTTTCCGCTTCCTGGGAACCATCATCTCCCAGGATTTCAAGTGGCAGCCAAACATCAGCTCCCTCATCAAGAAAGCCCAGCAGAGGATGTTCTTCCTGCTGCAGCTGAAGAAATTCAACCAGCCAAAGACTATGATGGTGCACTTCTACACAGCCATCATTGAGTGCATCCTCACCTCCTCCATCACCATCTGGTACGCCGCTGCTACAGCCAAGGATAAGGGCAGGCTGCAGCGTGTCATTCGGTCTGCTAAGAAGGTGATTGGCTGCAGTCTACTGTCGCTCCAGGAACTGTACACCTCCAGGACCCTGAAGCGGGCAGGGAAGATTCTGGCTGATCCCTCCCACCCCGGTCACAGACTCTTTGAGACTCTCCCCTCTGGCAGGAGGCTGCGGTCCATCCGGACCAAAACCTCACGCCACAAGAACAGTTTTTTTCCATCTGCCACCAGCCTGGTTAACAAAGCCCGGAAACCACCCTGACACTCTCCCTTTCCCCCACACACCCCCCTTTTTTGCTGACAGGACACTTGTAACCTGTAACTCTATGCGTTACATTAACGCTCAGCATGGACTCCTGCTTTACATGCACTGCCATACTTGCACATTGATCACCTGCACTGTTGTATTGCTCTTGCATCTTATACTGCTCTATATTTACTCTCACTCACTTAAAACTGTGTACATATATTTATATTATATTGTAGATATGTTTATACTGTTTAATTTGTACTGTATTGCACCAACTACGCCAAAACAAATTCCTTGTATGTCCATAAACGTACTTGGCAATAAAGCTTTTCTGATTCTGATTCTGATTCTGAATTGAATTACCCCATTTTAAAGTTACCCACCTTTCACACAATGCAAAAGGAAACAATACTCTCCGATTATTCTTACCTCTGCCTTCCTCCTTCCTGGTGGATGGAGTAAGGGGTAGTCAGGTTTAGCCTAAACAGGCTCAGTTATGGCTGAGGTGCAAACACACCCTCAATTTCTGTTACCTGTATGACCCCTTCTCTTTTCCAATGGTTATAATCAGTCTGACAGAGAGAGGTAACCCCAATCCTTGTGGTTTTTAGTATAACAATGGCCAGTGGGCTATACATGGACAAACTTTGTCAGTTTATTATTTTACTTAGTACCCCTACATATAGCCATTTCTAAAATATCCAAACTCTAACACTTGGTAGTTTATTTTAACCTCCCCAACAACCCTACACCATTCCAAACCCTTTGTGAAGTGCCTTGAGACCACATGTGTTGTCAACTGGTGCTACATAAAAAAACTGAATTGAATTGAATTGAATATATATATATATATATATATATATATATATATATATATATATATATATATATATATATATATATATACTAGAAGCTTGTACTGAAGCTTCTTTAGATATTAATGTGATATAGTAACATGACTGATGTAAATTTAAACATTGATATTAATTTAACACAATACAGTGTTTGGTTTAGAAAATAAAATTAAATATAAAAAAATTATAAAAATGTTTGTAACCATACCATAATCTGGAGTTTACTTTAATCATAGCAAGCATTTTCTTTGCTGTACCACTGTTATACAGATGAAAGGTGTACATATACTCCTTAGTCTTAGCCCAGCCCTATGAAAACATCTTCAACTTTGTAGGGTCATTTATGATCGTTTAATGATTTTGTACAGTGTAGCAAAGTGTGTGTTCTTACTAGTTTTCAGTACTAATGTTGTTAATCTGGTTCTTCCATTACCAGAACATTTATTCCAAATTTGCCCAAAGTCCAAGACCCCACCCCACCTAAATGTCCTATCATGCACTTAATATTAATCATAGAAGTTATATAATTTTATATTTGTCCATTTTACAGATTTAGAAGTTAGTTAAGGACATTGTTATTTTATTTATTAACATTCAAAGCAGAAGATCATATCCAAAATTTCAGCAAAGGAGGTAAATAGAGGCAGTGAAGTAGATAAAAAGAGAATGGGCCCACACAATAAAATCTGTTTTGTAAGGAATAAAACAAAAAAAACAAGAAGCGGTTAGCCTGCAGTATGTATTACATCAGCTTTAGGTGTTTGCAAATTTTGTTACGAAAGGCAACCTGAGCAATACTAATAAAAATACAAGGAGAAGAGAAAATGGTGCAGTAAGAAAAGAAGGGACATGATGAAAGAAAAAAAAAAATAATGTTCTACCAACCTCCCTAAAGTGACAAAAGCTACTACAGTTACACTTTAGTGTGCTGCAAGTAGAGCAAGTGGATAGAAAAAACAAAGGAGGGAAAGCCACAAATGAGAAAACTTTAGGAGCAAAATAGGAAAGGTGGTAAAAGAGCTGTTGATGAATCAAGTGCATATTTAAAAGAAAAATACCAGGTTTTGTCACTGTGACAACAGCTCTGTAAAAATTGAGTATGTATTTGCAATACACAGCACATTACTCCAAAAGCAGTCTTTAAAGCCATGTCTTGTTAACTACATAAGATAAAGCTAAAGGAAAGCTAAAAAAACTGATAAGGGCAGTATTTGCAAAGTTAATATACAGTAAGTCATTGGGGTAGTCTGTTTCTAAATATATATAGAAAAGATCATTAAATGTGCTGTGTGTCAATGAAATAAGGTCCAGAGCAACCAGCTGCCTTGGTAAGTCACCTAATTATTAATTACAGTCCACGTGTGTTGAATTTGATCTCAGTATAAATATAAAGGTTCAACATACCAGTAAGTGCCCTGATTCAGACCCTGAAAAAATGGCTTAATTTTCTAGTCTGGCATGTTTTTTTCCCTAACATGGTCTAAACTGTGTCCAAATAAGAAAATAAAATCATCACAAAGGATTCATATATGTCTCCCTTTTTTGTTGTGAGACAGCTTTCCCCCCTTTATTTTTCAAACAGATCACAAAATAATTGTCTGTCTGGGGTTTATATGTTGTTCCTTTGTATTTGTACCTTTTCTCCACATACACTGGGTTCATTGAACGCAACATAACTTGTCATATTAAATTGCTGGGTTAATTTGCTGTTCTCTTTAGTAATCAGTTATTCTCTATAAAAAGTATAAAATAGTGGGCCAACAAATTCTCAAAGAAGTTACAATGTTTTTATAACGCAAATGTGCAATGATTTCAATATGTAACTTAAGTTAAGTTTTATTTTACTTTCATTGTTTCTTTTTAGGAAAATTAATATTTGTGCATATGCTACAAATAGTTATGGCTCAGAACAGTTAGACCCTAATGCACTTGCTACTTTTTGATCCTGATTATGTGATATCTTTCTCATAATTACCATGTTGTGCATCTGAACTAATGAGGGAGTAATTTAAATGCTACTGTAGAGAAAATTGGAGATATGAAAAGGGCAAGGAGAAAATGAGGAAAATTGATTGTGACATGTTGATGGATGATGTAGCCTTGCTAAATGAAATAGCTAAAGTCATTATTTGAGAAGATCAGCAAGATGGGAAAACAATGTAAAGGGAAAAACAAAAACTCCTACATGTGGTTCTTGATTTCCATTATTTAGGCTTGTGCCCAGACATTTGACAAAAGATGTAGAAAAAAGAAAAAAAGTCAGACAGGAAGAGGAACAAGGAATGACACTGAGCTAAAAAGGAGGGAGACAGAGAAAAAAAGAGCAGATGAAAGATGAAGAAAGAAAGACTGATTAAAGAAAGAAGAGGGACACATTGAATGAAAATGAAACCGGCTGCTCAGCGGGATGGCTGGTGGGAGTGAAGATGGACAGAAGAGCAAGGACATGAAGGACAAGCTCGAAAGAAAATCCACAGTAGTGTCTCTTTGTCAAGAGAAGAACTTGTCAAAATCAGAGAATGGTCTGAAAAATACAGACAGAGAAAAACACGTGAGAGAAGGAGAGGGGGGGAGTGAGTAGCTTATGATCAAGAGTAGAGAGGTTTCTTAGTTGCTGTGAGCAGAGGTCAAAAGTGATTAAAGACAAGACAAAAAGGCAAACCTGAAAGAGGCACAGCATTGTTAATGCCAGACTGCACATAACAGAGATAAATGAGAAAGAAAGTGAAGTTGGAAGCAGGCAAGTGATGGTTAAAATAGGTGAAGAATGGACAAATATGAAAAACTGCATGAAAGATCTTGAACTGTTAAGTGACTGAAATAGTTACAATTTATGGAAATTTAGAATCGAAAAAGTATTCCATTTTTGATATTTCATCCAAATTGAAGAAATTCAAATGCAAAATATTACAGCAGGTACAAAATCCATGCACACAGATGTATACATTAGCATACACATACACAGTCCTGTGAACAAACTCGGACAACTATGACATCCAGTGTGTTTTCCTAACATAATGTATTTGAAATGTTAGGTGTCATATCACATTTAATGATACTTTAAAAAAAAATAATATCAATAAATACAATGATTCAGTTAATGTAATTAAAAACATATATATTTCTGCTGAGGAGTACTCACTTATATCATATATCATATCATGTGCACATGATTAGAACATCATTACTCTGCATTTTTAAAAATGTCTGCCCTGTTTAAAACATAGACCGGTGTTGTGTGAAAGCAAACATCATGGTAAGGTCAAAGCTGTCTGAGGGCTTCAGAAAGAAGACTGAAGCAGATTATGAGTCTGATGAGGGAGTATCAGAAGAATTTAAAATCAGGTATTCCAATGTACATAATCTACGAAGGTAGAACATTAAAAGCAGACGTCAATATGCCTTAAGGTAATTTGAAGGCCACATTAGGTTTGGAGGTCTGTACTGACTGATCTTGCAGAGAGTCAGCGATCTCTGTGGACTATGCACGTTAGTATGCTCTGCCCCTGCTCCGTCACTTTACGTTGCCTACCACTTCTTGGCAGAGTTGATATTGCTCTCAATGGCTTCCACTTTCTTATAACAGCACTGACTGTTGACGGTGGAATATTTAGAATTATTTATTTAAATCAAATTTTTTGATTGATTGTAGATTAGTTTAGTCTAATAATTTGCATGCATGTAAATGTTTATTGGTACCAGTTATTGTTTTCTGTTAGGTGGGGTGAATTATTGCGGTAAACCATTTCTTGTTTTATTTTGTCACCCCTATAGCTGGTATGAGTGTTGGAACTACCCTAAAGTAGAAAGCCAGCTTCTTTGTTCACAGTGTGGGTAGAAAAATGTGACCTGCAGTTTCAAATAAAAGCCATCTCAACTGCATTCTGTTGCCTTGCCTCCTTCCCGCACGCAGAACTATCCGCTGGGCGAAGTGACAAGTAGTGTCAGGAGTGGGATTGTGGGGGAATAATGAGGCAATGATGACAAGAGGTGGGAAAAGAAGCAATGAATCTGGGAGTCCAGAGAGTACTGCAGCCGCGAGTGGGGCGGAGGCTACTACTGGGGCTAGCGCTGATGACAAACTGGATCAGCTGGCCAGTCTTGTCAAATCACTGATGCAGTCTCAAACGGCTCAAGACCAGCAGATTGAGAAGGAAGCAGAGCGCCAAGAGGTGAGATGGAAGGGTTTTTACAACATCAGTTTCGACAACTCGAGGCGTATGTGGAGGAATTGAAAGAGGACAGTATGATGGCGACAGGGTGAGGGAGGATCCTCACACTCATGATGGTGAAGGAGATGGCCATGATGACGGACAAGGTGAGATGACCTACCAGCTACCAGCTGCACAGAGGGAGCCCAAGCTGCTTCCACTGACTTCTGAAGATGATGTTGAGCACTTTTTAACAACTTTCTCACATTTATGACAAGGTGAAAGATGCTATATTGACCAAATATGAGATAATGGTCGACACCTTCAGAAGGAGGTTTCGATCCCTGGACGTTCATTAGGGTGAGACACCAAAGAACTTTATGTTCGACTCAAGGACCTGTTCTATAAGTGGGTCAAACCGGAGAAGTGAAGGACATTTCAGAATTGATGATAATGTAGCAGTTTCTGAGGATGGTGAATCCAGACTTGGAGGTGTGGATCCGAGAACGAGCCCCAAAGTCAGCAGAGGAGGCTGCAATTATGGCAGAAGTCTTCTTGTCAGCAAAGACGGGAACCAGAAGAACCAATTTTGGACGTAATAACTTCCCTACCTGAAGAAATAAGTCTGACGGGGGTGAAAGGGGTGGTGTTATGGGTCAGACTAGGAGTTATCCTGCTACTAAGTCCTTTTCTGTAGCTAAACCCAATCCTGCTAAGAATTATTCCTCCTCAAAACAAGATGTAAGGTGTTTTCAGTGTAACAGGATAGGTCATACACAGTATACATGTCCTGCCACTACAAGGAGTGAGCCCTCCCTTCTGTGTTCGATCCCTATCTTCCCCATTCCTGGCCCAGGAACTTGCTCACACAGTCCCGGTGCTCGTAAACGGTCAACGTGAAACAGCTTTATTAGATACAGGAAGTTTCAAATCTGTGATTCTTTCTAGCCTGGTGCCAAGAGAGCTTTGGACTGAGGTTAAGACAAAAAGAAGTTGTATTCATGGTGACGAAATGGAGTATCCTTTAGCTGAGATTTATTTAACTATAGGAGGTCAAACCTTTTTATTACCTGAAGCATTAGCTCCAAGGCTGCCGTATGCTGTCATTTTGGGTTTGGATGTTCCCACATTGACAAGTTTAGTGTCAAACACAGAAGCTGAATCTTTAAATCTCCCTAATAGCCATGAGGAACCACAGGTTCCTCAGGACACTGCACTCTTGCAGAAAAATGTCCCTACAAGGACAGAAGCAGAACCTTTTTCCCCAATCTGTAGCTTGGTCACTACTAGAGCCCAGAAGGCACGGAACCCACTTCAAGAATTACCTTTCTATGATGTGGAACTGGAGGTGGGCCCAGGAAAGCCATTTAAATCCAGAGCTGATAGGAGAAGGGATAGGTTTATGGGTACGGTCAGAAGAGTGGTGGGTGAAAAGACGAAACCCTGCTCTTTATTTGACTTTGATATTCCTTCAGATGTTTCTGTCTATCAGAGATCAGACCCGACATTAAACCATGGTTTGATAAGGTCACTGAAGCTGAGGGGAAGAAGCAAGGGAAAATAAATGTCCTGGAAGATGCAACTTATGTGGTGAGGAATGGTGTCCTTTATCAGGTTAAAGGTGAATCAGAAGCCATTTCTCTACCACAGCAGTGGAGGGGAAAAGTGATGGAACTCGGTCATTTAGTTCCTTGAGCGGGGCACCTTGGGTTTCAGAAATCTCTCCGTAGAATAGCAAGATGGTTTGTGTGGCCAGGCATGTATACACAAGTACAACAGTTCTGCTCTTCTTGTCACACATGTCAGTTGACTACAAACAGAGGTGTTTCTAGAGCTCATCTACAGCCATTGCCTATCATAGAAACATCATTTGAATGGATAGTAATGGATGTGGTACGTCCCCTGGAGAAAACTCCTCCGGTAACAGCTACATTCTGGTTATCTGTGATTATGCTACTAAATACCTTGAGGCTTTTCCTTTAAGATCAGTGAAGGCTAAACAGGTAGCTAGTTGTTTGCATCTGCATCTGTTTTCATGAGTAGGCATTCCTTAAGAGATCCTTACCGACTGTGGGACTAATTTTCGGTCAAAACTTTTAAAGCAGGTTTATAAAGTTGTTAGGTATAAAGGGTATAAACACCACCCCTTACCATCCCCAGTGAGACGGGCTGGTGGAACGTTTCAATCAAACACTGAAGAACATGCTGCGGAAGTTTGTTTCAGAGAGGGGCACAGACTGGGACAATTGGCTGCCCTATATGCTTTTTGCATATCGAGAAGTTCCACAAGCATCCACTGGATTTTCTCCATTTGAGTTGCTGTACGGACGACAGGTTAGGGGGCCGTTGGATCTTCTTAAAGAACAAGCATGTGGTGTCCTATGTGATTTAAATGACAGAGAAACTTGAACAAATGGCTGTGTTGGCACGTCAGCACATGAAGGCAGCTCAAACTAAACAAAAAACCTGGTATGATAAAAATGCCAGGGAGAGGAGTTTTTGTCCTGGACAGCAAGTGTTGTTGTTGCTCCCTACCCATGACAATAAGCTTTTCACGAAATGGCAGGGCCCGTATGAGGTCACACAATGTGTAGGGAGGCTTAATGAACTTTATGAACTGTATATGCCTGAGAGGAAGAAAAAATATCAAACCTTCCATATTAATCTTCTGAAACAATACCACAGGTCACCACAACAGTTTACTATGTCATCTGCGTCACAGTTATCTCACCAGGATCCACTGCAGAGTGAGGAGCGTGAAGAGACTGTTTTGCCCCAACTCTTTGTGCGTGTGGTGGATGATGAAGAGGAAGATGAGCTATTCTTTCCAGCCCGTGCTCTGTACCAGTCTCAATTTCTCTCTCATCTCCAGCCATCTCAGCAACAGGGCATAAAGCCCCTTTTGGGTCCAGAGCTGTTTCAGGAAAAACCCGGGTTCACAAGCTTGATACAACACCGGGTTCACCTTAGAGATGACGCCGCACCTCGTAGGAATTTCTACAGGGTTCCAGAACGTCTTGTCCCACAACTCCAGAATGATATACAGTTTGTGTTGGAGCTGGGGATCATTGAGCCCTCGGTGAGTGAATGGTGCAGTCCAGTAGTGCTAGTACCAAAAAAGGATGGCACTTTAAGATATTGTATTGATTTTAGATACCTCAATAGTGTCTCTAAATTTGACCCCTATCCAATGCCTCGCATTAATGAACTTTTGGAGAGAGTTGGGAAGTGTAACTTTATTACCACACTAGACCTCAGCAAGGGCTACTGGCAACTGGCCCTGGCATTAGAGGCGAAAGAGTTGACTGCGTTTAAAATACCTTTCGGGGTTTTTCAGTTTAAGGTGATGCCCTTTGGCCTGCAGGGGGCACCAGCTACGTTTCAGTACCTCATGGACTAGGTGCTGAGGGAGGTATCTGACTTTGCGTTGTACCTGGATGATGTGGTGATTTTCAGCCAGACATGGGAGGAGCATGTTCATCATTTGCAGCATGTTTTACAGCTTATCATATCCGCAGGCCTTACCATTAACCCCCACAAGTGTAGGTTGGCTCAGAGGCAGGTAGAGTTCTTGGGCTATGTGGTGGGAGATGGACAGGTTAGACCTCAAGTGGGAAAAGTGGAAGCTATTCGGGCATACCCAATACCTACAACCAAAAGGAAGGTCCGTGTTTTTGTTGGGTTAGTGGGGTGGTATAGTAAGTTCATTCCCCATTTTGCTGAGAGGGTTGCTGTTCTGACAGATTTAACAAAGGTCTCTGCGCCAAATAAAGTCAAGTGGACTGAGAAGTGTGATAAAGCATTCAAGGACCTGAAGTTTGCGATCTCCAGTGACTCTGTTCTCTACAGTCCAGACATTGATGGCCCCTTTCTACTGCAAACTGATGCCTGTGGAATAGGCCTGGGTGCAGTGCTGATGCAGGACATTGATGGTGAGAGACATCCCATTGTTTTTCTCTGCATGAAGCTTCACGACCAAGAGACCAGGTATTCCACAGTTGAAAAAGAATGCCTTGCAGTTAAGTGGGCTGTGGAGTCACTGCGGTACTATTTGTTAGGGCGCCATTTTACCATTGAAACAGATCATAGGGTGCTGAAATGGTTGCACCAAATGAAAGACTCTAATATGCACATTGCAAGATGGTATCTGCAAGATGGTATCTGTCATTGCAGCCTTTTGACTTCACAGTGCAGTATCAGCCAGGGAAGTCTAACCTTGTCGCTGACTCTCTATCTAGGATGTATGAAGACTGAGCAATTGTTGTCCTGGGTGAAGGGGGAGGAAATCTGATGGAGATTAGGGGCTCCATCCCTATAAGTGATTATTGATATTATATTTATTTATAGAACAAATGTTTGTTTAGTTTTATTTCAGTTATACTGATAATTATTTAAACATTCTTTCAGGCAGAAGGACTGGCCATCTTTCTTGGACAGGGGGAATGTGGGGAAGTGTCAGGTTAGTTGTTGAGTCATACCTTTGGGTGTGTCTCCTTGGTAGGGTGGAGCATACCATGGTCAACTAAGAGGGGAGGTGCTCTGCAGAGTTTGATTAAGTTAAATCTAATTTTGTGATTGATTGTAGATTAGTTTAGTCTAATAATTTGTAAATGTTTATTGCTACCAGTTATTGTTTTGTGTTAGGTGGGGTGAATTATTGCGGTAAACCATTTCTTGTTTTATTTTGTCACCCCTATAGCTGGTATGAGTGTTGGAACTACCCTAAAGTAGAAAGCCAGCTTCTTTGTTCACGGTGTGGGTAGAAAAATGTGACCTGCAGTTCTAAATAAAAACCATCTCAACTGCATTCTGTTGCCTCGTCTCCTTCCCGCACGCAGAACGATCCGCCGGGCGAAGTGACAATATTATAAACAGATAAATATTGACACCTCAAGACTTGATTCATAGAAAGAAAGGCAAAAAAACTGAGTGGACCAGTCTATGGGAAAGATTATTGTAAGACTAAAGCTGAAGAAAATTCAAGACCACAAGGGAGGAATAGAAACAGAAAATGAGAAGTCCAGTCATGAAATAAACATAGAACAAAGGTCATAAAATACACATTTCTGTAAGGCTGTCAGCTGTCTGCTGATCCATGAGCACCAAGAAAAAATTATACCATTGGGTTGCTGTTGTCTCTGCCCATAACCTCCCAACTGGCTTCAGTTCCTGGCTATATGTTACTGCAGCCTTGTTTCATTGTTGCACTTATTGCTAGTCCCTGAAGATATTCACATCTATAAAATGACAAAACATAGCACTATAAAAATAAATGACTGGGTGCAAGTGAGAAAAGTTAAAAGACATTATCCACAACAGATAGCTGTTTGTTTCAAGTGTTCAAAGAAAAACTGGGCTACAAAGCTACTTTTAATATCATAACACAACCCACACATTTACATCGAAAGACACACACACAAAATCTGTAAACATGATTTAAAATGTAAATGTAATAACTGGACAAGTGTTGCAAAAAGAAGAAAAGAGTAAAAGAGGACTGGTGGTTACACAGAGGAGGAGGGGAGATAAAAAGAGGAGAACTAAAAGAGAAAGCAGCAGGAGAGGATGAGAAAGCTAAGGATCTAAAGGCAGCAGTGAAATGAGATGTAACAGAGGAACAAGAGGGGGAGAGTAAATGGGAAAACAGGCAAGATGCATGATAGAGTGAAAATGTCTAAGCCTATCCCTTTGGCAAAGATTGGCTGGAACTGGCATGACAAGCCAAGCAGATGGACAAGGTTAGTGAAAATGTGCTATACACACATTCATATACTGATATGCAAATCAGTAGGAGAGTTGAAATCAAGTGCCTTGTCCAGAGGCACATCAGCCTTCAGCTGGAGGAAGCTGGAATCAAACCAACAACATTCAGATTGGAAGACAACTACTCTTTCTGGGGTTATAAGCTGTTGACGGTCTACGTCAGGGTCAGTTAGGCCCAGATATCTAAGGCTTGTTAAGTAGATGTTGAATTAATGTACTTGAGGTATATGCTAAATCCAAGCATCCAAAAGTGATGATGGGTGTAGAAAAATAATAAGAATAAATACATATCTATTTGGATTTCGTCTCTTCTTTTTGCAGATGACGTGGTCCTGCTGGCCCCCTCTAGCCAAGACCTACAGCATGTGCTGTGGCGGTTCGCAGCCGAGTGTGAAGCGGCTGGGATGAAGATCAGCTCCTCCAAGTCCGAGGCCATGGTTCTCGACCAGAAAAGGGTGGCCTGTCCTCTTCATGTTGGAGGGGAGTTCCTGCCTCAAGTGGAGGAGTTTAAGTATCTCGGGGTCTTGTTCACAAGTGAGGGAAGAATGGAGCGGGAGATCAACAGACGGATCGGTACGGCTGCCGCAGTAATGGGGGCACTGTGCCAGTCCGTTGTGGTGAAGAGAGAGCTGAGCCGAAAAGCAAAGCTCTCAATTTACCGGTCGGTCTACGTTCCTACCCTCACCTATGGCCTTGAACTTTGGGTCATGACCGAAAGAACGAGATCCCGGATACAAGCGCCTAAAATGAGCTTCCTCCGTAGGGTGGTCAGGCACTCCCTTAGAGATAGGGTGAGGAGCTCGGCCATCCGGGAGGGGCTCGGAGTAGAGCCACTGCTCCTCCACATCGAGAGGAGCCAGTTTAGGTGGCTCGGGCATCTATACCGGGATATATCCCTCGGGAGGTGTTCCAGGCACATCCCACCGGGAGGAGGCCCAGGGGACGACCCAGGACACGCTGGAGGGACTATGTCTCTCAGCTGGCCTGGGAACACCTTGGGCTCCCCCCGGAGGATCTGGAGGAGGTGTCTGGGGAGAGGGACGTCTGGGCGTCTCTGCTGAGTCTGCTGCCCCCGCGACCCGGTCACGGATAAGCGGAAGACGACGAGTACGAGTACATATATATATATATTTTTTTTTATTATTATTATTTTTCTAAGCTCATTTAAAATGCTGTTTGCATTAATCACTGATGGGTACAAAGAAATTTAGCTTTTCCTATGATTACAAAGATTAACATCTTAAAATGTAATCTCAGCATGCAAATCTTTGGCTGTCAGAGATTACAGAACCAGGTTCAGAAGTATAAAACTATAACTGTGGTTGGTGGTAATGGCAGATATAAGCCTATTTCTTCTACTCTTTAGATTTATTAAGTTCTGTATATGTAGGCCTCTCTTTTATAAATATACTTTTTAGCCATGGATAGCTGTGAAAATTCTCCTTAGACATATTTGCATACAAATATACAGTGTGGACAACAGGGAAATAGGGATGACAAGAAAAGATGCAGTCTTTTTTTTTTTTACATAAAACCCAGCCATTACTGAAGAAATGAAAGTACAATCTGTTTCATCAGGTGCCTCAGTTATAGAGGCATAACCCGACCAGAAACCGCTGAATAAAAAAGTAAGAAAAAGGGATCTTATTTGCCGGCAAAGAATGATGTGGAGGTAAAATAAGAAAAGGTTGGACTGCAAATAATATGTTAAAAACCTGCATGAGCAGATACAATAGCAGCTTCAGGGCTTCATGCAGAGATCAGATAACTCCTGTCTTATCTGCAGTTGATAAACAAATCGCTTGTGCATTATGCAGCCTTGCTTTGTGATGGTCAGAAGAGAGAAATAGATGTACACATGGATCATGGTGTGTTACTTGTTTTCTTAAAATGCATTTAGAATCCAAAGGCAGCTGATGAGCAAGTATCAGCAAACCATGTGCTTGAAAATCTGACCAAGATTTTAACATCCTCACATTGTTAAACAGTAAGGTCATCTAAACAGGTTTAACCACAATTAAGATTATTTTACAAAAACAATACTTATGAGAAACAACTGAGAAACAAAAATCCTCATAAGACTCTGCATGTTCTGTGAAGCTGCCTGTTTTGATTTATGTCATTTAATTATAACCATTTTCTCAAATTTAATAAAATTTGAAAGTAAGTGAATAGGATAGGGAAACTGTGATTCTTCGTGTCTGTTTAAATCGAACCAAATCTGTCTCTATGAAAGTCCAGCCTAAAAAAATCATAATCCACTGCAGTAATTTAATCAAATCTCAGCACTAGGAAACATGTTTAAACACATCACATGAATGCAGGTATATTTATGGGACAAAAAAGGAACAAAAAATAAAACTAAGTTGGTCATCCAAGAGAGTATTTGAGCAAACAAAGCATCATTTCAGCTGAAGAAAATGACAGTAACAGTATTATTCTGCCTTGGAATCCTGAAAGGGAGGAGCACAAGAAAGAGGTGAGCAAAGACAAGGTACAGCCAGAAGGATTTCCGAGAGAGCATAGGGTATGCGAAAAAAGGGTTAACGAAAAAGAAGGGAAACTAAGGTGATGGGTATAGGTTATAGTGTAGAGACAAAGGAGAAGGGACTTTAAGAATGAAAGCAGAAAACAGCCTCAGTTGAATTTTTATAAAAAATGGTGTTCATATCAGCTTGTATGATTACCGTTCAAGGTTTTTAATGACATTAACATTAGGATTAGCTGACCATGAAGTAACTAGAAAAGACCTGATGGTATGCAATAAAGCATTCCTTGGATATGCCCGAACCATGTGTTCTGCAATAATGGAAATATCATGACGTTATAAAAGTAAAAAAAAAAAAAAAAGAGCAATAAATTGTGACAATCACTGGCTTGTTACATGCTGAAATTGTTTTGTCTGTATTTCCATTTTTCCTTTTAGATATATATATATTTTTTAATTTGGCTTTGTTTTTGCCATTTCATGTTTAATTCAAGAGCCAATTTGCGAAGGGTAGACAATTGAATTTTAGAATCTCTACAAATGGAGCTCTTAAGGAATGTGTGCAGTGGTCCCAACCAACCAAGAGTGGTTGAATGAAAGAAAACAAGTGATTACAGATTCACTTGTCACTGACTGTCCATGACAGGGTCAGGAATACTGGTTCCTGACCCTGTCATGAAAAACCATATTGATGTACGTGGGAAGTGAAAGCTGGCCTCTGTTGTCTTATCCAATAAGAGGCACTGCTGCCCAAATTGGGAAAAATATGACTGCTGGATCCAATCAAAAGTGTCAGAACAGATGGTGCACTTTGTTGAGTAAGGGGCCACATAGCAGCACTTGGTTTCCAACACCAAAAAGATCAGTGCATGACCATGATGTAGTATAAGAAGAAGCAAGATTTGATCAGACAATGTCAGCTTTTTAGCATGTGGATGACTTGACCTGACTTGACATCAACCTCCAGATGACATGGCGGTGAAGCACTGCAGCGCTAAAGATAATGATCTATTGGAAAACATTGGGTCATGCCAATCCTGTGGATTTTATTATGTTTATAAAATACATTTTTGTCATTATATTTAGTCATTGTAGGAGCCCGTTCTTAGTGCAACAATGTGGACTCCCATGTATTGGAAACATTTTTCAAGGATGGACTGGAGGTTGTGGTTCCTCCAGAGCTCAGTTGAGTAATTTACAACATTTAGTATATGTGGAAATAAACACACATATCATCTATAAAGTCCTGAGCAAATTTGGGCAAAATGTCTATAGACATCTAGGCCAAAATTGGGCTAAATGTGGGCTAAATATGAAAGTCAAGGTTAGAGGACCTCTAAAACAGATTTCTGACATGGAGCAGATATCTCTGTTTAGCTTAATGTGAACAAACCTAACTTGCAATGAAGAACTAAAGCCAAAATATTCATGTTCAAGCAATATTTTTACATGAGCAGAATTACCAGCCACAAAGTTGGAATGGGACAGAGGTTACTGAACTTGTTAAAATCTTCTTCAGTTGACTTGTTTATGCGCAACAAATATCAGGATATATAGACAAAACTCCATAAGGAAATGTGAGCATTTAATGACAGCTATGAAAAGATACAGCATTAAAGTCATGTTCATTGCCTTGAGAGATATGACTTAAGTGATGTGAAGGAGTCCAAAACCCAGTCTATCAGGGATTATTTGGTTTAATGTTCTGTGTGACTATTTCTCCGTTATTTATGGGTATGTGTATTTGACAGCTATAGCATTACATCAGCCTTACCAGATTCCAAACAGGAACATGAAACAGGAAATTGCTTTTGGAACAGCCAATCAGCAGAAGCCCCACATAAACAGGAAGGACCTGTCAGAATGGTCATGTCAGGTGCCAGTCATTTTTAAAATGGCCTGACCGAACACTTAGTGAAACGTCTATCAAGTTTTAATGCTTCTTATGGAGAAAGGTGTGCCACACATTGTATCAATGTGTGCTAAACGGCTCTTCAAGCCTCTGAGTGTAATTTTCTGAGTAACATGTCTTTTCCCTTTCAAATTTAATCTACCTATAGTTCAAATCTTTTTGTTTTTGATGCAAAATGTTACACAACATTGTGATGGTTTGTCAAACAGTAACAATAGATTAATTATCGGGTATTTATCTATTTGACCAAATAAGATGAATGCAAAAATAACTCGGTGTTGGGTGTAATCTCACTGCTAAAGGTCGTATCTTCTCCCTGCATTGCAGTGGGTGGGCTAACAGGGGTCCCTTAATATTACACTGTCAGAGCCAGGCTTTGTGTTTGAGTAGTTGAGTGTGTGTAATCTGTCATAGGCTGGTGAAACTATCAACAGCTCACCCTGTCAGAAGGCCAGTTAAGGGATGACACACATCAAACATGCACACACATAAACACACAGTGGTATCAAGAGAATACATTGGATGATGTGTGCTGCTCTGTCAGTGACAGTGCTTAATGCACAATCATTCTCCCTTCCTTTTGTTTCCATTTACTGCTCTCCTTCCTGTGTCCTTTGCTCAGCCGATTTGTCTGTTGACAAATTCATCATGTCTCCACAAGAAAGCACAATCATAAACTATCTTTACATATGGAAGACATTGTTCGAAGTAACGAGTAGAAAAATGTAATCTTTAAAATCCGTTTTAGAGATGCATTCATAACTCAGGGAGCTTTTATGTAGCAAACTTAAAAAATCTGTTGCTGCAGTTGTTTTAATTTCCATCAATATATGAAGAAAATAACCATACGTGGTCGGATTTGATCTAAATTACTGGACTGAAATCACTTGTAACTTTCTGTTGTTTCACAGTGCTTCAACTACATTTTTGAAAACCTAAGCTTCATAACAAAATGAGCATAGACAAGTGTCAGAACGTCATTCAAACACACTGCATGATGGATAAATCCTTGTTAAGATAAGGTAACTACTTTTTCCAGACTAATGTGAAACAGTAGCATGTAGATTTCTAGAGTAATGTAATTATTTAAAAGGCATTTTCTTAATTTGTGTATCCCTATTAAGCACAAACAAACCCTAAAATTGAAAAAAAAAACAAAAAAAACATTATTCATCTACTGCAAGTTTTTAAATAGGGTTGGTTCAAGAGGTCTGCCATTATTGAGGCCAAATATCCTTTTCTGCGTTTCGCTCCCAATATTTTCTCAGTGGCTAGACAAAGTGAAAACCCCCTATGCTTAAACATGAGCATGTCTCCTCACTTCCACAGCCTGTTCTAAGCCTTCAATGGATATGTGTGATATCCTGAGCAAACCAACCTAAATTCCAGCAGTACTCTAAATTTAAAAAGCAGAATGTGTTCTGAGGTGCCGGTTTTTAAACACGACCAAAGAAAAGGGTTTTGAAAACATGAAATGTATCACCTGCTCCATATAAATCTGAATATTAACAGGACTCATGCAAAGGTAATAAATCAGCTGTAGTATCTGTCCACCCCAACAACATCATTAATTGTCTTATAATAATAAATGTCCCTCTTCCAAGTGTATGTGACTGAGAACACTGAACCAAAAAAGGCAACTATTCTCTTCATTTGTTAAAAAAAAAGAACATTGGTTTTGAAAGTTGCACCAAACCTATTCTTTCTGTGTGTGTTACATTTACTCTTGTTTATTTTGATTAATGACATGCATTAATATATACAGTAATTGACCTTTTAAATGTCAATGGTGTTTGTGTACATCAGTTTTCACTTTGTGAACAAACCTCTCAGCCTGTGTTGGACCAGTCATGTGGATCCTCAGCAAGACTCCTGTGTCTTTAACAACATTTTTTTGTATTTGTCCTTAGCACTGAAATTTGTCTACAGCAAGATTCTTACCATATTCTTGGTGCTTCTGTCCCGCTGATTTCCAGAAAGTCATATTTGTCTTCTAATAGGAAGTCATTGAAAACAAGAGCGATAGTGTCCCCAGGTTCAGCAAGGATTGACCATGTGCAATCCAGGTTGTTGTCATACTCTGCTGGGTATCCTGGGCTGGTGATTGAGCCTGCAGTGCCTCGAAACGTACCACCACATGCTCCCTCGGCTGGTAAAAGATGAAGGACATAAACATAGAAATAAGCATAGAAAAGGCAACCCTGCAATATGTGCCCAGCTGTTTTACTTCTTACATCTTATATTGTGATGTAATATGTTCTTGAGTCAGCTTGTTTTTGAGGTGTATTCGTTAAATTTGTTTAATATTTTTAATGTGGTTTGTTTATAGGGAAACACTTTCTCCATAACAATAAAAAAATTAACTTTAGTTAATACATTTTTGTTTTTTTACCCATGTACTGTGCTGTAGTCTTGATTCACCCCTCACTTTTGTCTATTTTACTATTAAGGACCCAGTAATACCTACAAACCTTACAGTGAACTATCTATATTTATGCAGGGTTTTTGGAGGTTATATACAGTTTTTCTTCGGACTTTAGTTGTTTTTCAGTCATATCTCTTTTTAGTTCGGTGCCTAGCCATTTTCAGAAAAACATATTTTCTGTGAGGTCACCCAATTGTTAATTAATCAGGCATACAAAAGCAGATTGTTTTTTTTTCATTGAATGCATATGTTCATTGTTTCAAGGGACATGTCAGAATGACACAATTTCTTCCCATTCTTTCTAGTCTACAAAACTAATATTAATAACACAGATACTGGATGGTACATGCAGTTTATGTAAATATATCTGTATCTTCAAGCTAAAATTATTTGTGTTTTTCTTTTGCTGACAAGATTAGTATGGTTTGTTTGTTTACCATAGATCACAACCTATACTATATGTACCGGTGGTAGATTTAGATTTAAAACAATTTTCATTCAAAAAAGATATTCCTTTCTGATGGACAATAAAACAAGAATCTGTCAAAAACTAGACATGTCATATGTTTATGTTTTTATTTACATTTGTATCAAAAATTGGCTAGTTGAAAATTATGCAAGTAATAAAAATTGCACTGGACCTGAATAGAAACAGTCTGTCAAGTAAAAAAGGTGTTCTTGGTAACATTTAGATTTTTTGTTGGTTTTGTTGCCACATATTTAAACTTTGTCCTGATCAAGCTGAATAATGTTCTCTACTGTGCATGACTTATTATGTAATGTACAAATAAAAGCTCATCAATCTGCTGTGAGTCATCAGGTAACAGAGCAATGTAAATCGCTGTGTCAACAACTTAGCTATGACAATTAATGCCGTATGTCCTGAGTATCTTTACAGGATTGACCATCACAATGTATAGATGTATACATTAGGTGTAGGACCAAATCTTGAGCCTTGTGGAACGCCATATCTCACTTTATAATATGATAATAGCCACAGATAACAGTTTTAAAACTTATGATTAAGATTCTTTCAGTTGGCCATTTCACTGACACCACTAGATCACCAGAGCAGGTCATCAAGCTTATGTGCAGCTAAAGGTCTGCAGCTCTCACACAGAAATGCACAAGCACTGTCTGTGTTGCCTTGGCAGGATGAAATATATCACTGCGTTAGCTTAGGTTTGTCAGTGAGGTTTAATTCCTTATGAATTCTGTATACATTCTGCAACATTTATTTGATGGAAAAACAAATTTTTACCAGGTTGAAACACAGTGGCGGCATCATCATCATAAGTGATAAATATGACAATTTAAAAAAAAGAATAAAAAATTTATAATTTGTTTCTGCTTTGGGTTCATTGCAAACATAGAAACCCGGGTAATGAGTAAAATATCCAGCTGATGCAAAAAATAAAATAAAATAAAATTTATTTCCATCTCAGTTCCACTGAAAAACGTTTACTCAACCAGATTAGCAACAATCAGTTTTTGTCGCAGTCATAAATCAGCAACAGTGTGATAATATTTTTAAATGAAGGAAGGAAGAAAAAAAAGAAAGCGTACCTCGACAAAATGGTGATGGGAAGTCCCACTGTGCTCCACTGCCAGGTGATACGATGCATGTGAGGATACTGTGACCTTCCAGCACGAAACCAGACTCGCAGCTGTATCGGATCTTATCCCCCATGTTGTACCTCGATCCATGAATAATTCCATTCGAAATAAGGCCGGGGGTGCCACACATGTGGCTAGGCAGGACTAAATGCAGAGGAGAGGAAAAAACAAATTGTTCTGATTATTTTAACTTTAAATAATATTTCATGCTAATAGAGAAATTCATATAAAACTGAGTTATACAATCTAAAGAAACAAGAGCTGAGGCGCTCAAAAAGAAGGACATCTTTGTCAATATATGATGCTAAACAGTCAACTCCCTTACTTATTTTTTTTTGTCATCTTTAAACTATTCATATTTTATGAAGAAGACAAGATGTACAGAAAACAAAACTTCTAATTTTCTATACAGATTTTGTTTTGACCTAAACAGTGACAACAGCTGAAATAGATAAAAACAAACCCACAGAAAAATTCAGCAGTGCAAAATACCAATAGTAAGTTAATTTGTTTTTCCAGAGTCCTAAAAATATTCCATAGTGACTGCGTGGTATTTAGATGTCTGGCTGGCGTTTTGCCTCCGATGTGCATCTGTTGTTGCCCATTCTTAGATGACACAGCTAGTTCTACAGTGGGAGCTGCTACAGGCAGCTCATAGTGTAACTAGGCCAAAACCAACTGTGACTGTAGCCAACGCGCCTTAGCTCCACAGAGGGGCCAGATACACAGTGGCTGCACTACAACCTGGACAAACTCCACAGGCTCTAACCTCGCCGTACGCTGTGTGTATTTGTATAACTGGAGCATGTTAACTTGCTTGGTGTGTGATGCGTATATTTAATGGCTCTGATGTGTGTGTCTATCTTTGGGGATAGAGAGCAGAGTGTGTCTGCATGTATGGGGTTTTCAGCAAGTCAATCTATGCGTTTGTGTGCACTGTTCCAATTAAACGCCAGCATGGTAATTAGACAAAGCTTCATCCTGGAGACCCTGAGAACTAGGACAGAGAGAAAGAGGAAGAGTAGGGGTGGAAGGAAGACATAAAGAAGGCAGCAAGTGGTTTTAAACAAAACGAAAGATGAAGCGACAGACATAAGAAATGGGGGACAGACATAGAAGTGATTGGAGGAAGACAAAAATGACAGGACAGAGGAGGAAGCAAAGAGATTTCTTACAGAGATGAAAACCAGGGTGAACTAATTGCAATGTACTCTAAATATTTATAATTTACTCTAATGGACTCATTATTTGGTTTGTATGTAGTCATGCGTCAGAAGCAAGTAACTCACAGTCAGCTGACCATGCTGTCTTCTTAGCAAACATGCTGTCTGCCTGTTTTGTTTTTTTTGTTTGTTTTCTTTAACTTTAACAAGGTGAAGAACACAACTGAATCCAGAATTTACACTACAGCAGGGCAGCAGGATGGAAGGAAACAATGAATAGAATTGAAAATGAAAAGAATCAGCAATCAAAGCCACATTGTTAGTCACATATTGGACAGCTGAGTCATGTTTCTGCCAAGCTGGTGTGTTAAAGGAAAAAATAAAATACCTGCCTAGTGCACAATGGATTTCCCTTATTTGAACAGAGGAAGACAGCAAAAAGAATCAGGGGGGATTTCCGTAGGACATAGTGCTCAAATGTATTGCTACTACCCTGCAAATTATGTGCAGATCTACAGCTCCAACTCCATGAAGCAATGCCCTGTTGTCTCTAATGGTAAAGCTACTAGACAAATTCCACGTCTGGGGACAAACTGTTAGGAGTGACCACTTTGGGATTATCATGACAAGAACTGGAAAAAGGATTTTGTATTTATATATATTCACTTTAAAAGCAGACAGCTCTACTGATAGCTGCTCTTCTTCAACAGAATATACCATAAATACATAGTATACTGTTTCTTTATAAATTGTTCTCAATGCAGTGAATTTTAAGTTATATGTGAAAAACGTATTTTACATAAGGAAGGAATATTGTTTTACTTGCTTGTGAAACAACTTGGTGAGCTTATTTATTTCTCGAAATGAGTGAAATGTTTAAAAAAAAAACGAAATGTTTAAACAAAAACTTTGTTTTATGTATTTTATACATCATTATTTATTAACGTACAGAAAAAAAAATCAATATATATATTATTTATACTATTTATTTACATTGTTTTATCGTAAAAAAAAAAAGTAAAAACAGTGTAGAATGTATGCATATATAATTTTGAATTAATTCTGATCCTGTTTTTGTTGCTGCTGATGTTTTATTGTTATGTTATGTTTTATAATTATAAAATAATATAATAATATAATTCTTACCAGTTTACTTGAAATGTCTTGATCATTGAATAATTTTGTGATTTTGCCTTTAGGTTATAGTGATTATGATAAAGGACATCAGTTTGTATATAGAAGTTGCAGAGAGGTTTGCAATGTTGCCAAAGTAGCACTTTTGTCACTAGATTTAGTGCCCTTCAAACTCCCTAATTGACTTTTATTTAAAAATTCGTCTAGAGCTGAATCTACCATGCTTTTGGTAAACTGTGAAAGAGCTGCATCTGTTACCACACGCAGAAACAGGCTTAAAACCAGCTGCCAAGTGGTTCTCGCAGCATGGAGTCACATCTGGCAATGAGCTGCGCATGTGCAGAGAATTGCTTGCTCCATCCACATAAACTGCAAATAACTTTCTCTTCTTTTGCCACTGTTTCCAATTCTTTGTCAACTCACCAAGTTTTTGTTTACTCTGGTGATGGAATCCATACTTTTTCCAAGTTTTATTAGGGATGAAAACATAACACAACCAAACATAGACTGTATACAGAAAAATAATAATTAATTACAATAATAAGAAATGTAGTGCAATAAACATAAACAGCAATTACGTCAAAAATAAATTGGCCTTGCAGGGTTGTAGCTCTTTAATAAGTGATATAACATGTTTTTTAAACTGTATTAACAAACAGAAACATGGTAGAACCAAAACAGACAACAAAAACATAATAGCTTACACTTTGGATCTTTGACTACAGTTTCAGTGCAACCCTTCTACAATCTGTGCCCCTACTTGACCCTCCATAACGACACACACCTGTCTATAGAAGAGAAATTGCAACCAAAGTATCGATATCATCACACTAGTATCGATCCAATGCTCGCCATAATATCAATAATATTGATATTTAAAATGATACAGCCACCCAATTACACACTTGCTAGATCCTACTCCGATTTCTACTTTTAACACTGCTAAACATCAAACTAAATTTTTTTTTTTCTCGGGAAAACTGCAAATTACACAAACAGTGAACACTAGAGCAACCAAACTGTCTCAAATCTTATTTTTTCTCAGCCTCAACAATGCTTCAACAGAGAATATTACACCATAGAATCATCGAACGTCTACCACAACACTTACACCAGGATACCTAGTTTGTAGCTGTGAGTGTTTGCTAGAAATTTGATTTATGTGAGATTCAACTAATAGGAAGAAATAAATACATCATTAACAGAAAAAGAAAAACAAAAAAACAATAATCTGTTTGATAATGCATGTCCTGGGATGAAAATGTTTACACATGGTATAGAACAATAGGTCCAATGTCATAATGACAGAGCTGGTGAAATGAATGTCATGACTACATTTGAGTAGATGGTTAACTAAAATGGTGTAAAGCTCATTTTAAGGCTCCAATGCTCAGACTTTCTCAAAAGCTCTCAGTTAATCCTTTGTTTTGTTGTTCTTTTTTGGACAATGCTTTGATTTCGGAGCACAAAAAGATCCAACTCCCTTTATGGTTGAATTTAATAATAATAATTATGTAGATTGTGACGTTCTGAGTTACTGTTTCTGTTGTGTTTGTGAGTTGAAATCATTAGAGTTTATTACAGAGAAAAAAAGGGAAATGATCAATCTGGACCCAAACACGACACAAAAACTGGTCAGATGCTTTAGAGGACCCATTGTGTGGGCTGTGTGATCATGGAGAGTGCTCGAGATAATGTGGCTTGTAATCTTCACATTAAGCTGATTCTGTGGAAATAAAACATCCAAAGACATAGAAACAATGTTAAAAATTTTAACATCCCTGGAAATGTAAACTCTAATGTTTACAAGTCTGTGTCATTTTTGATAAACCTATGTTGTCTATCAAACAGAGTGGACTGAATTGCTGTCAAGGAAAGAGCACCACATGTCCAAATAACCTAAATATGTTAAACCAATACTGACTTAACTAGTATTGGGTGGCAGTTCCATCTAAAAAAATAAACTCCCTCTTATTATTATTCCTCCAGTGTACATTCTGTTCATTCACACGCTTTGGCAGAGAAGCTTAGCAGCACATTGTACTATGGCAGCCACAAGAACATGACCATCCTTTGACTTCCCAGCCAACAATTTGATTTGGGAATTGGATCCGCAGCTGTGTGGTCTGTAAGGCAATGGGGAGGCATTTTATCCATTTGCACCAGCAATCCTCAATGGAAAATATGACTACCAACCTATTTATCTCTGTGGTTTTGTGGGCATTCCTATATTTGTGTGTATGTTTGTGCTACTATAAGATTCTTTTAAATGCTCACATTACGAGTCCCATACTCCTAATTAGACACTGAATTGAGGAGTTGGATAGATGTTAGATTAGGGTTTGACAAAGAGATAGGGTACATCTCTACTGGTCCTCTATTGCACTGCCAGCTGTTTACAGCTTTAGGGCAGATTTGTGTGTTGCTGCAGCAACTCTAGCCCAGGATAATATTTTAGAAGGTATATAAGGTTGAGGAGAAAGTAAAAAAACAAAAAAAAACAAAATGGAAGGAGTTAAAATTTTTATGTTCCAAAGAGATATACAAGTTTTATAATTGAGGGAAAAATGGAAGATAGAATGAAAAAAAAATTAAAAGCCAGAAAAATAAAATAATAATTTAATAATTTTATAAATTAATTAAAATAATTTATTAAATTATTAACAAATTATTTTCACAGTCAAGATCTTTTACATAATCGTATAATTCCATTGTGAAATTGTTTCACCCATCTAAATAAATTATTAACTTTTCAGAGTTAACTTTTTTAAAGTTAAATTTTTTACATAGTTTTGTGATACTTTTTTTATTTTGCGTACGTACAATAAACATACTCCAATTATTATATTCCAAAACTATTAAGTTGAAAACCATGTACAGGTCCTTCTCAAAATATTAGCATATTGTGATAAAGTTCATTATTTTCCATAATGTCATGATGAAAATTTAACATTCATATATTTTAGATTCATTGCACACTAACTGAAATATTTCAGGTCTTTTATTGTCTTAATAGGGATGATTTTGGCATACAGCTCATGAAAACCCAAAATTCCTATCTCACAAAATTAGCATATAATTAAAAGGGTCTCTAAACGAGCTATGAACTTAATCATCTGAATCAACGAGTTAACTCTAAACACCTGCAAAAGATTCCTGAGGCCTTTAAAACTCCCAGCCTGGTTCATCACTCAAAACCCCAATCATGGGTAAGACTGCCGACCTGACTGCTGTCCAGAAGGCCACTATTGACACCTTCAAGCAAGAGGGTAAGACACAGAAAGAAATTTCTGAACGAATAGGCTGTTCCCAGAGTGCTGTATCAAGGCACCTCAGTGGGAAGTCTGTGGGAAGGAAAAAGTGTGGCAGAAAACGCTGCACAATGAGAAGAGGTGACTGGACCCTGAGGAAGATTGTGGAGAAGGGCCGATTCCAGACCTTGGGGGACCTGCGGAAGCAGTGGACTGAGTCTGGAGTAGAAACATCCAGAGCCACCGTGCACAGGCGTGTGCAGGAAATGGGCTACAGGTGCCGCATTCCCCAGTCCTGGGCTACAGAGAAGCAGCACTGGACTGTTGCTCAGTGGTCCAAAGTACTTTTTTCGGATGAAAGCAAATTCTGCATGTCATTCGGAAATCAAGGTGCCAGAGTCTGGAGGAAGACTGGGGAGAAGGAAATGCCAAAATGCCAGAAGTCCAGTGTCAAGTACCCACAGTCAGTGATGGTCTGGGGTGCCGTGTCAGCTGCTGGTGTTGGTCCACTGTGTTTTATCAAGGGCAGGGTCAATGCAGCTAGCTATCAGGAGATTTTGGAGCACTTCATGCTTCCATCTGCTGAAAAGCTTTATGGAGATGAAGATTTCATTTTTCAGCACGACCTGGCACCTGCTCACAGTGCCAAAACCACTGGTAAATGGTTTACTGACCATGGTATCACTGTGCTCAATTGGCCTGCCAACTCCCCTGACCTGAACCCCATAGAGAATCTGTGGGATATTGTGAAGAGAACGTTGAGAGACTCAAGACCCAACACTCTGGATGAGCTAAAGGCCGCTATCGAAGCATCCTGGGCCTCCATAAGACCTCAGTGCCACAGGCTGATTGCCTCCATGCCACGCCGCATTGAAGCAGTCATTTCTGCAAAATGATTCCCGACCAAGTATTGAGTGCATAACTGTACATGATTATTTGAAGGTTGACGTTTTTTTGTATTAAAAACACTTTTCTTTTATTGGTCGGATGAAATATGCTAATTTTGTGAGATAGGAATTTTGGGTTTTCATGAGCTGTATGCCAAAATCATCCCTATTAAGACAATAAAAGACCTGAAATATTTCAGTTAGTGTGCAATGAATCTAAAATATATGAATGTTAAATTTTCATCATTACATTATAGACAATAATGAACTTTATCACAATATGCTAATTTTTTGAGAAGGACCTGTATATACTAAAAAAAGTAGAAGCCAATGATCCCCATGCAGACAGTTTTGATGCGTACCATGTGACCACAATTACACAGGGTCTGGTTACCAGCTACCACAAGACCATCTAACTGCAGATCTGTCACATGCCTGCAAAAGATGCCTAAGTACTTGAATAATAACAAAAAGCAAAGGTGCTGCCGAAAAAAGCAAGGACTGAAAAAGGAAAGTACTGGCAAATTTTACCTCAAAATGTGCAATACAGAAAAACCTTTTCAATTTAAGTAAAATATAAATAGTGTTCAGATCATTTGAGTGTATGGTATTAAGCTACACACAAATTTGATTGTCATGATAATCTTTTACACAGGACCCATGACGTCTCTGTAATTAGCTTTCATAACAAAACCAGCTTATACTGAACTCGCTAAAGGAAGCAGGGGTGTACACCGGATTGGGGAATGGAAACAGCAACAGATTATGACAATATTTTAAGTGCTAACAAGTTTGAACAAGTCTGTCTAAATCAACAACAGAAATAACCTTGCTACAGTGACATAGAAAAAAGGAAAATTAACAAAGGATAGGGAAAATTGTGATGATGATGATGATCCAGAGAGCAGTATGGGACTCTGGAAGGAGCAGTCTTTCACATTGATCGGCTAATCTCTGTTCGATCTAGAACAATTTGATGAAAATCCTGAGTCTGTTGGCTGCTTGAGTATGGGCTGAAGCACAAATCTCAACAAATTCTAACTTTGACCAATACACTGAGCAGCTCCCCCAAGTTGCATACAACTCCACAACAACAGCTGGACCAATCTAGCAGTGGTCCTATGTGAGACCATTTTACAACTTTAAAAGCTATTTCAACAGAATTATACAACAAATGTAACACTTCTAACAACCAAGGGGTCTTGAAAAAATCTCTCTGTATCATTAGAGCATCTAAAATAGAGGCTTCCATAAGGATTCCATCCTTCAAACACAGAAGTTGATGTTAAGAAACAGTTTTTCATTAAAGATTTTCTTAAAATAAAAATAAATATGTGCAAAAATCAGCTGTTGTTTAATGTGGTTTGTGAAAGTTGCATATATTTATAAAATTCAATTTATGAGTACAGGAATTAAAATTCTCTTTCAGACAAAACGACTGGAGTGAAATGAGAGTATTTGTACCCCTAACATGTAACATGCCACAAGCCACAGTTGGAACAGATGTACTGAGTGATGAACCTGGCAAAATTCACTAATTTCTTATTAAGTTTCCAGAGGGCTGCAAAGTTAAAATCAAGCGGAACCAGAACAAATGTCAGGGAGTGTGCATATTGCCAAACAGGAGTATGGGCAGATGATAACATTTGAAATCCATGTTAAATAATCCCCTTTTCGAGAGATCAAACTTTAGGCAGATTTCTTTAGAATGAAATAGTTATTCAATTAATTTGAATGTGACTATAGTGTATTTTAATTTGAAGTTTATATCAAAAATAAAAATCTAGAATCCATAATGTTTTAAACAATAATACACACATTCATCTAGCAATGCATGTGCAGTAAGTAAAGTTTTATAGCTGAGGCTATTGTTATTATGTGTATTAAGCACATTTTTCAATAAATTGTTGGGGTCCTAGTTAACTCATAGTGGCATTATTTTCATGTTAAACCTCTCTAGTGAAATAGCTTAAATGAGATAAAGGAAGGATTATCTTTGCTGTGAAAAATGTAGAAAGATCTCTCAGTGAGTCCAATCCATAATCCATTAAGACCTTCACTCAGATCCCAAAGTGTATATGTAATATTAAAATAGCAATCAGCATTCTGATATAATCTGTGCTTCTTAGTGTAGAGCTTTGTGGTTGGAAATATGTCAATGCCCCAAAGCTAAATGGACTTCCCTACACAGCAGGTCCTCTAATGGTGTAAATGTATTAACATCTTCACTGACATGTTGTACTTAACAACTCTATATGAACAAATTGCAGCGGGGCTTTTGGCCAGTTGTGACTACCAAAAGTAGTGGTTGGTGATCAGAGGCCCCTCACCACCTGCTGATTGCTGCTGCTTTTAATACATCAACAGCTAATGTGACACTTCAGGCAGTATACCCATATTAATCCAAGAAAAGAACATTATCACATTTTTCACATTCTGTGCACAGCTTTACTTCAATAAACTGTTGTGCACAAAATTGGATAACCAGACTGACTGAGCTAATCTTTAAAGCAACAATTTGTGGTGTTTCAACAGAAATTTGAATTGAATCATAGGGAGGTTCAAACAGTACATTAGGAGAGACATTTAAAGCATCATGAAAAACAAATCTAGCTACACTACCAGTCTAAAAGTTTGGACACACCTTCTCATTTAATGGTTTGTCTTCAGTTTTTATTCCTGTCTCTGGAAACTCCTTCAAGACTGTTGGAAAACAATTTCAGCTGACTGCCTCATGGAGCTCATTGAGAGAAAGCCAAGAGTGTGCAAAACAGTAATCAAAGAAAAGGGGGTCTATTTTGAAAGATCTAAAATATGTTTTGAGTTATTTCACAATTTGTGTTGCTACATAATTCTATATACTATTACAATGTAGAAAGTAATAAAAATAAGGAAAAGCCATACATTGACAAAGGCATGTCCAGACTTTTGACTGGTAGTGTATTTATTTGCTGGACCTTAAACAAGTAATGCCTTGCTTCTGGTATGTGGTGCTCTTTCCAAGTGCTAAATCACACTTTGGTTAGCAGTAGTACAGTTTCGACTAGGGAAGCACTGGTTCTAGTATCAAAATAATCAGTGATATCTTGGCGCCAATTGCTAGAGATGAATCTATAGAGACCCATTTTTGATAGTCTAACAATAGTTTCAGTTTTACTTGGAGTCATATTTGCACTGAAATAACAGTACTACACTTTATATTTGCATTTAACTTGCTATAGTTCAATAATGTTCAAATAGGGTAATACTTGCAAACTATAAATTGCAATGCACTTTCTGTATTTCTTCTTGCAACATTTTTTAAACAGATAGGTATTCTTCTGTGAACAGCACATTCCAATAGTTGTTGGCATGGTGATATACAGAACAGACCAAACATTTGGACACACCTTCTCATTCAAAGAGTTTTCTTTATTTTCATGACTATGAATATTGTAGCTTCACACTGAAGGCATCAAAACTACAAATTAACGCAATTATATACTGAACAAAAAAGTGTGAAACAACTGAAAATATGTCTTATATTCTAGGTTCTTCAAAGTAGCCACCTTTTGCTTTGATTACTGCTCCGCACACGCTTGGCATTCTGTTGAAGAGCTTCAAGAGGTAGTCACCTGAAATTGTTTTCCAACAGTCTTGAAGGAGTTCCCAGAGATGCTTAGCACTTGTTGGCCCTTTTGCCTTCACTCTGGGGTCCAGCTCACCCCAAACCATCTCGATTGGGTTCAGGTCCGGTGACTGTGGAGGCCAGGTCATCTGGCGCAGCACCCCATCACTCTCCTTCTTGGTCAAATAGCCCTTACACAGCCTGGAGGTGTGTTTTGGGTCATTGTCCTGTTGAAAAATAAATGATGGTCCAACTAAACGCAAACCGGATGGAATAGCATGCCTCTGCAAGATGCTGTGGTAGCCATGCTGGTTCAGTATGCCTTCAATTTTGAATAAATCCCCAACAGTGTCACCAGCAAAGCACCCCCACACCATCACACCTCCTCCTCCATGCTTCATGGTGGGAACCAGGCATGTAGAGTCCATCCGTTCACCTCTTCTGAGCCGCACAAAGACACGGTGGTTGGAACCAAAGATATCAAACTTGGACTCATCAGACCAAAGCACAGATTTCCACTGGTCTAATGTCTATTCCTTGTGTTCTTTAGCCCAAACAAGTCTCTTCTGCTTGTTGCCTGTCCTCAGCAGTGGTTTCCTAGCAGCTATTTTACCATGAAGGCCTGATTCACACAGTCTCCTCTTAACAGTTGTTCTAGAGATGTGTCTGCTGCTAGAACTCTGTGTGGCATTGACCTGTTCTCTAATCTGAGCTGCTGTTAACCTGCGATTTCTGAGGCTGGTGACTCGGATTAACTTATCGTCCGCAGCAGAGGTGACTCTTGGTCTTCCTTTCCTGGGGCGGTCCTCATGTGAGCCAGTTTCTTTGTAGCACTTGATGGTTTTTGCGACTGCACTTGGGGACACTGAAAGTTTTCCCAATTGTTTGGACTGACTGACCTTCATTTCTTAAAGTAATGATGGCCACTCGTTTTTACTTAGCTGCTTTTTTCTTGCCATAATACAAATTCTAACAGTCTACTCAGAAGGACTATCAGCTGTGTACTGTATCCACCTCTTGTACAACACAACTGATGGTCCCAACCCCATTTATAAAGCTTGAAATCCCACTTATTAAACCTGACAGGGCACACTTGTGAAGTGAAAACCATTTCAGGTGACTACCTCTTGAAGCTCATCAACAGAATGCCAAGAGTGTGCGGAGCAGTAATCAAAGCAAAAGGTGGCTACTTTGAAGAACCTAGAATATAAGACATATTTTCAGTTGTTTTACACTTTTTTGTTCAGTATATAATTCCACATGTGTTAATTCATAGTTTTGGTGCCTTCAGTGTGAAGCTACAATATTCATAGTCATGAAAATAAAGACAACTCTTTGAATGAGAAGGTGTGTCCAAACTTTTGGTCTGTACTGTATTTTAAACTAGAAAATATTAAATTTTTACCGTTATTTACAATGATTAACAATAATTAAGGATGATTTTAAACTTATCACAAAACATCAAATTAGATATTTCAGTGGTTATTGCACTGTTAAAGATATGTTAGCTAAACAAAATATTTATGTTTGTCAGTAGGGTTGCAACTGGATCTCATACCTCTTAAATTTCCAGTTGTACCGCTGAAAGGTTTCCCTTTTTATAGGCTACAAGGCCATTTAATTTGCCCTATCCCCCTATGACCCCTAAACAAATGGAACACCCTACTCTTTAGAAGCCTAGGGTTAAGGGCTAAGAGTGAGGGTCAAGGTGTGAAATAAGATTCAGTCATAATGGCATTTATCTGGGGTGGCTTGATAACCAAACTGGTTCTTAAAGTTTTTTTCATAAAAATGATTAATAGATTGAATTTATATAGCACTTTCCTAGTCATAATGAACAATCAAAAGGCTTTGCACTATAGCCACATTCACCCAAACATTCATACACAGATAAATAGATTGATAGGTGGCTTGGAGTTAAGTGCCTTGCCCAGGGGCACATTGACATGTGAAAGGAAGAAGCTGAAAGCAAACCCACAACTTTCCGAATGCAAGATGACTACGCTACCCACTGAGCCACAGTTGCCTCTGCTCTAGCAATGACAATCCTCTAGCATTGCTACCACTTTAGTAAAAAGTCATATGTGAACATTACAGGTCCTTCTCAAAATATTAGCATATTGTGATAAAGTTCATTATTTTCCATAATGTCATGATGAAAATTTAACATTCATATATTTTAGATTCATTGCACACTAACTGAAATATTTCAGGTCTTTTATTGTCTTAATATGGATGATTGTGGCATACAGCTCATGAAAACCCAAAATTCCTATCTCACAAAATTAGCATATTTCATCCGACCAATAAAAGAAAAGTGTTTTTAATACAAAAAACGTCAACCTTCAAATAATCATGTACAGTTATGCACTCAATACTTGGTCGGGAATCCTTTTGCAGAAATGACTACTTCAATGCGGCGTGGCATGGAGGCAATCAGCCTGTGGCACTGCTGAGGTCTTATGGAGGCCCAGGATGCTTCGATAGCGGCCTTTAGCTCATCCAGAGTGTTGGGTCTTGAGTCTCTCAACGTTCTCTTCACAATATCCCACAGATTCTCTATGGGGTTCAGGTCAGGAGAGTTGGCAGGCCAATTGAGCACAGTGATACCATGGTCAGTAAACCATTTACCAGTGGTTTTGACACTGTGAGCAGGAAAGTACTTTGGACCACTGAGCAACAGTCCAGTGCTGCTTCTCTGTAGCCCAGGTCAGGCGCTTCTGCCGCTGTTTCTGGTTCAAAAGTGGCTTGACCTGGGGAATGCGGCACCTGTACCCCATTTCCTGCACACGCCTGTGCACGGTGGCTCTGGATGTTTCTACTTCAGACTCAGTCCACTGCTTCCGCAGGTCCCCCAAGGTCTGGAATCGGCCCTTCTCCACAATCTTCCTCAGGGTCCAGTCACCTCTTCTCGTTGTGCAGCGTTTTCTGCCACACTTTTTCCTTCCCACAGACTTCCCACTGAGGTGCTTTGATACAGCACTCTGGGAACAGCCTATTCGTTCAGAAATTTCTTTCTGTTTCTTACCCTCTTGCTTGAGGGTGTCAATAGTGGCCTTCTGGACAGCAGTCAGGTCGGCAGTCTTACCCATGATTGGGGTTTTGAGTGATGAACCAGGCTGGGAGTTTTAAAGGCCTCAGGAATCTTTTGCAGGTGTTTAGAGTTAACTCATTGATTCAGATGATTAGGTTTATAGCTCATTTAGAGACCCTTTTAATGATATGCTAATTTTGTGAGATAGGAATTTTGGGTTTTCATGAGCTGTATGCCAAAATCATCCGTATTAAGATAATAAAAGACCTGAAATATTTCAGTTAGTGTGCAATAAATCTAAAATATATGAATGTTAAATTTTCATCATGACATTATGGAAAATAATAAACGTTATCACAATATGTTAATATTTTGAGAAGGACCTGTATTTGAAGTATTGCAAACCAATATAACCAATAATGCTAAAATAATTTGTGTTCAATTGAGATTTCATAAAAACATCAAGGGACAAAGGACAACAAGTACAATGAAGTAAATACTGCTTGGCTCTGTGCAGTGGGTCCTATTGAAGACTTTCATAAAGTCCCAATAATATCACAAATAGAAGTTTCATGTCTGCATTTATTGCTTTGGGAGATGGGACTTTTTGTTATCTCATACACTGAATGTCCAAAACTATGTGAACATTTGTGATCTTTTCGTTTTAGTTCTGGATGTTTAACTTTGGATTGGCTGTCATGTTTTTTTAGCATTAATTCCCAAAGATCATCATTAAAAGAGGACTAACATCACTTTTTCTACAACACACATTAACATAAAATACACCTCAGCCTAATAAATCAGAGCTAAGCAACAATGATAGCTTAGAAATTGGGTGCAAAAATTAAAATTAAAAACATCTATCTACATGTAGCTATACAGTCTTCCACCCTATATCAAACCCCAAATCCCATTTACAGCCACAAAATCCCTTTAAAAAAGGTATATTTCTGCTCGCCTTGAGTAGATGTATTAAAATGTATTAACACTGCTTTTCCTATGCTCCCTTAGTGGAAAATATATTAGCAAGGCAACTGACATTTCCAGCAGCGCCTCTCATCAATCATCTGCTAAACAGAGTAATCACTGTAGCAGCGACACTTTGTTAAACACAAGCTCTCCACAGCCTTTCCAGCTTGACTGGGGAGTCAGGATATATAAGATGGTAATGCACAATTCCCATGCTGGGAAGGCCAGCACTATAATAATAGGCAGCATGAGAATCAACAAGTATTTACCATCAGGCACAGATCAGGGACACAAGCCTACTGTGACAGACAAGCCTCTAAAACAGCTTACATTCAAAGTGGCTCAGCCATATTTTTTATCTGCTTTTTATAAATGTCTTTATTTTGAAGGTAAGGTTATGGTAACTCATTAGCAGAATAAATGCAATGACAACTAAGCTGCCATTTTAATATCCTAGATGTTGTTTAAGATGTAAATCACCCCTCCCTACGGGTCATAGTAGCTCAAAGTTATCAAGAAATAACCCACAACTTTATCAGACCTAAAGCAGCACAGAGCTAAGAACCATTACTTCTAGAGAGAACTTGTTAAATTGAAGCTTGGGGGATTCAGGCTCCAGGCCTTTTAGGCTTTCACACTTCAGACCTGCTTTGCTCTGTTAAAAGGTCTCTGACACCTTTCTCCTGCCTTTTTCCTGGGTGTTAGATACATTTCCTCTTTTCCTCCGCCACATTCTTTTTTCCTTATTTCGAAGCAGGACTGACAGAGCCATTCAGGTCCCATTATAATTCTTTTGGATTCTTATTACCACCTCTGTTCTCGTAATAAGAGGATAGAGCGTTGACCTGCACTGTCATACACAAGATTAGTTTATTTAAATAAATCAAATTGATAATCTTAGCCTGTCCTTTTGGATAATTATTTTCATGCTTTGCATTTTGAGGACCCTAGCAGAAAGTTTGCAGCAAACTGAATGAAGATGTCAACAGTTTGCCCTTTAGAAATTATAATTGCTTCATCTGTTTAATAGCAATGTAACTTTTAAATGACTGACAAGGAATCATTAGTAGCAGTTATACAACTGTGCAAATCAGCTGAGGTAATATGTCAATTCCCATTAGCAGCCAAAATAGATTTGGGTGAAATAAAATGTTTTTCTTTGAAGGTCGATTGTATAAGGAGTAATGATCGGAATGCATGCAGAGCCTATAGGCATCGACAATTATTGTACTTTCACTGTATTTAGTTTCTATTTGCATTATATTAGATTAAATATGTATCTATGTAAGCACTATGTGAAATTACAAACATGTTTGAATGTTTTCTTTTATGATTTCAACTTTTCTTTTTCTTTTTTATTTTATTTATTGTTTTTTATTTTACTTTTATTATTATTTTATTGCACTCTGTACACCTCAGACTTCCAATACAAGACAGACTCCTGTCACCTGTAGAAATATTCGGATGATTCTGCAGTTGTGGGGTGGATTAGAGATGGACAAGAAAATGAGTACAGGAAGGTGGTGGACTGCTTTGTGGCATGGAAACAATCATCTCATCTTGAATGTTGGGGCCATCCATTTTGGTCGCACATTATGACATGCGCAGCTCAACAGACGTCGCAGCTCTGACATCACCAAGAGTGTAAAACCCAGAGGACATGAAGTTTCTGGGCCATTTCCAGCCTGTCTCACAGGACAGCAACAGAAGCACATATCTAGAGAAACAAAGCTCGCAGGCAAACCTTTGCTCCACAAGGCCATTCCCGGAAGAGCTTGAAAGCTGGAAATCTGTCTGATATGAGAAGATCAGAGGATTTATTTGCCGATCGAAGACCACGCCACCCTCGGCGCAGGTGAAAAACCTACAAAGGTTCTATGTCCAAGGAGATGGACGGATGAGAACGGATGAGAAATTACCATTTTTTTTTTTTATTTGATCACGGACGCGTGATCCCCCTCCCCTCCTTTTCTTCAGACCTGATCCATACTGAACTGGTGGAGAGAAGAAATCAACTTCAAAGTAATTTCGTTCGGATAGGTGCATATAGGGGTCTGGGCAGGATGAGGCATATTGAAGGTGATTTAGAATCACCAGTAGTTAGTCTCAGGTATTAACTTGTTGCATGCATCTACTGATTGAAGTGTTTTATGCTGAGCTGTGTTTTGATTTGGTGCGTAAGCGCTGCTGAATTGTGCGTGGTTAATGTTTGTCCGGCTGATCTCAAATCAGCCAGGTGTTAGAAGATGGACTTTTAAAAGTTTTTCATTCAAAGCAACTGCGGTCTGGGCCTCGCCCGACCACTCTTTGTTCCAGTTTTATTGCTGGAGATTTTCCACTGAGTTCCCGCCTCAGAGTTTATGACTCTTTGTTAAGATTTGGGGCGATCAGCTGATAGTGGCTAAAGGGGCGTGGCCCCATCGTTTTATCAACTGATCGCTGCAATCGAGACATCAGCACCAGGAGGACTTCTCTTTCCATTTAACCCAAATTACACATTTTGCTGGTTTGATCTTCATAGACACTAAATGCGCATATATATATTTTTCATTTATTATTATTGTTAGGTAGTCATTTTTATTCCCTTTGTGTAGAACGGTGCTTGTTAGTTACGTGAAGGTTTTTGGACCAGAATAATGGTATTTCAGGATTATTTGGCTTCAATAAATCTTCATAAATATAATTAAGAGAAGTGTTTGTGTTTATTTCCTGCAAGAGTGATTTATCTGTCAAAACAAGGTCAAAGATTCTCCACCTTCAGTGAAGTGGTTGAATAAACAGTGACAGTTGGTGGTTTTGGTTAATAATTTGTAATCATTAATGAGCTTTTAGCCCATAATCACAACGGCAGAGGATATCTCTGATTTATTTTCGTAAGTAATGATTTTTGGTTACGAAATTAATTTTTTTCAAATTATGATTTCAACTATAATCCTTGATGAATATTAATTAATCAATAATCATAATCCTTACATGAACGTGACTAAAACAAAGGAGATAATTGTAGATTTGAAGAGAAACAGGAATAAGTCAAAAACTATTTCCATCATGGGAGAAGGGGTGAAGGTGGTGGAGGAGTATAAATACCTCAGTGTTCACCTGGACAACAGACTGGAGTGGAGATGCTACTGTGAAGCTGTCTACAAGAAGGGACACAGCAGACTGTACTTCTTGAGGAAGTTTAGGTCCTTCGGTGTTTGCAGCAAGATGCTGCATATCTTCTATAAGTCTGTTGTGGAAAGTGTGATCTCTTCTGCCCTCATCTGCTGGGGAAGCAGCATCGGAGCCAGGGACTTAAAAAAGCTCAACAAGCTGATAAAGAAGGCTGGCTCTGTTCTGGGGACTCCTGTGGAACCTCTGGAGATCATTGTGCAAAGAAGGATAGTCATAAAATGAAGAACATTATGGAGAACCCTGAGCATCCTCTTATGAGGTCTTCAGTCAGAGTCTTCATCTACAACGACTCTTTGAAGAAACCTTCATAATATGAGCTATAACAACATTTAATTTGCCTTTGGGATTAATAAAGTATTTTTGAATTGAATTGAATTATTTATCAATTGTTTGCAAGACTTTCTTGTGTCTAATGTTATGATCAACATTGATAACAATGGTAACTTGAAATGGCAGTAGTTCAGACTTTTGACTAACAAGGTATTTCTGGCTTGGTGCATGCAACAATAACAGGACACTTTTGGGAACAATCATCCTGGTCTGTACAGCAGTTACTATGGCAACAGTGACCTAGTCCAAGGCTACAGAGTGCTACAGGGGACCAAAAGAAAGAACATCAGTCAGGCCCTGTACAATGCAAAGTAAGTTATTATTCTAGTTCCCTGTCCAACACAGTATAACAGTTATTTTTTATATTAAAATAAATCTCGTATTTGGAGAGATGTAATGGTAAAATTTTATATTTAAATGTTAAACAGCAGATCTAACTTTTGCAATGCATTTAGCATAAAAACAGCACTATACTCATATGTGCAATATTTAAGAAGAAAAAAAGAAGTTTGATAATGTTCTATGAAATTTTAATATTATGCAATATTTTACCAAAGTAGCAATATTGTCAAACGGCTGTAATGTGTTTTCAATAAATGTTACTTCTTTTCCTATTTCTTTGAAATTCAGTAACATGTTTTGACTCTGAAATGGGCTTTTTATAAAAAGAAATTGCATTCTTAATAATGAAGATTAGGCTGAATGACATATACTCTATATGAAATAAAAATGTTTAAACATTAGAGTGTAGAGTAAAGTTTAGAGAACAAGTCGCTGCAACTAATGAACAGATTTATGCTTGAACAACAAAGAAATTCTGTGTCTGAAAAATGTACTTTCTAGACCTGATGAAGACTCACTCTTTTTAATAGGGCATTACACAAACATTTACAAGTACATCACACAGAGATGACTTGAATAGAAAATATCTAAAATAAGCAAATTAATTTTTATTTTTTTCTGCAGGCCTGTCGAATCTTTATACTTTTCTTAGAGACTCGTGAACCTTTCAGAATGACTACTGAAGGTCCTTACACATCTCTATGACAGACAGTCCAAAGCAAAAGTGGAGCTGCAGATAAAATAGCATCCTATTCATCTATAAAACAGCTCAAAATATCCAAAAACCATATCCATTCCCAGCCTCTCATCTTTTCTGGTTTCCAAAGGGTGCTGCCAACACATCCTGTACTTGTTATCATTGCAATGACAACCCTAACCTGACCAGAGTTATGTTGGTAAGGGAGCCCGGTCCTGGGCCAGTGAGGAAAAAACAATACAAGCATCAACATCACTCGCCTCATCAATACTCAAATACAGAGACAAAGACACGTGTGCACAGAATGGGAGCAAGAAATGAATCTGCTTGCAGCTGCACAGTAAACCCATTCCTATCTTACTATAATTCTAAGCATGTGCGTTAAAATAAAGACAGGTTAACATGTTTCATCTTTGGTGCATAGCGAAATGTGGCTAATTATGAGATGAAAGGCATAGCTGGAGATCCTTGTGTTAATATGACAGAGATAGGGACTCATGTCTGCAGCTTAAAATTTCACATTTAAGTCATCAAAACAAAGACTTCAGACTTGAGTTAGACTCGTACTCTCAAGACTTGAGTCTAAGTCAGGTAGAAGTAGATGTGTAAATTCACTGTTTGTTATTCAGTGTTTAAACGGTCTTTTAAATACTTTTTACAAATAACATAGACAAGATTATGAACACAGAGACATAACATGACACAATTTGGCAAGTCTATTGTACTTTCAACTCTTTTGCAAACATCTGCTTTCATATGCTAAGAATAAACAAAGACATTCTTTATGATTTAGTAAAAATTTAATTCCAAAACAGTTAACATTAGTTCCAATTCTTCAACAATTTAACACATTGAACAAGCTTAAGAGTTATCAGCTTCTGAGTCCACAGTGGCATTAGAGTATGCTGAGATTTCTCATGAAGATTCTTCTCAGTGAAAGTCAAATGGGTTTACTTTACTTCTGATAAGAGGGAATAATATAGAACAATGTATCTGTCTAAACACAAAGTTCAATTTTATTTAAATTTTTTTTGGTTGTGTTTTGTTTTTGTAGGATTACATCAAGTGTTGTTAAATGTGTTGCCTTACACAGAAGGGTTTGTAAGCTGCCTTGGCGAAAGATCCTGCTAAAAGGTAAAGTAGTTTTGTGATGCCAAAACCCAGATTTGAACCCAACAATACCTCGCAAACAGATTAACCCTGGTTTGTAGTTCAGGTTGCAAGAGTTTTCAAAGATAGCTTATTTGCATTCATTATTTTCTATTTTTACTTATATACCTACGTGAATACAAATAATTAAAAAGTTATGATTCCTACCTCCACAATTTTGGAGAAAAAGAGAGCCAGGAATAGTACAGGAATAAGTGTTGATTGCTCGACTGTTTAAATGGACATTAATCATGACTGTCTCTGCTGGCTGTCCTTGTTTTGTTATTTCTCAAACACACACACACACACACACACAAACACACACACACACACACACATTAATGCATCTTCATTTAGTCCTGCTGTCCTCTGGGCACATTTACATTTGTCAACTTAACATACAAAATGGATGGATGAGCCTGTGGTTTATGTGTCTCCCTTTATGCTGCCATGTGTACGTGTATTCCATCAGCCTTCCTGTGTGTGTTTACCTTTGATTATATTTAAACACAATATAAACTGCATGTCTTTCTCTGTATACACATGTCAGAGGATGCATTCGCCCCTTTAATGGTCTTTGTATTTAAACACTAACACAGGTGTGAGCCTGTGTGTAGACGTGTGTGTCTGTGAGTGTGCATCTGTGCAAAAGAGTCAATTTCCTTGGTAGGTGACAGTTCATGGTCCCCTGGGCAGTGCATAATCGTGGGTAAACTCAATGTCAAAGCTATTGCCATACATCATCAGAGTGGCACTGGCAATGACAAGCCCACAGAAAATGCATGATTTTATTTGAGAGACATTGTCAACAGGCAACAGAAATGTACAACTCATGTGCCAGCAAATTTTCTCTACACTTGAAGTGATTGTTTTTTCTCAAATTTACATCTCGCTTTCTAGGACATAAATGAGGTCATAAGATAAAAGATTTATAACCGAAATAAAGACAGTTAAGTATCATCAAGTTATTTTGTTGAATGAATTCCAAATAAATTATATGGCCTGCAGTATTATCATACATTTCTGTATCACCCCCTAACAATGTCTGTCCACTTGCAACCAGTGCATCTTATGAAAAGTTTTGTTTATTTGTTTCTAAATGCGCTTACACAAGGCTAAAGTATGGCTTGAGAGAAAGAATTGACAAGGCACGATTGCCAATTAATCTATGATATACATACATCCAAAAATCATTTATTAAACAGCATGACATCAGTCAAGCCAACAACTGATGTGCTCAGCAGATTTTGCGGACTGCTTCAGCATTCAAATCTGTCACAGATATTGGCCTCCCTAAGCACAACTTTTATTGAACATATTGAGGATCAAACTCAAGACTTTCTGGCTCTTTACATGACTTCTTGAATTTTCAGCTCCACCATACCCTGCTTTCCAGTAACACTGTCCCATTTAGTTAAATACTTTCATTTTACTGCTACTCCCTTACAATGTTTCAGCTGTCGTTATGTCGGTTTGGGAGCACTGTCACAGCAGGAGCGTCATTGTTTTTCTGTTCTGCTCTGCTGAAATCCTCTGCGGGTATTAACTCAACACTTACTGCAAGTGTTTTTAACAATATATGTGAAAGCAGAGGTGAGCCTTTTTGAACTTCTTTGAAAAGTGTTGACAATGCCATCAAGGTTAGCAACCACTAAAGTCAGACTGAAAGTCTACAAATAAAAAAGTGGATCTTTTTAAACCACCGATGTGGAAAATATAACCGCAACATACTGCAAGAGCTTTGTAACACATAGCTTTGGGTTGGAGACACAAAATAAGTCTTACTCAATTTATTCATAAATTTTCTGAACATAGTTTGTTCTGTTCAGCATGGCAGTCCCACTGTGTGAGAACTGATAGATATCCAGAAACAGGTTGCCATCAAACCTGAGAAGGAATGCCATGCAAGCTCACTCCTGGAGTCAATGCAGAATAACCAATTAACCTTACATGTACATTTTTAAACTGTGCTGGCTAGAGTATCTGTAGAAAACCAATGCATGCAGAGTGAGATAAGGCCTGTACCAAATTACAATATGAAGAATCTTTCAAATCAGAGCTAATCAGGGCTGGACGGGCCTTCAGGTGTACCGGGCATTGCTCGGTGGGCCGGCGCACATTGTGGGCCAGCCAGCCATTGTAAATGATAATAAAATAAAATAATTTAAATAATAAAATAATGCCTCAATTAATTGATAAATTAATTAAATATAAATAAAACAAATAAATAAAGAATAAATTAAACTGTTAAAAACATTTCATCATCCGTGTGTCTGCAACAGTATATACAACGCGGCCCATTTGTATATTTCCTTGAACTCTCTCAGCTCTACTCGTCCCATCCAGCCCCACCCGTCGCCAAGCTGATGACATTTAGCTAAGCTGACCGAAGTTGTTGAAAAAGTCATCTCTTTTTCTCTCACACACTCTCTTGTTGTTTTTTTCCTACTTTAATGTGCCACCATGCTATTCAACATGTATATTTTGCCTCACTTGGACATTTTTAAGATTTTTGTGGCACTAGTATTTTGGGGCACCTTTATTTCTTCCAGTATATTTTATGAAAATTGGCAGGCAGGAAATGGGAGTGGAGAGAAGTGGAAGATATGCGGCAAATGTTGCCAGTGTTGGACCACTTGTTGCTGAATATTGGACTACTTGCACAGACACCAGGCCTCCTGGTGCTTTCAACCATTTTGTATCCAGGACATGGCGGCTGATATGACACGCCCCAAGTCTGACGTCACAGGGCGCTATATATGGAGGCCTCCATGTTGAACACGCTGCTTTTCAGCTGGAAACCTTGACACGGTTACTACGCAACTGAAGCATCCTCTGGAAAAGAAGAGGTCCCACGTGGAGTCTTCATTTATTCTCCTTCGTTGGCCAACGAAAAATTCATGAAAAAGGTTTCTGGAATGAGAAGGCCAGAAATTTCACTTTGCCGATCGAAGATGTGAGTTTAACACGTAACCAAAACCACGGAGTTTCAAGGAGACGCAACTTTCCCTCCTTGCCTGGTTCTAGTCGACTGCTGATGGTCAGATCCTATTCTTCCTTTTCATCAAGAAGGCCAAAGGAGTTTAACTGCGGTCACGCAGCAATGCTTCAAACACCCCCCCCCCCCCCCCTCCCCCCCCCTCTTTCCCTCTCACTCGCTGCCCCAGAAGGAAGCTTCACCAAGTAAAACCCATCTTTTATTTTAATCTTTTATTTCTTTATTAGAAGGCCCGGGCAGGGTCAGAGGTGGTAGAGCGATCAGAATCGCTAGTTAGGATCTCATGTGTTCTGAACGATATGTGCATGTAACCTTGTTATTGAACTTTGATGTATTATTTTGATATCTGGAGCCGCTGCGTTCCTAGCTTTGTGCGTGTTTTACCATCTGAGAGTCAATGCAGGTGCGCGGTAAGACTGGACTGTTAAAATAACCTCATGGTGAAATTCACCATTTTCCTTTGTCTCCAATCTCACTGCTCGCTAGCTTGCCGCCAAAAAGTTTTATAACTCTTTGTCCGCTCAGGAGTTGGGGGAAGTTTTATGATCGGACATCAATGAGTACAAGGGAGCTGCGCCCCCCCCACTTTCCACTCACCACCACACCCCTTCGTCATATTCTCATTCCTTCTTTTTGCCATAACTGCTGGTTGATTCAATACACACCCACTGCTGTTTGCTTTATTTTGCTTAGTTAGATGTGTTACCCTTGTTATGTAGAATTTTGCATGTTGAGTAGGTGAAGATTAATAAATATTCACATAGATAAAAAAAAGAGCGTTTTGTGTTCATTGTGTGCAAAATTGATTCGTCAGTCAAGATAAGGTTAAGAGTTCCACACGTTTTGGCAGAAACGGTCGATTAAGCAGTGACCTCTCCGGCAATAGTTATTAATTATTACGGAGTATTTAACGGTTGTAATTGTCAAAGGCGTTGAGCCACAATTACAACACCAGAAACATCTCTGGTCTCGATTCATAAATGAAGATTTTGGTTAAGAAATTGATTTTGTCAAATTATGAGTTTCAATTATAATTATTGATCAAGATTAATCAATCAAAAATCATAACCCCAACATATGGCGTCCCTTTGACGGGCCTTAAAAAGACAGACATCAAATCACTGTTGCACAGAATAAAAGTGTACTCACTGGCGACACACCCAGAACAACCAGCTCAAGAAGAGCCTGGGACCCAGGACTCCTCTAGCGAGCCCTACTCCGGTTTTGAGACCGAGGTCAGTGAGCAGCTGAAGAAAGCCAATGCGCTAAGCACAGAAGAGGAAAGAACAGCTCTTAAGAAGTTGTTTTATGAATATCAGTCAGTCCTCTTGAAGGACTCCCATGACTGCGGGGTCACCGACCTCCACATGGTTCATATCCCAACAAACCCAAACGCACCTCCCACGTTCGTGCGTCAATATAAGATCCCTCTGGCCGCTTATGAGTCGATACAGGAGATCCTCGACAAGCTGTTGGAGAAACAAGATAATACGTGAACTCCACGTACAACTCCCCAATTTGGCCGGTGTTGAAACCAACCGGGAAATGGCACCTCACAATCGACTACCGTTCACTGAACAAGCAGGTACCCCTCTCACGCTGGCCCATGATTCACTTGGACCAGGAGCTGGCTAAGGTGAGAGATGCTCGCTTCTTCTCCACAGTGGACGTGGCGAATGGCTTTTGGACAATGAAGGTAGACCAAGCCGACCAGTACAAATTAGCGTTTTTCTTCGGGAACCGTCAATATACCTGGAACAGGTGCCCCTTTGGGTACTCGAACTCTCCGGCTGAATTTAACATCTTCCTTCACAAGGCCATGTCTGATGCCGCAACCCGGGGAAACCTCAGTTACGCCGATGACATTCTTATGAGGAGCAGGACGTTCGAGGAATGCCTAGCCGAACTCCGGCACGTCCTGGACCAGCTTGGCGCAGCAGGGGCTAAGCTAGCACTCGCCAAAGGCCAATGGTGCCGGACAAAGGTGGAATACGTTGGTTTAACCGTGGGCCCAAACGGTATTGAGCCCCAAGCCAGCAGGATCCGAGCCATCCAAGACATAAAGGCTCCAACGAACGTGTCTGAATTTCGGAGTTTCTTAGGGGTCTGTAACTACTCCCGCCAGTTTATTGAGGACTATGCGGAGATGGCCAGATCCCTCACAGAATTCCTGCACAAAGACACGCCTTTTACTTGGGGAGAACCCCAAGAGCATGCCTTCCAACTCCTGAAACAGAAACTTGGTTCTGCTCCTTGCCTGGCCTACCCAGATAAGGACAAGGAGTTCTACCTGGAAGCGGGTTTCTCCTCCAAGTGTCTAAGTGCTGCATTGAAGCAGAGACATGACCAGGACATGCGAGTTGTCGCCTACGCAAGCCAACCTTTGAGCAACATAGAGGTTAAGTTCTCCGACTGTGAGAGAGCTCTGATTTCTACAGTCTGGGCAGTCGAACATTTCCGCAGTTACATTGGGGGCAGAAAGTCATTACTGAGATGTGCCATCAACCGGTCACTTTCTTGAACAGCGAACAGTTGAGAGAAGGAAGAGTGTCCAACAGTCGCATCGCAACATGGATGATGGCACTCCAAGGTTATAATGTTTATTGTTATACAATAAATATTCACATAGATAAAAAGAGAGCGTTTTGTGTTCATTGTGTGCAAAATTGATTTGTCAGTCAAGATAAGGTTAAGAGTTCCACACGTTTTGGGAGAAACGGTCGATTAAGCAGTGACCTCTCCGGCAATAGTTATTAATTATTACGGAGTATTTCATGGTTGTAATTGTCAAAGGCGTTGAGCCACAATTACTACACCAGAAACATATCTGGTCTCGATTCATAAATGAGGATTTTGGTTAAGAAATTGATTTTGTCAAATTATGATTTTCAATTATAATTATTGATCAAGATTAATCAATCAAAAATCATAACCCCAATACCAGGGCTAGGACTGGAACCTGGGATGGCCGTGTTGAGGACAAAGGCCTCCATACATGGGTCGTGTGCTTAACCCCCATCAAACACCAACAACGCCGTGCCTACTGTAGGACATTTTTTACATGGTTACTCTCCCATGTAGGCTACTGTGCTTTATTTTAAATTTTTAACACAACACAATGTGTGCATATATTCTATGGTATGTCCTGTGTCTCTGCATATATTACTAATCATGGTGGGCCACCATGATCAAAAATGACAGGGACATTTTTTGGTCTCAGTCCAGCTCTGGAGCTAATGATTATGAGTTTTTAAAGATAAATATATTTTATCAGAAAAACAGTTTATATCAGGTTGCACGGTGGCACAGTTGGTAGCACTATTGCCTTGCAGCAAGAAGGTCCTGGGTTCGATTCCTGGCCTGGGATCTTTCTGCATGGAGTTTGCATGTTCTCCCCATGCATGTGTGGGTTCTCACCGGGTACTCCGGCTTCCTCCCACAGTCCAAAGACATGCCTGTTAGGTTAACTGGTAACTCTAGGTTGCCCTTAGGTGTATGGATGAGTGTGTGTGGTTGTTTGTGTGTTGCCCTGCAATGGACTGGCAACCAAGGGTGTGCCCATGGACTGCTGGAGATGGGCACCAGCTCCCCTGTGACCCACTATGGAATAAGTGGTAGAAAATGACTGACTGACAGTTTATATCACATACCCTAGTATTTATTAAATCAGTCAGATATTGTCACGGTGTATGGTGAAGGAGCAAAGCAACAACAGGACATCTGCAGACGCATAGTGGATGTATGCATTTTAATGAAAAACGTACTGACATGGAGGAAACACAGGATTCTGGGAGACAATGATAACAGCAGATGACCCAACAATGAAGGGACAGAAAACAGGAACTTAAATACAACTAGAGTGAATTGAACTACATGAAAAACAGGTGGGTGCAATTAACAACACAAACAGGTGCAGATCTTGACAAATATAAACCAAATGTAAAAATTGATGACCATAATAACTAAGGAATGACTATCATGTTTTTTTTTTTATTTCCACTGAGATAAGAAAACATTAAGTTGATAATAGTGTAAAACACATTAACTTTAATAAGGGGTATCAAGCCTTACTTGTCAAGGACAAATGTCTTGCAGGTTTTTGTTAATAAACGTTTATGAACTGCAATTTATGTATGAGAGCAAATGGGCCTCATTAAATGCCTTAGAGGAATAAACATATGAAGTACACTCTGACCAAGACAACATAAGTAATTTTGCAAAGTTGATGATGTTGGTTTTCTGCACACAAACTAACTACTATATAGGCTACACCTTTCTAGTGGCTTATTGTATATGTAATAGATGCAACAAGGCTTTAGAAAATATTTCTCAAAGAATTTGGTCCATTTTAACATGCAATCGGTTGCTGCAGAATTGAAATGGACCCTGAATTTCCTGTTCCAGACAGCGACCGTGCCCGTTGTGGTTTCCTGCAGCTGTAGCCCATCTGCTTCAAGGTTTGATGTTTTGTGATGTTTTATCTACTGTAAATACTTAAATGCGTTGAGTTGCTGCCATTTGAGCAACTAATTCATTGTTTGTCTTACCAAGCAACTTAAATGGCGAAGGGTGTTTGATTTCAGTTGTTGATGTTCCACTGCATAGGTTTTTGACCATTTAAAATGGTTTTCCTTTTTAAAGGAAGTTTAACGTCACATCCGTGGAATGATCCTTCAGCCTGCATTGTAGACATCTAATATCCAACTGTAGCCAATGCTAACAGTAAATTCCACACTATTTAAAGTCAAGAAATGTAAGATATTTATTACCAAGAGATCCTGGAGATTAGACATAGATGTACAAAATCATCGCATTTTATTTATTAAAAAAAATAAATCAGTAAAATTAATTGAATAAATTAACACACATTTGAAAAAAAGAAAACTATTACTCCCACGGGCCTCTGAACTATTAAAGATAATGCACAAACTTATTTATTTTCCTTTTTAAATCATCCCTGAATTCTAAAATATGTTCTTGTCATTTACTCAGTATCCAAGAATGAAAGAGCCCACATCACATCATACTTGCCAAACTACATTTAACTTTGAAAATTACAATTAGCCCACTCAGCAGATTGAACTGTTTTTTCTTTGTTCCTTTTTTAATGCTAAGTGATTAAAAAAGTTGGGATTTCTCCCAACTGAATGAGGTTGCAACTTTTTGGGTTCTAAACAGTGCAAAGGGCAACCATTGGCCTAAAAAAATATATTACTGGAAATTCTGTGACCTACACTTGCTTTGAGGGTGTGTATAATGGTGTAACCAGTAATTCCTGGATGTGATTGATCACCTGAAACAAATCCATCAGCTCTCTATGAATGTGCACATAGCCAATCCAAAAATCCATTATTGGAAAACTTGATGGATGGTGCCTATCTCCAGCAGTCATTGGGGCGAGAGGCAGGGTACAACCTGGACAAAGACGCACAGGACAGACAACCATGTACACACACACACACACACACGTATACCTAGGGGCAATTTGAAGACACTAATAACCTAACAGTAACCAAACAGTTTTTGGACTGTGGGTAGAAGGCGGAGTACCCAGAGAGAACCCAACACATGAACGGGGAGAACATGCGAACTCCATGCAGAAAGACCCTAGGATGGGATTCAAACCCAGGCTCTTCTTGGTGCAAGACAGCAATGCTACCAACTGCCCAACTGTGCATGTTTGTATGTTTTGGGTTATTTACATTATTTACTAAAAGCTGAGACAGAAATGCAATGCAGACACTTGTTAGTATGATGAGAATATAGAGGTATTATGAGGGGATTAGCTTCATACTAAAAGGTCGAAGAATGTCAGAAGTACAGAAACAAACCATGTGACATGAAAACAACATCAAGGAAATATTTAGTAAATCCCAATAAAATTAGAAGATCATGACACATCCACTCCACAACAATCCAGGTCAATTCATACATTTGTATACTACCTTTCTCTCTATATTGATCTACCTACCTACATAGAAAAAAAATCTGGATTTTCCTTCTAAAATGTTATGTTATTTTACCTAATTACCTTTAAAAAGACCTGCACTTCAATAAAAGATGGGTTTAAATATATTTTGCTTTTAAGGCACATGAGCTTATTAAAACAGGAACATGTTTATCTCAAATGAAACAGCTACATAGAAGCTAGCTACATTTCCCTTACCAGCCAATAATCATACCTGAGACAAAGGGTACAAACTTTTTGTAAGGCCATGGAGGCCAAATTTAATTATGGCATTTGGTCTTTGTCTATTCTGGGAAAATGCTTTGATGTAGCTGGCAGACCAGCTGCTTAACTGTTGAAGTGGGTTTCTGCGCGTGTGTGTGAATGTGTGTGTGTGAATTTACCACTCTTGCCCAGCTCTCCTGTGCTCTCTGCCCACCTGTATGTGTGTGCATGCATGCTCTTCTGTGGATGTTAACCATAAAAACTATGTAAGCCCTGTTAAACCTCCCCATATTTCAACTTTAACACTCTCTATCTCTATCTGGGGCTAAGCGTTTTGGTTCAAATTGTTCTGTGTAGGGGAGAGAGAAAGCGTAAGTGTCTGTTTGTGTATTTGAATCGGTGTGGCTTTGTGGGCGTTTCTGGTATTCCAGATCAATACATGTTGTGTTTGGGGAAATAAAGAACCCTATTTTATGGCTTTTTGTGCTTTGGCTGGACACACACACACTTAAGCATACACACACAAACACACACCCACACACACACAAATAGACATGCACGTGCACTTAGTTCAGTGTGCTTAAGTGCTCTAAAATACACTGCTCAGATGTTACTGCTGACACATGCCACCTAAAAAAACACTGCTGCCAACCATGTACACCATTTCAAAGCAAATCTATTCACTAGTAGCAGAGGGTTCCATAAGAAAAACAATGCACTACTGCCACAATGGAAAAATGACTAAGAAATGGTTGAAACACAGCAAAATGTTTCAAGTGTTAACTCTGCATCAAGGGCCTAGAGTATGGAGGACCGATCCTGACAAAATTAAAAATAAAAGCAGAGATATATAACAAAACATTTACATTTCTTGATGAAAACGCATGTGTAAGGAAAAGGAAAAACAAAATAGATATATTTCTTAATGAAAACGCATGTGTAAGGAAAAGGAAAAACAAAATATATATATTTCTGCTTTCATTTTTAATTTTGTCAGGATTGGTTCTCCATACCAGGTTGTCGAATATCATAATAAAATCACATGTTATTGGCAAATCTGTGAGGGATTGAACGCTAACCTCCTGGTTGTAAAAACAGTGCACAGTATAAGAGAAAGTCACAGAAATGTTGCCAAAAAGAGTTGGTTGTGGTGTTAGTGTTTCAGTGGATCAGTCTACCTGCATACCTGGATAGAATATACAGGTCCTTCTCAAAATATTAGCATATTGTGATGAAGTTAATTATTTTCCATAATGTAATGATGAAAATGTAACATTCATATATTTTAGATTCGTTGCACACTAACTGAAATATTTCAGGTCTTTCATTGTCTTAATACGGATGATTGTGGCATACAGCTCATGAAAACCCAAAATTCCTATCTCACAAAATTAGCATATTTCATCCGACCAATAAAAGAAAAGTGTTTTTAATACAAAAAACGTCAACCTTCAAATAATCATGTACAGTTATGCACTCAATACTTGGTCGGGAATCCTTTTGCAGAAATGACTGCTTCAATGCGGCGTGGCATGGAGGCAATCAGCCTGTGGCACTGCTGAGGTCTTATGGAGGCCCAGGATGCTTCGATAGCGGCCTTTAGCTCATCCAGAGTGTTGGGTCTTGAGTCTCTCAACGTTCTCTTCACAATATCCCACAGATTCTCTATGGGGTTCAGGTCAGGAGAGTTGGCAGGCCAATTGAGCACAGTGATACCATGGTCAGTAAACCATTTACCAGTGGTTTTGGCACTGTGAGCAGGTGCCAGGTCGTGCTGAAAAATGAAATCTTCATCTCCATAAAGCTTTTCAGCAGATGGAAGCATGAAGTGCTCCAAAATCTCCTGATAGCTAGCTGCATTGACCCTGCCCTTGATAAAACACAGTGGACCAACACCAGCAGCTGACACGGCACCCCAGACCATCACTGACTGTGGGTACTTGACACTGGACTTCTGGCATTTTGGCATTTCCTTCTCCCCAGTCTTCCTCCAGACTCTGGCACCTTGATTTCCGAATGACATGCAGAATTTGCTTTCATCCGAAAAAAGTACTTTGGACCACTGAGCAACAGTCCAGTGCTGCTTCTCTGTAGCCCAGGTCAGGCGCTTCTGCCGCTGTTTCTGGTTCAAAAGTGGCTTGACCTGGGGAATGCGGCACCTGTACCCCATTTCCTGCAGCCGCCTGTGCACGGTGGCTCTGGATGTTTCTACTCCACACTCAGTCCACTGCTTCCGCAGGTCCCCCAAGGTCTGGAATCGGCCCTTCTCCACAATCTTCCTCAGGGTCCGGTCACCTCTTCTCGTTGTGCAGCGTTTTCTGCCACACTTTTTCCTTCCCACAGACTTCCCACTGAGGTGCCTTGATACAACACTCTGGGAACAGCCTATTCATTCTGTGTCTTACCCTCTTGCTTGAGGGTGTCAATAGTGGCCTTCTGGACAGCAGTCAGGTCGGCAGTCTTACCCATGATTGGGGTTTTGAGTGATGAACCAGGCTGGGAGTTTTAAAGGCCTCAGGAATCTTTTGCAGGTGTTTAGAGTTCACTCGTTGATTCAGATGATTAGGTTCATAGCTCGTTTAGAGACCCTTTTAATGATATGCTAATTTTGTGAGATAGGAATTTTGGGTTTTCATGAGCTGTATGCCAAAATCATCCGTATTAAGACAATAAAAGACCTGAAATATTTCAGTTAGTGTGCAATGAATCTAAAATATATGAATGTTAAATTTTCATCATTACATTATGGAAAATAATGAACTTTATCACAATATACTAATATTTTGAGAAGGACCTGTAAGTATCTCATACTTCTTATCTGCATATGTGTCTGACAGGCTGCCAATCCTGGCAGTGTGTGTATTTTAGAGGTATTTGATATAAGTACATAGATTAGAACGCTCACACATCACTGCTCCATGGCTAGTAAGGAAGACTGTCATATCCTAGATTTTTAAATCAACTCAGAGGCTGTGTGTGGCACCTTGTTGTAATGATCTTATTAAGTCCATCTTATACTAAGTGTCAAAAAGAAAACTGGTGGGAAAATGTACTTCCCTATGTTTATTGTAGCAGATTTGCAAAAACATTGGTCTCTTTGGTGCAGCAGATTTTGTTTTGAAGCTGCGTTTTGAGTATCTAAATTAAAAAGAAATAGAAGTCAACACTTCACCAGATGTCAAACATGGGTTTAGGGACCATCTACAAATTGTAACATCCAGCTATGGTATCCAACTACATCAAAGGTCTTGTCTGTAAATCCCATCAGACATTTGTTTTCCGTTAACATCCTTCCAGGCTATTAGAGAGTGTTGGAGCCATTATTGTGTTGCATTTTGATCAAAGCACCCAAAAGAACTGTCATGTAAAAATAAAGAAAATAGTCTTATTTAAGACCAGTGGTCTACTTTTAGACCTAAAATAATTTCATGGTTTATTAGTTATGATCATCACTGAGTGAAAATGTACTCCTCGTTTTCATTTTAAGAGTACAGTACATGTTCGGCAGTCCTTTCCTGACTGTGTGTGCATCCTATTCCTTTTCTTAACAGGCTAGTTGTGACATAAAAATAAAGTTAGTTCAATTCTTGAGACAAAAAGAAAATAAAAAATAAAAACTTGAAGAAACTTATTTACTTAACAGAAGGAGCATGCTCAGGTCTGTAGTTAGGTCATGTCAGTATTTACCAGTGGAAGCACTATGACCACTTTGTGGTAAAAAATATATAACATAGTAAAGTGCTCCATTTCCCATGTAATTCACACATATATGATCCTAAAAAGTAAAGACATGAAATTGTCATTTTAAACTTGGGTCCACTACAACTGAGACTTATGTATTCTCTCAGAAGGTCTGAACATAGATCTGTGTTCTTCCTGGAATTTGTAAATGCTACAGAATTCATCTTAATATAGTTGCTTTACATCCACTGTCACATGAGGCTGGTTTTTTTTTAGGACCAACGTGCAAACAGGAGCATTCGGGCTGTATGGTAAACAGAATCCTTTTGAAATAAAGTAAACTGGTAAACTTACTCAAAGATGTAGGAACATGACAAACAGTGTCATCGAGACAACATGGACCAAGCAACTAATAGTAGGATCTAGTGGTGAGCAATGAAAAATACAGAGGGTGAGGAAGTGACCTAGAATTAACCAGAAGAGCTAATCAGATGAAATGTGGAGCAGCTGGTGGCAAGGAGAATGCTGAGCAACTGAAGGAGGGAGGCTAATGAACACAGCTGAGCAGGAACACAGAAACACTGGAAAGAATCTAATAAAAATCAAAATGAAAAGAAATACAAGAATAAGCAAACAACAGGATGAACTAAGCAGCAGCTAGAAAACAAAACAACCCAGAGGACACAAATGCATAAGTAAACTAAAACTCAAATACCAAACAGGCTAATCATGACACTTTTAATCTGTTGCCTTACAAATACCTAAACGGTCTTGCTCCTCGGAACCTCTCTGATTTCCTTCAGCCTTATCATCGTTCAGGGACACTTAGATCAGTTGACGAGGTGCTTTTAGTTGTCCCAAAAACAGGGCGAAACTTAGAGAAAATTGAGCTTTCCCTGTTGTGGCTCCCAAGTCTTGGAATGTAATGCCCTTAAATATTAGACAAGCATCTTTGCTTCCTATTTTTAAATCTCTTTCAAAAACAAATCTGTTTTTCAATAGAGTTTGGTCCGGTGTGAGTTCATATGCTCTTTTTATCGTCTCCAATCTATTTTAAATGTGTTAATTTCAGTTTTATGTCTGGTTTTATCTCCAATTTATCTTATTTTTGTACAACACTTTAGGCAAACTTGCTGTTTTTTTAAATGTGCATGGTAAAAAAATGGATTTGGATTTCAGTTTTTGGTATCTAGCATTTTTTAAATTTTGTATTCAATAAGCAAGTGACCTTTGTGAACACACAGTGCCCTCAATATGCTTACTATATGAATATCAACAGCTTTGTTTGATTGATAGATACATATTTTAGTCTAATAGGACATTGAGTGTCAGCAAAATTCTAATACAGCAATACAAGAAAAGAAATCTTACAAATGACTGCTAAACCATGTATGTTCAAGCTGTAAACTGCAGTCGAGATTATATCAGATGATTGATTGGTTTAGCCTGGACTATGAAGGCATTCAAGGTTGAATGGCCCTTGATTATAAAGTAAATTATTGCCCTTTTTTTTCCAACACTTAACAGAATTTCCATTTAAGTTGCACTTAAAACTGTGCACATATATTTATATTATATTGTAGATATGTTTATACTGTTTAATTTGTACTGTATTGCACCGACTACGCCAAAACAAATTCCTTGTATGTCCAAAAACGTACTTGGCAATAAAGCTTTTCTGATTCTGATTCTGATTCTGATTCTGGTTCAGCCAGAGAAAACTATTTCTACGCTTGGTGAACTCATATGATACACATGCATATCTGTACAAGCAGACACACCAGTGCATTCATACCAACACATACATATGGTTGTTAGAACAAAGTATGTTTGACATTATGGAAAGCTGGCGTGTGCCATATGACAGAGAGGATCATTCACTACTGTGTAAAATACAGTTAGTCCATGACACTCTGACACGCTCACAAAGAGACAAAAATGCATTACACTGGCATTCTCACTTTCAATCCATCACTTTCAATAAAACACACAAAGATACAAATACATATAGACACATCAGCAATAATTCATTGATTCATTAACCACAATCTTTTATCCATCCATCTTTCAGAGTACCATGGGAGAATGGATGAGAGAGAGAGAAGAAAATGAAAAGAAAAGATAAATGCAAGAACAGCAGGGTCATAAAGCAGAAAATTATGTCAAAAAGAGAAGGGTGAATATATATGTTTGAAATGGAAAAAGAAAATGCCTGGAGAAAGGAAATAGAGGAAAAGAAAAACTTAGCACATAGAGACCAGTGAATGAAACCTGCAAGGAACAAGGAGAGTGAGCAAAGACAAAGGCAACAATGAAGGAATATAATCCCACTGGAAAAGTCAAAGTCACTGACTGAGGATTGAGTACACACCAAACAGTGACTTTCACATTTTTACAAGTTGTTAAATGTTTAGTTATATTTGTTCTATAATGTTCTATTGTGTTTTGAAATTTTGTTTATTTAGTACACAATTTGTTTCAGCTGTTTGTAGAAAAAACCTTCCCGTACTTTTCATAGCACCTGATCATAAGGTCTGTCATATATACTATATACTTGGACAGAGTCTGTCTGATGGGAGGAAATGGCCATTACAACAGTTACAACCCTACAAGGACTCTGTTTTCTTTGAAACATGATCAAGTTTTGCAAAAGACGAGTTCTGCACTAACCTTTTTACATATATCTGACTGTCAACCACCAACATTTTAATTTCTCCCTAGTTTGGGGGCACTTTTGAAGCTTATTCTAATGAAATTCAGTCAAATCAAGACACTTTAAATTCCATTAGAATACATAGTCACAGTTGAATATCCTTTAGCCAGCTAGACAAAAGCCTAACCACAACACTGGCTCAAACATGCAGAGATCTTGATGTAGATTTAAGATTCTGCTAATTGGAATCTCCATTACGAAATGGTAGCTGAGTATCTGCAATATGCAAAATATTCACACAGAAACTAACAGCTCTGTAAGGTTAAAAACCTTACAGCACCCACTGCTAAGTTTACTTTTACAAGACTAAAGCTTTACATTGTGTTTTCAGTTGAGAAATTTGGATCTATAATGCATACTTTAAAGCTGCAGCAACGGATCAAAACCCCAAAGCCCAGATTCAAATAGCACATTGCAGTCTAAATCACAATCAATGGAGTGTTATCCAGACCCTCTAGATGCCCTTTAGCATTTATGATGTTGTGTTTGGCTCAGTATTTTTGGCATTTATGACAGTCACTAGCAGGACTCTCCTTGTCCGGCTCTAAACAAACAAAGGGAAATAAGGAGTTTGAGTAAAGAAAAGTGTCATACCAAGAAAAATTTAGTGAGAAAATAAAGGTTTAAATCAAGACTGTAGAAATTCCAATTAATTAATGTAAAAAATAAAAAAGATAAAACACAATAAATAATTTTTTAGATGATCCGCACAGATAGGGCAGAGTCAAGTCTTTTGTGTGTGTGTGTGTGTGTTCTTGTACTTGTTGCTGAGTGAGAACCATTTTTCGTATTTTTATCGCAAAGTGAGGATATTTTGACAAAGTGAGGAGATTTTCCTGGTCCTCACTTTTTCAAATTCCGTTCTTGGGACAAGGGTTAGGTTTAGGACTAGGGTATGAATTGAGTTATTGTTAGGGTTAGGTATTAACTGGTTAGGGTTAGGGTTAGTGTTAGGGTCAGGGTTAGGTACTAAAAATCAAGGAAAATGAATGGAAGTCAATGGAAGTAACAGAAAAGTCCTCATAAAGATAGTAAAACACGGATGTGTGTGTGTGTGTGTCAGCCTGTGCGTCTGTAGGAGATAAATTAACTAAAACAAGAACACATGTTTCATGTTTTACATAACGCACCTAAATTACTTGTAATTTCAACCCCTTGAAAAATCTAATTAAAAGTAATTAAAGCTAAAATTATTTTAGGTTCATTCTTGTTTGCAAATAAAACAGCATAAATATATTGGACTGTGCCTACAAAATGAAATGAATGTGGACAAATAACATCAAGGTTCACTTGTTATTGTTTGGCTGAGGTGCCACCTACACTGTGCTGATTAGGACATTACAGTGAAAGGATATTTACACTTTCACTCTTCTAAGATGCATCAAAGGTGTGCCTTGTTTTGTGTATGTGTGTGTGCGCCAAAGTGATCGTGAGTCTGTGTCATTGTGAGGTTTTTGATGTATGATCAAGGATTCGTATTGTTTGAGGCATGACTCTGGCTCACATAAATACAGGTCCTTCTCAAAATATTTGCATATTGTGATAAAGTTCATTATTTTCCATAATGTCATGATGAAAATTTAACATTCATATATTTTAGATTCATTGCACACTAACTGAAATATTTCAGGTCTTTTATTGTCTTAATACGGATGATTTTGGCATACAGCTCATGAAAACCTAAAATTCCTATCTCACAAAATTAGCATATCATTAAAAGGGTCTCTAAACGAGCTATGAACCTGAATCAACGAGTTAACTCTAAACATCTGCAAAAGATTCCTGAGGCCTTTAAAACTCCCAGCCTGGTTCATCACTCAAAACCCCAATCACGGGTAAGACTGCCGACCTGACTGCTGTCCAGAAGGCCACTATTGACACCCTCAAGCAAGAGGGTAAGACACAGAAAGAAATTTCTGAACAAATAGGCTGTTCCCAGAGTGCTGTATCAAGGCACCTCAGTGGGAAGTCTGTGGGAAGGAAAAGCTGTGGCAGAAAACGCTGCACAACGAGAAGAGGTGACCGGACCCTGAGGAAGATTGTGGAGAAGGGCCGATTCCAGACCTTGGGGGACCTGCGGAAGCAGTGGACTGAGTGTGGAGTAGAAACATCCAGAGCCACCGTGCACAGGCGTGTGCAGGAAATGGGCTACAGGTGCCGCATTCCCCAGGTCAAGCCACTTTTGAACCAGAAACAGCGGCAGAAGCGCCTGACCTGGGCTATAGAGAAGCAGCACTGGACTGTTGCTCAGTGGTCCAAAGTACTTTTTTCGGATGAAAGCAAATTCTGCATGTCATTCGGAAATCAAGGTGCCAGAGTCTGGAGGAAGACTGGGGAGAAGGAAATGCCAAAAATTCCAGAAGTCCAGTGTCAAGTACCCACAGTCAGTGATGGTCTGGGGGGCCGTGTCAGCTGCTGGTGTTGGTCCACTGTGTTTTATCAAGGGCAGGGTCAATGCAGCTAGCTATCAGGAGATTTTGGAGCACTTCATGCTTCCATCTGCTGAAAAGCTTTATGGAGATGAAGATTTCATTTTTCAGCACGACCTGGCACCTGCTCACAGTGCCAAAACCACTGGTAAATGGTTTACTGACCATGGTATCACTGTGCTCAATTGGCCTGCCAACTCTCCTGACCTGAACCCCATAGAGAATCTGTGGGATATTGTGAAGAGAACGTTGAGAGACTCAAGACCCAACACTCTGGATGAGCTAAAGGCCGCTATCGAAGCATCCTGGGCCTCCATAAGACCTCAGCAGTGCCACAGGCTAATTGCCTCCATGCCACGCCGCATTGAAGCAGTCATTTCTGCAAAAGGATTCCTGACCAAGTATTGAGTGCATAACTGTACATGATTATTTGAAGGTTGACGTTTTTTGTATTAAAAACATTTTTCTTTTATTGGTCGGATGAAATATGCTAATTTTGTGAGATAGGAATTTTGGGTTTTCATGAGCTGTATGCCAAAATCATCCGTATTAAGACAATAAAAGACCTGAAATATGCAATGAATCTAAAATATATGAATGTTAAATTTTCATCATGACATTATGGAAAATAATGAACTTTATCACAATATGCTAATATTTTGAGAAGGACCTGTACAACACTTTCATCCAACACACTCGGCTACAGCCACATGAATACACAGAGACATGTACACACCTTGATTGTTGAAGAAAGTAGGATACAAAATGCAAAGAGAAAGGGAGGTGGTGCGAGGGTCAGCCTCTGGCCCCACTCTTCATCCTTGTCTTTTTCCCATCTCTCTTTATCTTTTTCTTTTCCCATCGCCTTCTCTTACCATCCCTAAATACTCCATCTTCCCATGTCAGTGTCTGCTATTCTCATTTCCTTCATGAATCTACATTAACCTTTAAAAAGCTTTATTTTATCTCCCCATTGTGTTGAGTTTCCTATCTTCCTTTCATAAACTGACTCCATGTATTACCTAGCACTTAGCATCTTTGTATTCATATTGCTTCACCTCCAATTCTTACCTTTAAAGGACTTCTAAATATCTAGACTTTGAGTGTCATCTCCATGGACCCCACGCATCAGACTTCATTCTCTTATCTTCCATTTCATATACTCTTTTAACTCCTACTCTTATCAGTTGGTGTTTTCATCTATTAAAGTCACATTCCAATATAATTTTAATATCCAAAATCTTATCCACAATTTCAGCATCTTTTTCATTAACCATGCTTTTCTCTGTCTCGCTCACTGCCTTTTTTTGTTATTCTTCTTCATCTCACCTTTGCATTAGTAACTAAGAGACCATTTAAAAGCCAAGCGATTTACACACGAGTTGAAAAGCAGTAGAGATCTAGTGTTTGTTTGAAAGCTCTAAGGTAATACTTGTTTTTCCACATGTATTTGCAGCTTCTGTTCATAGTTATTTTTCTACTATCAGATATGTTTGAAATCATTTTTTTTTTTACTTTTAATCATCTATTGCATTTACATTTATTTTGCACCTGATTTATGATACTAACTGTGCATTCCTTTTAGCCAAATAAATCTGTGTGTATTTGACTTATTTGATTTAAAATGCCAAATTCAACTGTATACAATAAAAAATACTGAGCTTGCATGCAATAATTTTCACATTTAAATGTTACTATAATTTCACAAAGAGTGTATTACAGAAACTAGAGCTGAAACATAATCATCTAAATTGCCTAATTTAGAGAGAATTGTGGGATGCCTAGCAGATGGACTTCTAATATAGTTGAAGACTAAACCCTACAGACTTAGTAATGATCAACCTTAGGACATCTAGCTGTAAAATGCTTGATTGTGCACCTCAATCATCTACATTATATTCTGTCATGTAAAGTGAGTACCACTGCTCATTTTGTCGTAAGACAACATTGTCCTAAAAGAAACCTGCAATCTGACATTTGTAGGGATGTTTGTTTGACACCTGTCATCCATGTAAACATCTAATCTTTTGCATACCAATCAATCCCTTTAAGTGGCAACAACACTTCCTTATAGCAGCACCTCACTATCACCATTTCCGCATTACCCTAGATAAGTCATTTTGCTGAAAATCCCTGCAAATGTGGTGAGGCAATTGACTCAAAGAATACAAGAAAAAGCCTGAAGTAGATTCCAGCCATCAACACCTTGCAGATACTACAACATCCGAAACCCCAGGCCCTGATATCATGCCAGTTGAGCTGCAGTTGAACCCAAAAGTATTTATACCAATGGTATAATTTATTTGAATTTGAATTATATTTAAACTAATATTTTAATTTTACCAACATATGTCTTCTCAATGGATGTATTAATATGGATTTGGAGAGAACCAGTTGGAGTCCTGACTTAAATATGATAAGAAAATCTGTGGCAAGAGCTAAATATTAGGGTGATGGTAAGAGGCCCTTCCGGTTTTAAAAGCTTGAATCTGTTTGCCAAAAAAAATCAACTAGTAAACATTACAGTGAAAACATGCAAAAAGCTGGTCAGCCCTTATACGAAGCATTTAATTGCTGTATTGCCAATAAAGATATATCCACTAATTGTTGATAAGGGCATACATATTTTTCAACAAGCCAATGTTAAAATGTAAATGAAAACAAATAAATATTTTTTTTCAAAAGTTTACATTGCTTGAATTGTTTTTTGAAAGATGTCTGTCCAATTTCCAATCCGAATGTAACTTAAATCATCCATGTATTTGAATAAATTGGAAAAGTAATCTGGTAGCACCCAGCAGGTCTTTTTTCCCAGCAAGTTTACAGAATAATAACTGTTTTTTAGTATGTTCCAGAAGTTTAGTTTTTAGAAATGGTATGGTGTTCCTTGATGCTTAATGCTCTTTGTACTGGTTTGTTCCATTTTAGTTTCGCTCTCTTTGCAGTTACATTTTCTTAATCAATAGAGTTTAATCTAAATGCTGCAATTGTGATATCAAAATGTTTCCTGTGACTTGCAACATATATCCAACTTTGCACTCCTTTAATTTTAATTAATGAAACAATACAGTCGAATGTCATTATGAACTGAAAAAACTCTATTGTAACATAATGAAACAAACTGAAGAAGTTTTGTATTAGTGGTCACAATTGAATAGCCACCTTCATTATTGACACTTTCCAATTATTCCTGAGTGCCTAAGCATACCTCAGTAGGAAAATGTGATATGTGAAATCTGAGGATGCGGTTACTGGCATGACTCTCTTGGGCTATAGAGGGCTAAAGAGTAAGTAAGGGTGCCACGACCGGGCACAACAAAGAAGTGATGTTTCATTTTTTGCTAAATTCCATGAAACTGAGACTTTGGTTGTCATAGATGTCTTGTAGTGGTTCCAGACTGTTATTTGCCTTATGAGCTGATATGTGTATGTGTTTTTTTCTGCTTTTTCAATTACATTTTGTGTGTGTATCTGTGTGTGTGTGTTTGTCCTCATTTGGATGGAAGCGCACAGCCATCTTGTTGGTGTTCAAAAGCATGTTGTATTGATTAATACATGTTATTCCCCCTTGGGGGAAATGTTTATGTAACAGCGGAAGAGTGTGTTGTACACAAACAGAACAGGCCACAAAGATATGATTACTCAGACAAATGAATATAGAGGCGTAATTCAAGAGGATCCTGTGTTTTCATCTCAACATACTTATAGTGGGAGTTTTTTTGCCTACGTGTAGTTAGCATTTCCTCTCATTTTGTTTTCAATTATGAAATAAGTTCAGTGCACCATAACTCATGAAGTGTTGAAGATAAAAGGTACCAATGAAAAATAAAAGTAGTTTCACAAAACAGAACTCTGAGTCTCATTACTGTATCCCCAGGAGATGATGACTGCAGCAATGTGATGTAATATTGTTCTGATTAGTATTTTAGATTTTCTGCATTTGTATCTCAAACATGCCCCAAATAAATGCATTTTCACATCCTTTAATGTGATTTGCCATTTTTAGCTATTTGCTCTTAACCCTTTTTTCCACAGGTAAAATAGACCAAGAAAAAAAACGTACCGTATTTTCCGCACTATAAGGCGCACTTAAAAACCTTTAATTTTTTCAGAAAATGACAGTGCGCCTTGTAATCCGGAGCGCCTTATATATGGATCAATTGGTTAATTGGTTGATCCATACTGGTTGTACACGGCGCTCTGTCAAAATGTTTCAGTACGACTGGTAAACTACAAAGCCGCACCGCTTGCAGCATTACGGCTATCGTAGTCAGGGGTGTCGCCGAAGTAATAGCGGTAAACACCTGTACTGTGCTTACTCCTAGTCCAACACCACTTGTGTGTGTATAACGTTTGAATGTACTGTTGCAGGAAATGCCTGAACTATATGTGATTAGAAGCTCAGTGTGTGGGGTGTATGTTTCGTGTGTGTGTATGGAAGATGTTGACATTACTCCTCCGGACAGAGGTGGCGCTGTGTGCTGACGTAGCTGAGAATCAAGAGTGAAGGAGTGACGTCGGTATTATTGTGTGTGTGGGGTGGGTAGAGACGGCGACTGGAGCAGCGGTGTATGAGTCTGTTAGCCCTGTGTTTTTACGTGCTGCAAAGTCATTAAAAAGAACCCCAAATCTCGTCAACAACTCAGTGTTTTGATGCTGTTTCTTCATGCTCAACTCAGCAACGTATGAGTGAGGGAGTTAACCCCGAGGAAACTAGTAACTTCGGCCCTGGAGAAAGTGTCTCCCCTGTGTCATCAGACTACGGTCAGGGGACAGAAACAGGAAAGGTTAACAGTACTAACGTTTGATTTAGTGCATCAAACTGTTTCTTTTACGTGTTTACTGAATCAGGGAAAAGTTCTCTTTCACGTTTTAACTAACGTTTGATTTCAACTTCAACTTCATAGACTCCAATGCATTCCTAACGTGCGGTTGGCTCTATTCAATAGAATTCTATGTAGAGGAGACCTTACCATGAGAGTGAATGGAGTTATCAGAACGCTGGTTTGTAGTGTATTAATAAAGTTTGACTGACTGACTTATCTGACTGTTTTGTTGACATTCTCTTTAGCACAGCTCCATCTAGTGGATGCATAACGCAACCCCAGTCAAACGTTTGACTGCAGTAGCTTCTATTCTATGCGCCTTATAATCCGGTGCGCCCTATATATGAAAAAAGTTCTAAAATAGGCCATTCATTGAAGGTGCGCCTTATAATCCGGTGCGCCTTATAGTGCGGAAAATATGGTAACTAGAAATAGTTTTGTTCATAATATGACTGTTGAGATGGTCTGCATGACAATGTAGATATAACAAGTGTTTGTTCTAATGGTACATATAAAACAATAGCAAAGCTATTATTGAATAGTTACTTAAGCCACTAAAGAAAAACACAGCAAAGTGTTACTGAGACTATGGTCCAAATGTTTTGTTGAACACTTTTCTTCTAATCTTGGATGGAAGGGATACCTTCATGTTTGAATGATTTCATAGTAGTACCTAGAAGAGAAATAATGCACTCCATTCATCCATCCATCCATCCATCCATGGTCTTATCCACTTATCCAACATTAGGTCACCAGGGCAACAGGTCCTGGAGACAAACCTAGACCTTCCCCTTCTCAGTTAACAGCTCATTCAGGGGGATCCCAAGACCCTATTAGGCCAAAAAGGGACAGTTGATCCCACCAGTGGGTTCTGGGTCTGCCACAGGTTTTCCTCCCAGCACAACATGCCTGAAGGATCTCCAAAAGAAGTTGTCCATGAGCCATCAATCTATCGATCCCCCTCTCTATCCTACAATCACTGGTTAATAAGACACAAAGATATATGAATTCCTGCGCTTGAGGAGTGGACTGTGTTAGCTGGTGCATAGCCACAGGGGTGGCATCGGCTACCCCTGGAATCTGATTGGCTAACCCACCTGGCCACCCCAACCAGGGCTGTCAATCAGTTTGTATAACGTTTGCAGAGAGGTTTGCAGTGTTGCCAAATTAGCACTTTTTTCACTAGATTTAGCACCCTTTCAAAGCCCCTAATTGACTTTTATACAAATAAGTGCCTAGCGCCATATCTAGCACAAACATTTTGAGAAAGAAAGTTGCCACATGAATGAAGAATCAAAGAAGTGAAGGTAAAAATGAAGAAAAAACATGACAAAGCAACTGAAAAGAGAGGTAACCACAAGCATGATACAGCTGTGGTACAAATTTAGAGCAGATGTTGTTGGACAGAAAAATAGAAAAAAACACAGAACAGACTAAGGGAATGAAACAAAAACAAAGACCATTAAATAAAAGCATTAAATATGAGAAGAAAATACCTTAAATAGAATAAAATATAAAGATACTTATTTAAGGTAAAAGCTTGTGTTTTAACCTGTTATAACTGTTAAACTATATTTTCTCTGTATTTCATCTAGTTTTATTATGCATTTTAGATCAATTAGTTCCAACATCCCCGCTGAATTAATAACACATTAATTAATAATAGTACATCAGGGTATTTAGACCCTGACATTTCTGACTGAGCATTATTAGGCATGGTGAGATCTCTACTACGTGCCTAAATTCTGTGTCTTCCTGTTTTTCTTTACTTGTCTTTTCAAGTGTCAGATGACTTCTGAACAGATTGAACAGAATATTAATTGCCTCCCTAATTTATGGAAATGTATGCAAATCTACACACTCATCTACTCTCAACGGGCTCGTTATCCAGATCGTTCAGAAAAGCCAAGCAGAATTTTAGACTGTGTGACCCAAAAGGTTGGCAGTTCAATTCCCAATGAATTGAGCCTGGGGGCTGTGGCAAGTCAATTTAACTCCAAATGAACTGTTTTGAAACTCTGCTCATTCATTCATTGACTAAAATATCCAGGTCTCTGGAGGACACAAACAAACACTGGTAACACGTGTCAATTTTGATACAGTCAGTAATTCATGTGCAGGAAAATGCATAACAAAGCTCATGACAATGAGCATCCTGAAATCTGAGTTATATAGACTTAATCTGAAAGAAAGAAAGTAATAAAAAGGAATATTATAGCTATTCTGTTAAAATGAAAATTTCTTTCTGTTTCCTTTTTTAGTATAGGCTGTATGTTATTTGCAGAGAAACGTGTAGTGAATTCAAGCAACATGTATATATTCTGGATGCTTACACAAAATATATAGGTGCTTGATCAGCAGGGATGGAGAGAAGCAAAAAATGTTACACAAACACAGAAGGCAAAGAGCCAAAACACGTGAAGAATGTCAGAAAGGAAAACAGTCAGAAATAAATCAAGTTTTACAAAGAAACAGTGGTTAAGTCATGTGAAGACTGAGGTTAGATAAACAACCTTGGGTATATGGAGGATGTTTTTATTCTAAGCCTCAAAAAGCAAATCAATAAATAATGTTATTTATTAAAAACCTTGACCTTTGATCGTTTTTGAAGGTCAACATTTTTGCATCGAAACCTTGATTCATTTATACAGTCAACATGTTTTTAGTTTTAAATTGTGCAGCAAGCATTTTTGATATTATTAGTGCAACACGTTGTGGGTTTTGGTTCCTACTTTGCTCTGTTTTCTAGTTGAAGCAGTTGAAGTGTGGGAGAGTTTTTGAGAGAGATCTCCATGTGCTGTTGTTCTGAGTGTGCTGTCCTGCCATTCGGATAAAGAAATTAAAAGAAGTTTAACTGTAGCCCGCTGTTCCATGCAGACTAAGTGTCTGGAGAAGCTACAAAGCAACAAATAAGGTTTATGGAATTGTGTTCACTTAATGAGAAAAGTGTTAAAGGTTTACATTTTCTTAGATTATCTTAGATATTCATGCAACTACAAATGTATATAAATATGAACACTTCAGTTTTGAGATTTAGTCCATGCATGTTATCAGTTTATACTTAAATACATACTAAACAGAATTTTCTGAACAAAGTAAAGTATAGCCATAAGTAAGTAATCCCCTTTAAATTATTTATTTTTGAAGAATTTCATAGTCTATTTCTAGGAACTCTGTTCTTGCTTTGTTTTTCACATTTTGCAACATGTAAATGCTTTTAAGGCTGCAGTGTTTGCAACAAAGGGTGGATAGACTCCATCCAATAGAGGCTGCAGGTGTATGGTAAATCAGTGCACACCAGACCATGTGAAACATACTGTAGCTCTCTCTTTGTGTGGACAGACACTTTTTTAGTCTGCTGTCAGAATATTTGTTCAATCACTCTTCAACACTCTTTGCCGATCTGGCATCATAGTAAGCTGGAGCCTATACCAGTGGTGGAGTGCAACCTGGGCAGGTCAGCAGTCCTTCACAAAGCTGGGACAGAGTCCAAAGTCACTCAATCCTGGGGACTATTTAACATCCCCAATTAACCTAACATGCAGGTCTTGTGCTGTGGCAGGAATGTGGAGCACACAGAAAACAGTACTACAAAAAGAACATGTAAACTCTAGTGTAAAGGCCCTCACTGCCAAATTTTAAACCTAATAACATCTTTCCTAACTATAGGGCCTTGGACTGAACATAAATTTGATAAAATCGTGCAGGTTGACTCTTTCTGAGTGTTATACTTTTAAACTTCCAATATAATTTTTACAGGGGAAATAATTTCACATTTATGGGTTTACAAACAGCTTGCGTTGATCATGTAGTATATCACAAAGCACAGAGACTGCATATAATGCTGATCTGTTTCTGACAAGGGAACCACATGGTTAGCATCAAAATGACTTAAATAAGTAAAATACAAGGTAAATAGTAAACAAAAAAGAGCATGGAAGTAAGAATGTAGTTCTTTCTAGTCACTTTTTAACTTATTTCTCACGTTTGTAGGTCCGGTGACATTCCACTTCCCTGTTTTCTTGTCTGCTGTCTCCAAAAATAAACAATTCACAACGTTGTTCGCAGCAGGAAGACATATCAACTGATCTGTGCATATTTCAGAGATTCTAGATGTTTGACAGAATCACACTATGTAGGGATATCTGATGTATATCTCTCATCTGTAGCATATGTCATACACATTTACATTTATTAAAAACAAGAGAAAGGTGACATACCTGGGACCACAATCCTACTGTAAGTTAATTTACTGTTTTTGAAAGCTAGGGAGAAGTTACCTTTTAAAACCATCACTGTACAGACAATGTCTGTACAACAACAGCCTGCATTCTTCATTGCATTTCCAACCAAGGTACTCTATATCTAATTTTAGAGCTTCATTTTGAGTTTTATTACAAGTGTAGGTGTACTCAAATTTGTCTGTCTTGCTCTTGCTGCTGTTGTGACCTAATTTCTCCACACGTTTTATTAAAGTTTTTCCTTATCTTGTACAGTCTGGCCCTCCTGTCAAGAGTATGGCTCAATAAAGGTGTTTAATTTAAATTTTCCCAGCTATTGTCACCGCCACACTCGTATTTGACACATACACTCTCACTTGAAAGCCAATGGCAAAATCTATTCACAGACGTTTTTCAATTTCTGATTCAATCAAGTCAAGAGTGAGAGACTCACATAGATACAGATGAACTATCACGGTTTCATCATTTCAGAGGACATCCCACATCTAAACTCTGCCTCAACTATAGAAAGCCTTTAAATTGGGTAAGCAAGGTGTGGAGGCTAGAAATGAAAGCTTTTAAAAGATGTCTTTTTGTTGTTCTTTATTTTGGCATGAAAAGAAGCACTCTTTAAAGGGTGCTGGAAGAAGTCAGCAGTGGGTTTCAGAGTTCTCCTTTTTTACTTTTCTTACTTTTTTACATATCTTTCTGCACAACGTTACTTACAAGTTGAGGTTCTTCAGTGATGTTTAATCAACTATGGCAGTTGCAGTAATTGACTGTATGACTATTTATTAGCAGAAATCCATGAATCGACATGCAAGACTAGATTTCTTTCAACCAGAAACACATTTTTAATATGCTAAAATGAGAACACATTTTTAATATGCTGAAATGAGAAAAAAAAAGAAAAGCATAGATACATGAAAGATGAATAAAGCTAATACAAATAATTTTCCACTAACAGAAATTTTATTTTGTTCATAAATGTGCATCTATATCATGCATTGTACATACTGAGTCGGAGGTAAGCTGGAACAGAGGTAGGCACTGAACCATGACAATGTTTGGGGGTGTGTGTGCAACAGAGGATTTGAAAAAAAAAAATACTTACTGCCCCATTCCCTAATACAACAACAGAAAAGCAACCACCAGAAACAAAAATAATGAATTTTACATTAATGATCAAGGACTGAATAGTAATACTGATGCCCTATGCGGAAAAGAAAAGAGAATAAAAAAAAAAAGAAATAGGTGAAAGGACAACTAATGCTGCTGTACAGTAAAAAAACTAGACAAAGTTTGTCTTTTATCTAGTGCTGAACTAGCTCACTTGATGTCATTGATTTTGACTCTTCTGTTCTTTTATATGCCAGAATTTAACAAAAGGTAATATTAGATGTTTGAAAGCATTGGGATGTCCTGTTAGAGGTCAGGAGTATTGAAGGGCAATTAAACCGAGACATGCTGGCTCTTTCACAGCAGGGGAGCGAAAAGGCTTTGTAATTACCTCACGAGCGTGATGATCTTGAAAACTTAACAATTGGTATATGGGTAAAGTCAGTCTTCTTCCACAATTCCACAAAATAGTTGTGGCTCTTAACAGTCCCCTGCAGAGTCATTTTGACTGATTTTATCCTCTTCATCATGTTCTTTTGGGGGATTTCAATTTTGAGTTAAAAAAGAAACGATAGAAGTCAGCATTTACATGTTAAACCCCATGTCATCTGTATTGCATAAAGTTTTTAGCAGTGAACCAAACTGATTTGATTGGATTGGATGTTAAACATCTTTAGTTACACTCGAGGAAATTACTAAAAAAGGTAGTTTACAGCCATCACAGTGCATGTTTCTGTAGCATATTTGAAAATAAGGCATTTATTTTTTAACAGTACTAAGAAATAATATTAATAAACAATACAAACTCAAGAAAATATTTGTTAAACCAATACAAAAATACAGTTTCTGGCGAAGAATAATTACTTACTACTACATAAGGTTCACATAATTAGAACATCTCTAGACAGCATTTTGAAGTAAGTTTACTATGTTTAAACCTTGAATATTTAGTTTGTGTGATGTGATTGATATTGTACAAGATCAAGCACCATGGTAAGATCGAAAGAGCTGTCTGAGGCTTTTAGAAATAAGATTGTAGCAGCTTATTAGTCTTGTAAGGGATTTAACTTGACATGAAAATAATTCTGCTATTCCACTATACTAAATCGAGTCCGTAAATACTTTAAAGCAATTGCCACCCTGAACACATACCACAAGATGCTAATAGAAATCTCTAAAAATACTAATATAATATAAGTTTCATTACAGGACCTACAGCAGACTCTTGCTACATTTGATGTGAAAGTATATGCCTGTACAATCTTAAAAAGACTGAAACTGCAGAACTTACTTTACCTTACCTTAGGGCAATTTGGAGTAATTAAGAGTAACTTATTAGACTAACTATCATGTTTTTGTGAAGTGGGAATAAGTCAAAGTACCTGGAGGGAACCCACACATCCACAAGGAGAACATGCAAACTTCAAGCAGAGAGACTCCAGGTGGGGATTCTAACCAAAGACCTTTTCGCTGAATGGTACCAGGGCTAACTACTACAACGCTGTGCAGATCCATAATAGATTATGGTAGTTAAACTTCAGGTAAACAGAAAAAGGTCTAAAGGGTCAACCAGGCATTCAATCAAAAGTTACTTAACACTGACAACATTACCTTTACGTGACCTAAACAACAAAGATTTATGAGAAGGATATCAGCAGAAATGTTGTTTAACAGGCAGTTGCTTGAAGATCTAACAGACACCCTACAAGCTCAAACCTACTTGATGAATCTATGTCAGCTGACAAGGCAGAATGCCTGAAGGAAGCCAGACTTGACCAAACAGAAAATACTAACTAGTATGTATGAAATATGCTTTCTTTTTTTATGTCAATTTCATGATTAAAATTGTATTTAATAGTAGTTCTCTTGATTGTTGGGCTGCTGACTCACTCTTTGAGTTTTCTGTTGTGCCCATTGCATGAATTGGTAAATGGACTGAATTTATATAGCACCTTTCCAGTCATACAGACCGCTCAAAGCACTTTACACTAGAGCCACATTCACCCAATCACTAACGCTCACACATTCATACACCAATACGCAGATCGGTAGGCAACTTGAGGTTAAGTACCTTGCACATTGACATACAGCAGGAGGAAGCTGGAATTGAACCCACAACCTTCCAATTGCAAGACAACTACTCTTCCTACTGAGCCACAGTCGCCAGAATTGGTGAGCTGTCACTCAGCTTAATGTTGTACCATCCCCTGAAGGCATATTTTACTTCATAATCCTGTGGCAGGAAGTGTTTTAAACAAAGAACTGTCTGTCCACTTTCACAGTTTTTTAACACTTTTCCTGCATAACTGGATACTTGAAGTATGGACATTCAATCCATACTAGTATATGTTTAGCTAAAACATGCCCTCAGTGCATCAAAAAAGTTCATTTCATAATTACGTATTTGCTTTGAAAAAAAGACTTAATTCCGCTTTAATATTATAAAGATAAGTTCTCAGCAAGCGCTAAAGTAAAGACATACATCCACTAGCATTGTCAACCTATCTTTTAATGAGGAGGACTTTTGTAGTATTACTTTTTGTAAGCTAATTAACATTAACACTGCATAAGTATGATCTTTTTTGCCATTTCTAACAGCTAAAAACAAAATGACACTCAGGAGGCAGGAGAAAAAAAGTTTAACAAGTTTATTTTGACAGGTAATAGCTATTGAACTGGAACTGGGACTGGAGACACAGCACTGTATGTGAAAGGAGGACAGGTAAGTACTCTGAAGACAAATGGGGATTACTGGGAACTGGATCAAGATCTTTGCTTACTGTTTGATGAAAGGTGGTTGGAGTGGAAGAATGATGCGGAGCCTGGGAAGACTGAATAGACGCTGCTGCGGAAACGGTGAGTTTATCTAGGAAGATGGTGAGTACTCTGCTTAGATTTTGGGTGAGTAATTGGTGGAGGGTGAGCAGGGTTCGCTTGCCTGGAGATGTAGGTTTGAGCTGTCAGCTGGAGCTTGATCCAAAATGGGTTTCTTCTGAGGCTAGAGTTCTTAGGCTGATGCAGGATCCAAACTGAGGACTTAGAGCCAGAACTGAAGGTCGCAGGGACTTGAGACCAGGACTTGAGGTTTCCACAGAGGTTAACACTCAGGCACTGGAGTGCTGACAGCTCCACCTTCTTATACTCCTCCAGGATGATGGAAATGAGGAACACCTGCTACAATCCACACCGGAGGATCTTGGCAGCATCTAGTGGTGAGTAAGTGTTAGCAGCAGGCAAAAACAATACATGAAAACTCCCAGACTCTGACAGTCTCCTATTAAGCCTAAATTTAACCATCTTTTGGTGGGGAAAAGAGCACAAGGCTCCTACTGATCTTGACATGTAAAAGGTTTCTAAATGTCTGTCACGAAAATAGTCGTGTGTTTAATGTATGGTTTGTATGGTAGATTTAGTTGTTTTGTTTTGTTTTAATTATTCTAAAACATCAAGCGAACATTTAAAGGATGCATTTATTTCCTTCTGTTATCAAAGAAAAGCACACCAGCAAACAGAAATTGGATTCTAGAGAGGCCTTTTTAGATACTCCAACACAAAAACACAAATATATATTCACAGTCTATCTGTCCTTTACTCGTTTTGTAAATACTTATATGCCCCTTTGCTGTTGTCTGTCTTTATTGTTTCTTGCTTTTCACCCTTCTCTTTATGTCTGCCTTTTTATACATAGATTTGCTTTTAATTTCCCTCACAGACAGAGCCACATGGTTTTCATGATGTCTTGCAGCTAAAACAGAGATTGTTGTGGAGTCATGCAAAGTTTCAGCTAAGAACGTCAACCAAGCAAGTCAGATTACAGAAGCCTGGCTACACAAGATAGAGCACAAGCACACACACACACACACACACAAAGAAATGTACATGATGCACCCAAACACACCAAACATACATGCACACTCCCCAGAACTCACACACTTTCATTTGCTAGGTTCTTGACTGAATGACACATCTGACATGAGTGGATGGCAAGGACACCCAGTGAGAAGGAGATAGTAAGAAAATCAGAGAGCTAGGGACTTCAGAGTGAGAAGTCTATAGTGTTATAAAAGGCTATAATCTTAAAAATTGTTGTGTCACTCAGCTAAAAAGTCCAACTAATTCATTCAGCTTTCTCTTTATAATTGTCTGAGCTTATGCCGACATGTTAATACAACCCTGCAGCTCCATGTGGTGTGAACAGAGGAGGAAATTCATCTTTTTTTTCTTGCTTTAAATAATAAAAAACTTTGGAGTTTGGGTCTGAAGGTTGGGAGTGGAAGGCTAAACAGACACTGATTGTAGTAAATACATAATAAATTAGACTGGAGAAAGTAAGTAAAGTCATTTTCATCCAGGCAAGGGAGTCCTGAAATATTCAACACTGTATGTGAGAACTGAACTGGCTGAATTGACTGTGCAGGCTGTGACTGTGCAAGGCCTCTTGTCCAAGTACAGTTTATGTAATCTTGGACCAAGTCTGGATGTGACTAGTATGGCGAAATTTCTGAAGAACTTGGAATTGGAAGTTCTGCTTATGCTGGTCATGTTTTATTCTATTCTCTTTTCATGCAATAACAAAAACAATCAAGAAGAAGGAAGTACAACGTCTGCTTGAAAAAATCCATCTTAACAGCATGTGTTAACATCATGCTTTCGCAGTTCAACTAGCTGGAAAGCAGAGTGACTTTGTACACATCTAAAGAGACCCTTGAAGTAAACATTAGTAAGCCAAAAACAATACTAGATTTTAACCTTTTAATCAACAGGTTTCATGATTTTATGGCTTCATGGATACAAAAACTTTGTTTTGCCTGCTACTAAAATTGATGGGTTATGCTCGGCCTAGGGTGGTTTGTTGGCCCGGGTGTGGATCCCTGGCTGGCATGGGCATATGTTTCCTCTCTATATTTTTTGGTTTCTCTCTGATGGGCAAGTGAGCCGGGCTGCTGGTGTTGGAAGGGTTTGACAGTGTATTGCTCTGCGTCAGGGGGGGTGGGTGTCAGTGTGTCGAGTTCGGGGGTGCCAAGGAGGGGCTGCAGCATGTGTGGTGGGGGGCAGATGTTGGGTCCCTACTACAGCCTACCTCAGTATTGTTGCTGGCCACGTGAATTGCTTTATGACCCCAGTCATATGACCCATTTTACACCATGTCATAAAGTTCAAATCATCTTAAACTGTTTTCTTGAACATGATGTTGAGTTCACCAAATTTAAGTGGGCTACACAGTCACCAGAGCTAACAAATACATTGACATAATTTGTTAGCGTCCCGCAGAGTAAAATCAATAATTATTTAGGACAATTTGAGGTGCAATTTAACTTAGTATAGAATAGATCACAAAGTTTACACCAATTTGAAAATGAATAGCGGCGCAAAGTTGTATCACAGTATGAGCACTTATCTTGTAATCAGTAAATCAGTTTTGGAATTCCATTTTCATGTTTTTCTTTTAATTACAGAAATACTTTTTCTAATAGCTCTGGTCAGTCACTAGCCAAAACAACAGCTAATAAAAAAAGCTTACATATACAAAGAAAACTTATATATATATTTTTTTACAATCAGGTAGATGACCAACTGAATTGTCAAAAACAGGATAAATTGAAGCTGTGATGGTGAATGGATGTAAATTACAATATCACACATCATCATGAGGTCCTATGTTGAATAAAGCTAAGCTTCACCCTGCACTAATATTCATTATACACGGGACTTGACCTCTGTCACCCCCAAACGTCCATCTTTCTTTCTCTGAATATTAAAAGGCTACCATCAATGAATATGTAACAAAATTTAAACAGGATTCAGTGTTTTCTCTGAAAGGATATGGTGATGTGATGAACAGTGGAGTCAATTACCGATTTAAGCCAGTGTTGTAGCAGTTGAGGTAAAATGACATAAAATATGCAAATAGCCTCTGTTTTTACCAAATTGAACAATAATTACTGTTACTTTTCAAATAAAAGAAAACTTGGATCACATCTTTAACACCATTATGTCTACAAAAAGCAATTAAAACAATAAAAAAGTTCCAAACATGTATGCACCGACTACGCCAAAACAAATTCCTTGTATGTCCAAAAACTTGGCAATAAAGCTTTTCTGATTCTGATTCTGCTAAAAATAAAGAGAAAACATACAGAGGAGCAAAGCCAATAGTTTTTGAAAAACTGTCATACAAAAAAACTTGGCCTGCGTAGTGTGACAGTATGGTTTATACTAAGATGAAGGGTGTTAGAAACCTGCTGCATTACTGCTGCCTATCAGGATCTACGAATGCCTTGTCCTGCTGCTATGCTGGTTTGTTACAGTAGTATAAACTGATTCTTCCCATGTAAGAAAATACAACAGACCTCCGGAAGAACAGGAAAGAGCTGCTGCATATATGGGTTTTCTCAACTTATTAAGAGTATTAATATAACCCAAGATTTCATATGTGGATCAGCTGCCTCAAGACTGCTTTCCAGCTGTCCAACATCTGTTTTCAGCTATGAAATACAGTACTGTTGCAGTGTGGCAGTCAGAGCAAGGTAGGCCAAGGCAATGATTGCATAAACCTCGACAATTTCACTCAACTGAAGGAACATTTGGGAAATACAAGTAAGGGGCTACTTTGAGAGGGGCTACTGGGATACATTGGTTTTAGAGTTTTAGAAGACCCAGTTTACCCAAATGACTGCCATTGCTATTGTTGATGTGTTCTGTGCATTTTAAACAGGTCAGCATCCATTATGCTGTGCGTGTGCAAATTAATTTCTATGGATTTCAGCTGAATCATTTTCTTAGCTGATAAAAACTCAACTTTGCTACTTTTGGACTGCTCAAAATCTGAAGCTTTACATCTTCTCATAAAGCGGAAACCAAGGTAAGATTTGCGGAAGCACAAACCGGGAGTTAACTTAAAAAAGACCCAGGACTGAGTTGCATTAAAAAATTTGAGACATTTTTTTCTATGTCTTGACAACAGTTTAAAAAATCTCGAACAAGTAAATACAGCTCATCAGCAAAACTGTCACATGCCTCTAAATATACAGGTCCTTCTCAAAATATTAGCATATTGTGATAAAGTTCATTATTTTCCATAATGTCATGATGAAAATATAACATTCATATATTTTAGATTCATTGCACACTAACTGGAATATTTAAGGTCTTTTATTGTCTTAATACGGATGATTTTGGCATACAGCTCATGAAAACCCCAAATTCCTATCTCACAAAATTAGCATATTTCATCCGACCAATAAAAGAAAAGTGTTTTTAATACAAAAAACGTCAACCTTCAAATAATCATGTACAGTTATGCACTCAATACTTAGTCGGGAATCCTTTTGCAGAAATGACTGCTTCAGTGCGGCGTGGCATGGAGGCAATCAGCCTGTGGCACTGCTGAGGTCTTATGGAGGCCCAGGATGCTTCAATAGTGGCCTTTAGCTCATCCAAAGTGTTGGGTCTTGAGTCTCTCAACGTTCTCTTCACAATATCCCACAGATTCTCTATGGGGTTCAGGTCAGGAGAGTTGGCAGGCCAATTGAGCACAGTGATACCATGGTCAGTAAACCATTTACCAGTGGTTTTGGCACTGTGAGCAGGTGCCAGGTCGTGCTGAAAAATCTTCATCTCCATAAAGCTTTTCAGCAGATGGAAGCATGAAGTGCTCCAAATCCTCCGGATAGCTAGCTGCATTGACCCTGCCCTTGATAAAACACAGTGGACCAACACCAGCAGCTGACACGGCACGCCAGACCATCACTGACTGTGGGTACTTGACACTGGACTTCTGGCATTTTGGCATTTCCTTCTCCCCAGTCTTCCTCCAGACTCTGGCACCTTGATTTCCGAATGACATGCAGAATTTGCTTTCATCCGAAAAAAGTACTTTGGACCACTGAGCAACAGTCCAGTGCTGCTTCTCTGTAGCCCAGGTCAGGCGCTTCTGGCTGTTTCTGGTTCAAAAGTGGCTTGACCTGGGGAATGCGGCACCTGTAGCCCATTTCCTGCACACGCCTGTGCACGGTGGCTCTGGATGTTTCTACTTCAGACTCAGTCCACTGCTTCCGCAGGTCCCCAAGGTCTGGAATCGGCCCTTCTACACAATCTTCCTCAGGGTCCGGTCACCTCTTCTCGTTGTGCAGTGTTTTCTGCCACACTTTTTCCTTCCCACAGACTTCCCACTGAGGTGCCTTGATACAACACTCTGGGAACAGCCTATTCGTTCAGAAATTTCTTTCTGTGTCTTACCCTCTTGCTTGAGGGTGTCAATAGTGGCCTTCTGGACAGCAGTCAGGTCGGCAGTCTTACCCGTGATTGGGGTTTTGAGTGATGAACCAGGCTGGGAGTTTTAAAGGCCTCAGGAATCTTTTGCAGGTGTTTAGAGTTAACTCGTTGATTCAGATGATTAGGTTCATAGCTCGTTTAGAGACCCTTTTAATGATATGCTAATTTTGTGAGATAGGAATTTTGAGTTTTCATGAGCTGTATGCCAAAATCATCCGTATTAAGACAATAAAAGACCTGAAATATTTAAGTTAGTGTGCAATGAATCTAAAATATATGAATGTTACATTTTCATCATGACATTATGGAAAATAATGAACTTTATCACAATATGCTAATATTTTGAGAAGGACCTGTAATGTCCTTAAGGAAATATGTACAGAAGGATCCCAAAGTTAATCTTAGGAGGACATTTCAGCTGAAAACGGATAATTTGGATGTGTCTTGTAATGTATCTTTAATATTCCCACATAATATTCTTTGCTCCTCATGCCAGCTTTTTTGTGAAGTTCACCTGTTCCTCCTTCAGCAAAACACCTATTAAACATGATGCTGTCCTTTCTTCACAGGTGGGACAGTGTTCACAGGTTTGCAAGCTTCCCCTTTTTTCTCCAAGTGTAAAAAGAATTCATTATAGTAAAACATTTCCATTGTAGTTTCATCAGACCACAGGATATGTGTCCAAAATTAAGGTCTTTGTCCTTGAGAGAGAGATGTGGCATCCTGTTGAACACCTTTATATCAGACAGCCTGTCCCATGTCAATATTTATCCATTTCCCACATACAGCAGTTAAACATACTCTATACAGTTTTTAATCCTGCAGCCTTGGGATAGCATTCGTTTAGAAGAAGAGTGGTCTTTAGCCCTGCCACAGGCCAACCATTTTTGGTGTTTTGCACAGCCAAGATAAGGTTAATAATGCATTACATTGGTGTTGGCCATATTCCCTCTCACACTATTGTGCTGCAGCTGCATCGCCTCAAAAAGTGAACAAACTAAAGGTATATGCCCTCACATGGAGGGGTCTGATAAATTTTAAGCCCCTGGTGTGTATTTCATTTAGTCCTTTGGCTTTAAAGAAATAATAGCAATGGCTTTCCCTACTCGCAAAAATTGCATTTTGGCCCTGGTGGCTCTGGTGTCAGACCTCTTTTGGATAGACATCTCTGGGTTGCTGACTAGCCATAAATTGATTTGTTGCATGAGCAGGCAGAAAACAACTGAGCAATTGCTTTAAATCTGTTGGTTTGATTTTCACATGTACAGATGCAAAAACACACACACACTTACAGGAATCTCACATGAAAACAGGCACACAGAGGATGCAAAAAAACCTGTATATATATATATATATATATATATATATATATATATATATATATATATATATATATACAGGTCCTTCTCAAAAAATGTGCATATTGTGATAAAGTTCATTATTTTCCATAATGTCATGATTAAAATTTAATATTCATATATTTTAGATTCATTGCACACTAACTGAAATATTTCAGGTTTTTTATTGTCTTAATACGGATGATTTTGGCATACAGCTCATGAAAACCCAAAATTCCTATCTCACAAAATTAGCATATAATTAAAAGGGTCTCTATACGAGCTATGAACCTAATCATCTGAATCAACGAGTTAACTCTAAACACCTGCAAAAGATTCCTGAGGCCTTTAAAACTCCCAGCCTGGTTCATCACTCAAAACCCCAATCATGGATAAGACTGCCGACCTGACTGCTGTCCAGAAGGCCACTATTGACACCCTCAAGCAAGAGGGTAAGACACAGAAAGACATTTCTGAACGAATAGGCTGTTCCCAGAGTGCTGTATCAAGGCACCTCAGTGGGAAGTCTGTGGGAAGGAAAAAGTGTGGCAGAAAACGCTGCACAACGAGAAGAGGTGACCGGACCCTGAGGAAGATTGTGGAGAAGGGCCGATTCCAGACCTTGGGGGACCTGTGGAAGCAGTGGACTGAGTCTGAAGTAGAAACATCCAGAGCCACCGTGCACAGGCGTGTGCAGGAAATGGGCTACAGGTGCCGCATTCCCCAGTCCTGGGCTACAGAGAAGCAGCACTGGACTGTTGCTCAGTGGTCCAAAGTACTTTTTTCAGATGACCCAACACTCTGGATGAGCTAAAGGCCGCTATCGAAGCATCCTGGGCCTCCATAAGACCTCAGCAGTGCCACAGGCTGATTGCCTCCATGCCACGCCGCATTGAAGCAGTCACTTCTGCAAAAGGATTCCCGACCAAGTATTGAGTGCATAACTGTACATGATTATTTGAAGGTTGACATTTTTTGTATTAAAAACACTTTTCTTTTATTGATCGGATGAAATATGCTAATTTTGTGAGATAGGAATTTTGGGTTTTCATGAGCTGTATGCCAAAATCATCCGTATTAAGACAATAAAATACCTAAAATATTTCAGTTAGTGTGCAATGAATCTAAAATATATGAATGTTAAATTTTCATCCTGACATTATGGAAAATAATGAACTTTATCACAATATGCTAATTTGTTGAGAAGGACCTGTATATATATATATATATATATATATATATATATATATATATATATATATATATATATAAATATATGTACATACTACCTCCATGCTTCTTTTATCATGACATTTTTTACTTGGATGAACCACAACACAATTCCTGTTAAAATTGTTTTCTCATAGAGTGTCAGCTTTAAAAGAGCTTAATTAAAAAAGCCACATCCAGTGATTTGTGGGCTAATTAAATCATCAGGAAGGATGTGTGAGCAGTCTGCTGGCAACTCCACACACAAATCTTTTAGATTATAAGTGCTATGTTCAGATGCTTCGTATAAATACTGATATGTATCATATTATTAGAGTTCGCTGTTCCAGAACATATTCAGTAAAAAAAAAAAAACTGTTGTAAAACTTGTATGGGTGTGAACAAAAAGAATGCTATTGTTTTTTAGGTACTGGTAAACTTTAGGTCGTGTTGATGAGTTGTCTGATGATCCTGTCAGTAATCTAGTGAAGACAACGGAGCAGCAATATTTAAGCCATATTTCCCTTGTGTTATTTCATGTCTCCTGCATGAGTGTTTTTTTTATCAATGTGAAAGGCATCCATGGAGCATGCCTTGTTGTGTCTGACTAAGGCATGGCCCTCAGGACATGAGGAAGTACATATGCATTACAGAGACAGACAAAGACAGAAAGAGAAGAGAAAGGAGAAAGCTTGTCCTTATTTGGAATGGCTTCATTATAGCAGAAATGCTTTTTGCAGACTTTAAACAAGAAAAAAAAGCATGACAGCTGGCCTGTTACTGACCCTAAACAGTCACTTTAATGTTTAACTTTTAAAATAGCCCACTATGCAAATGCTAATCATATGTTTTTATCTTTTTTTCATCATTAAGTAAAAATAAAACCATATTAAAACATTGTCTGTCATATTTACCTTTCTAGGAAAGAGAAAGATCATAGAAAGGTCCAAAGTTATTTTGGGTAACCATAATCATTTCTTATACTTTGTCTTTTCTAATCCAGTACACTTTGACTTTCTGCTGTTCCTTTGGTTCGTCTAGAACTTTCAACACTCAGTGTCCTTTTGTGTCCATTTAACTTTAGTGAGTTTTTTTGTTGGCAATCAAGTCAATCAGCGAGCAGAACACTGGACAATCTTTTATGGTAATCATTGTCAATGCAAACAACATCAGCTCTTAAAAAGTAACTTATAAAGACATAAAGACATTTTTAACAGTAAATTTAATTTTTAAGATTTTACTTAATGCATTCTCTTAAACACATTATACAACACTGCAAAAAAGAGTAATAGAAACAGTTCTTGCTTTTGTAAATAATGTTATATCAATTGAAATTAAAATACATGTACTGCTATATGGTTATGGCTTGTTAACAGTGAAATTCTTTTTAAATATATTGCAGCAGTTTTTTAATTAATAAACACTATAGGCTTTAATAACTATATATTGAAAACCTCTAGAAAGTCTTTTTAATAGAACCACAGGTTCAGTAATTATTATACTTATCACCTCTATAGATAGTTGAGCCAAGGACAAAGAAAATAAATCAAAATTAAAACTGCCTGATCCCCATCTCTGTCTAGGACTGGCTGCTTGATCTAGATCCATCTGTGTTATGCCTCCAGCTCTGATTAGTAAATGACAGGACTAAGCAAGAGCTGGATATGACTCCTGGCTGAAAGGCTAGCAGGGTGTCCAAAGCTGCTTTAAATGAGGTTGTTTAGATGCAACAAGGGGACGATCTCAGGGGAAACCATTGTTTTTTTTCTTCCTTTGATGTGAAAAGAAGCAGGGTATTTTATAATCTGTGTAAATGCCAAAATTCAGAAATTATTTATTTTTACCAGAAAATAATGTCTATATGAAACAGTGGGGCGCAAGTTTTGATTCTGAATCAGACAGACAGATGCATTAAATTTCCCAGACATGAATCAGCCTGGGAGGGTAAACGTCATGACATCAGTTGGAGGCCGGGGCCACAAGGGTGTTTTGAATATTTAGTTTGTGATTTAGGTCAACAGATTACCTTAAAAACAAGTTCAACCATCCACTATTTCCATCCAGTTAGTGCAGGTTTAAATAAAAAATCTAATTAAAAACAAGAAGTCCAATGTGTTTATTTCACTCCTGCAGTGCAACACAAAACTTTACTATTAGATTTTGCCAGCAAAGCCATTTTGTGGGTCTGCATGTTTTATCCTGTTTCAATCATTGATTTGTGTATTGTTCTAAACTGATCCAAATTAGGTCATGAAGATGACAAAAAAACTGTTTTTCAGCATTTCAGGAATTCTTCACTCCCTCCTAACAGTCTACCATCATAAGCCATGAGACTCACCATCAGAGTGTGTCATATTGTCATATTATGATAAAATCTGGTGTTGGATTCACAATTACACTGACAAGTTTGAGTCAGCTTGTCAAAACCCATTTGTCTGTGGTATCAGCTCCTGTGCAGAAAACTGCCTACAAGTAAGAAAACTAGCTTTAGAGGCAGGTTATCTTATTCAACTGAGTGATAGTGAGTAGAACTATAATTCTAAAATGTATGGTAAACTGATGTTTAGAAATAAATCCCAGAAACATATGTTAGGACCCCAGCCATGGGTTACAACATTGAAGGCCAGTGAGAGCTTTTCTCAAACTTTCAAAATAAATCGCATTAACCTACAGCCAGGAACGGAAGGAGAGTGGACTTTCCATGCCGTCACTGTTTGAATAAAAACCCCGCGTTCCAACAAACAGATCACTTTCCATGCGGATTCCATTCAGGAACCGGTCAGGAGAGGCACCAAACAGCGCATATGTCTCTTTGCTGGCAAGCAGACATAACTCTTCAAACTGGATCCACAAGTGTCATACAATCACGCAATCATATGCTACAAAGTTAAGTAATGATATGCTGTTCAAGGATCTGGCGTTCATTCATATAAAGGGTGTAATGAGACAAGCGTGACTTGACTTTTCTTTTGAGGCCTCCAGAAGCAACCCTAATAGAAGCGGACTTCCCCCACGGCCTGGAAAAGAAGGACCGCATCGCACACCTTCCTGCGTGCACCTCCAGGTAGTGAGCGCTACCCCAACGCATAAAGGCCAGCTAAAAGCCTTTGCCCACAGCTATGGAGGTTAGCTGCAAGCTAACCCTTTGTTTACCCATACGTGGATGTTTTCCTCAATGCCCAGGACAGCTTCTTCTCACATAAGAGGTAGTGTTTGGGCAGAGAAGATTTGTTTAGAGATAAATAATCTAAATAATGTTTGCTTAATGACTTTTGCTTTTCTTAGTGTTGAGAAACTCAGCTTATGATGTGTTCTGAGTTGTATTTTTAAAGTTGAGACAAACTTTATTTAAAGGGTGATTTTAAACACAGAAGATTGGCCATAACGCAGCGTCCACGCTATGTATTTCAACCCTTTTATTAGTAGTATTTTAAAGGTATGTGTTTGATTCTGATGACTAACGGCTAAGAACACGTGCTTGCCCACTTTATGAGAAAAGTTGTTAGTTTCCAATCTAGGAAATAATATTTCCCTAAATATTATTTTACTAAACCTGATAACTAATTAAACACCATTAAGACCCATTTATCCAGAAAGGTTTGGTTATTATTAAAAATAATATTTCCTAAAATATTTTTGTAAATATTTCCTTAGCAATATTTCTTTAAATGTTTTTTTAATAAATAAAGCTAATTAAACACCATTGAGGATTAGTCATCCAAAAGGTTTGCTTTACTCAACAAATTATTCTTTAAAATTCTTTATTAAAATAATGTTTTATCTGATCTTGCATTGTGAATGGTTGTTTGAAGGTATACCAATTATTGCCCAAGTTGGTTCCAAGACTAGGGTCAATTAATTTCCAGATTCTTTAAGATAATCCTTGGTTCTAAAACATAAATAACATTGCATGGTCATGTTGCATCACTCTTTTGGTCATGGTCTTCAACCATCTTTGATTCATTCATATTTTAGTTGGGCTGTTTTAGCAGAGTAAAGAGTTTGTTAATTGAAATATGTTTGACTTTGAGTTGGTTTATTTGTTAATAAATTATTGTATTTTAATAAATTGTGTGAATTCATTATGTGTGTATATTGTTTTGCTGTTCAATAATGCCCAAGTTTGGCTTATCCCTTTCAAGTTTTTTCCTAATATAACCGCCTTATTGGGCTGGTATTCACAGGACAACCCTTAACAGACCAAAATATTATTTGATAAAATATTTAAAGTATTGATATTAAATATTAAATAATATATACATATTAATAATCATAACACTTAAGTCTAAAGATGCAAGCATGAAGTAGGAAACCTTGATTGGACATGGGTGAACACATAGGGATTGTTAAATCCCTAATAGGGGAAGTGATAATCTGTGCTCTGCTCTAGATCCTTCTTTTCTGTATTTGGTAGCTGCCTCCAAGATCTTCAACCCATTTAGCTGTAAACAGTGATTATAAAAAGTCTGTAAAGCTTCACTTCTGTGCCTTTTAGCCACTTGACTGCCATGGTTATAAAGCCATGAATGGTTCATATAAGTCCTTTTAACCTTATGAACCCTTGGTCAAACTGGCTTTGTAATGGAGACCTGTCATTCTGTTTAATTATTTATGTGTTTGTTAGGTAGTTTTATTTGTAGCTTGGTATATTTTTCTTTTCTCTGTGGTTCGGTAAGTTTCATTTTTAGTCAGAGATGCAATGTTAGTTATGTTGGCCTGAGCTCTCTCCAAAGCTGTGGGCCATTGACTTTAAAAGAAAAAGATTAAATAAATGGCAGAAAATAAACATGTTAATTGCTTATGTTTTCTTTTTTACTGTCTGGACTTATGATTGGTACTGAGTACGGATTTGGTCATTAGTAAACTAAAACCTAGTGTGGTGAGCAGTAAATGTAAAAAGAAAATTAAACTAGGACAAATAACATACAATAAAAAGATTCTGAAAAGACAATCATTTAAAAACAAGACTTAAATAGCAATAAAGTGCATGCACTAACAACTATAATGTGCTAATATATTTGAAAATAAATGTACTTCTTAACAACTTCAAACAAATATATTGTTTATTTTATAATCAACTATGCAGTTTGCTCATCTTAAAACGAATAGTCTGGTATAAACAACAGTGTATAAATAAATCAACAAAATAGAGGCTGAAGAAGATTGATCTAAAAGCAGCATCACTGATTCTTAAACTAAGCACCTTTTTGTTTCCATTTTTGCATTTTGCACGGGGCTGGAATCTGTTCCAGACCCTTTTTGAGGCAGATGTTCATAATGCCCCAAAAGAGATTGGCAATCTATTACAGGACTAAGATCCAAACAATCAAGCATAAACTTACCTCTTTGGTCAATTCAAAACCAGAATTTGGTTTACTGTGGATATGGTTTTTTTGTTTTGTCAGTCAGTCAGTCATTTTCTACCACTTATTCCATAGTGGGTCGCAGGGGAGCTGGTGCCTATCTCCAGCAGTCTATGGGCGAGAGGCAGGGTACACCCTGGACAGGTTACACCCTGGACAAGTTGCCAGTCCATTGCAGGGCAACACACAACCATGCACACACTCATTCATACACCTAAGGGCAATTTAGAGTGACCAATTAACCTAACTGGCATGTCTTAGGACTGTGGGAGGAAGCCGGCGTACTTGGTGAGAACTCACGCATGCATGTGGAGAACATGCAAACTCCATGCAGAAAGACCCCTGGCTGGGAATTGAACCCAGGACCTTCTTGCTGCAAGGCAACAGTGGTACCAGCTACGCTGGTAGCACTGGTATATCATCACAACACAAGTGGAAACATGCCAGAAGCCTTTTATTTAAAGAAGCTGGTATGCAATTACATTATAAGAAGGGTTTGATTGCTATAATGCCATCAATATTTTCCCCTGATTACGGAATGGGGTGTAAGTTATTTTTGATATGCCATTTTTTTAACTTTATAAAATGTAACTAAGAGAATATTATATTAAAAAAAGATATTCCCTTTACATCGTTTTAATATCTCTTGAGAAATGAATGTCTCCTTTTATATCAGAAACCTTTTTGTTTAATGAAAATAAATGTAAATCTAAATCTACCAGGTGTTGGAAAATTTTGGTTTAACTCTAAATACTGCTGCCCTACATTTTCCTTAAAAGCTTGAACTTGGAACTGATAGATAATAATCATGTTGAAACATCTGCATTGATTAACAACTTGTAAACTGTAATGTGTGTAATTCATGTGTGATACAAACTGACAGAAATGCACAAAAAAACCTTTCATTATGCATTTTAGGTTTTCAGTTAAAAGTTGATAAGAAACCTACCATTTTTTCTGTAAATGTTACAAAACTTCATTCCACATTCTAAAATGTAAAATTTAGAATGCTAATAGGCAGCACCTGATAAATGCCAAGCATTTTTGCTTTTTCATTCACAGGAGGTTGCTACTTCTCTATTTTTCTTGTGGAAAGAAATAGAAGTAAATGGGGAGCACTTTGCCAAAAAGTGTGGTTTTGGAGCTGGACCAAAGTGCAACCAGGATCTCGGGAACAGCATAATGATTTGAAAACTTTTATTGAAAAAAAAGGCAAAAACGTATACAGCACAGCACAAGGAGAACAGGACATGGAGCATGGATGAAGAAACAGGCAGTAACATGGGGAAGTAACACGCAAAGTAATCAAAACCGAACAGAAACAGAAGAATCCAGTGGACAACAAGACAGGATTGTGATCCAGATCACCACCAAACTTTAGTGGATTCTTCCTTGGGCTAAGACGAGCCTCTGATAAAAACTTCAAAGGATTTGTCGGTAACCTTTCCCATAAAGTTGCCAACACACACACACACTCTTGTTTTGCTATGTAGTGAGGACCATGTGTTGACTCCCATTGACATCCATTGATTTTCAGTCATTTTCAACCCTTTCTATGCCTTAACCCTAAACCTAACCATTACGAGTGCATGCCTAACCCTAACCTTTACCTAAAGTCAATTCACACTGTAGCGGTATTATGGAATCAAGGTTTGAAACATTCTTTCTGGGGTGCCAGCCAGGTCTCTCTCCTGACATATTTATTATTCAATCCAAAATCCCGCACAAGGGAAAAAAGCAGACATGCTCATCACCCGAAACATTGATTGAGAATCACCCAACAACCACAATTTTCAATAGTCCACAGCAAAAAACAACACAAATCAATAATAGTTTATACAATAAGAATTAACTCTTCATTTAAGAAGGACATGGCTCGGGATTTCCTTAGTTCAGTCAATTTCAGTTCAAACAAAAATAAGTCAGTCCAGGCTTTTCCTCTCGCCAGTCCAATCCTTCCAAAAACCTAATAGGAGAAAATAAATCCATTTCGTGTTTTTTATACACGCACAAGGAAGCAAAACAAACACAGTGCTCGGTGGCACATAAAGTTAGGTAACCTGTATCAGCATCTTTAAGCTGACAAGTTGTTTTGTCACTCACGGTACAAGCGTTTTGAAACACTCCAAATGGTGAGCTTCTGATGTGAGCCAGACGAACTCTCAGGTAATCCAAGATCTGATTCTGTTGTCTCACGAACTGTCAATGCCACACACTCTAATGCCACGCATCAGTTCTCCTAGCGGCGTTCCAACCGGAAAACAACGCTTTTTGCGCCGGAGGACGCACGTCATAAAAAAAAATAAATGGGCGTGGAGGTGAACAAAATGCGTGTCCAATCAGGCCGCCACAACACCTTAGTCCTAAACCTAACCGTTAGCAAAATAGGTTGTGAGGACCAGCAAAATGTCCTCACTTTGGTACAAACGGTCCTCAATTTGATGGTGAAATCTGGAAAATGGTTCTCACTGTGATGCCAAGACAGGAACACACACACACACACACACACACAGAGAGAGAGAGACAGACAGACAGACTCAACTGAAGACATAACTTCCTTGGCAGAGGTAACAATAACCAACGTTGAGCTTATATGGGGTGATAGAACAGGTGCAGGCAATGGAGTAAATCTACTTGATTGCATACTGGCTGTGGGTAAGGGTGGATGACTATTAACATGGATGGACAGAAACAGAAAGAAATACAATGAAACTACAAAACAAGGAAGAAAAACAAATCCAAACACAAATGGACAGAACACAAGAATAAACTAAGAAACTAAACACAACACCTTACTAACAAAAGTGCACAGAAAATGGCAAGACCTAAAGAACATAACAAGAAAATGATCCAAATAAAAGCACAAAAGAAAACCAAAGCTTAAACACTTCAGGATCATGACACACTTTCAAGAAATACTGCTTTTTCACGTTTCTTTATAGCACATATTTTACTGTGATTTGTACTGTTGTACCAAGATTTGTTTGGCATTTATACAACATATCTAACATGTTACCAATGACATACATATTATGGGATGTTACTAATTGTAGGCTATTGCCAAATTACAGAAATAAGTCACAAATAAATCTGACTTTGCTAACTTACAGATATGGCACATTTGTCCCGACCTGGCACCAGCAAAGTGGCCAACATTTCTCCCCTAGTGCAATTGTACTCTACATGCAGTTCATTAGTAATAATTGATGAAAATAAATAGCCTCAGAACTAACACTACAAAGACACACTGGTTGTAAAGAAAGCCAGTTATCTTCACATTCAGAGTTTTCTGTGAAAATGTGTAAGGGCAAAATAAAAGAGAGTGTGATGAACAAAGAGGTGGCCTCACTATGAAGAACCTACAGTAAGAAGATTATTAGGTACTTCTGAATGATATCACAAGGTAAAAGAGCTAATGGCTGCTGGCATACAGAAGCGGACTCTTTACATCTTTCTTTTCACTACTATCACAATCATGAAATGATAATATCACATTTTCATAGCCTTATGCAAAAGACTCTTCAGAATACTCCACATATCTATTTGCTGAAGGAACTACAGGTCCTTCTCAAAATATTAGCATATTGTGATAAAGTTCATTATTTTCCATAATGTCATGATGAAAATTTAACATTCATATATTTTAGATTCATTGCACACTAACTGAAATATTTCAAGTCTTTTATTGTCTTAATATGGATGATTTTGGCATACAGCTCATGAAAACCCAAAATTCCCATCTCACAAAATTAGCATATTTCATCCGACCAATAAAAGAAAAGTGTTTTTAATACAAAAAACGTCAACCTTCAAATAATCATGTACAGTTATGCACTCAATACTTAGTCGGGAATCCTTTTGCAGAAATGACTGCTTCAGTGCGGCGTGGCATGGAGGCAATCAGCCTGTGGCACTGCTGAGGTCTTATGGAGGCCCAGGATGCTTCGATAGCGGCCTTTAGCTCATCCAGAGTGTTGGGTCTTGAGTCTCTCAACGTTCTCTTCACAATATCCCACAGATTCTCTATGGGGTTCAGGTCAGGAGAGTTGGCAGGCCAATTGAGCACAGTGATACCATGGTCAGTAAACCATTTACCAGTGGTTTTGGCACTGTGAGCAGGTGCCAGGTCGTGCTGAAAAATGAAATCTTCATCTCCATAAAGCTTTTCAGCAGATGGAAGCATGAAGTGCTCCAAAATCTCCTGATAGCTAGCTGCATTGACCCTGCCCTTGATAAAACACAGTGGACCAACACCAGCAGCTGACACGGCACCCCAGACCATCACTGACTGTGGGTACTTGACACTGGACTTCTGGCATTTTGGCATTTCCTTCTCCCCAGTCTTCCTCCAGACTCTGGCACCTTGATTTCCGAATGACATGCAGAATTTGTTTTCATCCGAAAAAAGTACTTTGGACCACTGAGCAACAGTCCAGTGCTGCTTCTCTGTAGCCCAGGTCAGGCGCTTCTGCCGCTGTTTCTGGTTCAAATGTGGCTTGACCTGGGGAATGCGGCACCTTTAGCCCATTTCCTGCACACGCCTGTGCACGGTGGCTCTGGATGTTTCTACTCCAGACTCAGTCCACTGCTTCCGCAGGTCCCCCAAGGTCTGGAATCGGCCCTTCTCCACAATCTTCCTCAGGGACCAGTCACCTCTTCTCGTTGTGCAGCGTTTTCTGCCACACTTTTTCCTTCCCACAGACTTCCCACTGAGGTGCCTTGATACAGCACTCTGGGAACAGCCTATTCGTTCAGAAATTTCTTTCTGTGTCTTACCCTCTTGCCTTAGGGTGTCAATAGTGGCCTTCTGGACAGCAGTCAGGTCGGCAGTCTTACCCATGATTGGGGTTTTGAGTGATGAACCAGGCTGGGAGTTTTAAAGGCCTCAGGAATCTTTTGCAGGTGTTTAGAGTTAACTCGTTGATTCAGATGATTAGGTTCATAGCTCATTTAGAGACCCTTTTAAGGATATACTAATTTTGTGAGATAGGAATTTTGGGTTTTCATGAGCTGTATGCCAAAATCATTCGTATTAAGACAATAAAAGACCTGAAATATTTCAGTTAGTGTGCAATGAATCTAAAATATATGAATGTTAAATTTTCATCATGACATTATGAAAAATAATGAACTTTATCACAATATGCTAATATTTTGAGAAGGACCTTTACATTGATATGGTCCTACAAAAAATCTAACACACATTCAAACTCGTCAAGATTATGATTATATCATAACTGTGAAAGGATATGCTTTAAATTTAGCCTGTTTATTTATGTTTAGATGCAACTATGTTTTCAGTCTACAAGTAAAATCTGTTGTATCTCAAAAATAAAAAAATATCACAGTTGAGAGCAAATATTAGAAAAGAGCAGATGGTTGTCAGGCATTTCACAATCATGGTTTTGCAAAGAAATATATCCATTGGGCTGATAATGGGATGTAAATTATTTCAAGAAGATGCTAAATTACTATCACAAAGCTATTGAGGAAAAGAGATGATAGTCAGGCACAGCATTGATTAAACATTTCCATGTCCAGATCCCTGTGATTGTGCTGTGATTACAGGCAAAGGGGATATAAGATGGCCCTTGCAAATGCCATACAGCGATTTAACAGTACAATTCCACCCTGGTCGGGAGTAAACATAATCATATTCAAATATCCTTTTGAAAAACAGGTGACATCTGTTTATCCTTTAAAGTTTACCTTTTGATCTAAAAATAAACTTAAAAGATTCAGTTTGGTATTTTGGAAATATGAAAAGGCAGAAAATCATCCAAATTTAGGAGCTTTTTTTATAAGAATGAAAATGCATGTTGAGTTCTTTTGGGTATCATTTGTTCATTCATTCATTTGTTCATTCATTTATTCCTTTTATTACAAACAGGTTTGTTTCATTGAGATAACAACTCTATTTTGCTAAGGAGCAACAAAGTTCCAATACAAACATCTTAAAACACATTAGGAAATTTGCCCTGAGCTTTAAACTCAGAGACAATACTTTTTCCAGATTCATTTCAAATTGAGCACCATTACAGGCATCGGAACGCAAAGATCCAAAAGATGAAGAAGACCACAGTCCCGCATCAGATGACCTGTATCAAGGCAAGCCAGCTTTGTAGATGGAGAAAGTGATGTAGTGATGATGTAGGGTTTGTTTGACCAGTTAAATGTTGATGTGGCTGTGGATTTTTTTTAAATGGTATGAGGAGACTTGTGACAAATAATTTATGTGTAGTGCTGATGCCAATGCTGCACCAAACCATCTGCTGCGCAAGTTCACATAATTAAATGCCTTATTTGTATCAGCACATAATTTTCCTGTAATTAATTAATCAAAATTAAGTCCCAATGCCAACACATATATACAAAAAATAATTGGCTAATAATTTAACCTTGTGGAACCCAATTTGGACTTTCAACACGTCTGAGGTATCTAAAAGTGCCTGTGTAGTTTATGGGTCCATCTTACTGGTATCATAACTTATTATCATTTTGATACATGTTGAGTTTTCTTGCTCTTTTCTTTCTAATCTTGCATAAAGACGCTAACAAGTTGTGGCAATCATTTAATGTTGTACAATATGCTGCCTTCATTGTGTACACAGGTGTGTGTAGAATATATGTCTCACGACAGTGAGTGGACCCTGGGGATTGGTGTAAGTCTCTAAATGTGTCCGTGTGTGGGTTCTATTTTTAGGCACCTTTCAAACCGAATGCATCTTGGGAAAAGGTACAAGATCAGCCAAGTGAGCCTGATTCGTGGAGTCAGATCTCCTTTTTCCATCCCCGTTCTTCTCCTTTACTATCACTTTTCATTACTTGTTTTCCCACCTTGTTCATCCTCTTCTACCATCTTCTTTCTCTCCCCCCTGTTCCAAAACTGTAACTCATCCTGCAGAAACATGTATTTGCAACAAACAACACTAATTAACACAAAACCACCAAACAAAACATGTAGGTACCGCTCAATATTTCAGGTATACACTCTATTTGTAACCACTTGCTGAGAGTTTTAATTTGACTGAAAATGATTTGGAAAACCTCTAAGCATGCATTCTCTCTTTGGTATTCTAGGGATGCTTGCCATGTTTCACTGCAAACCTTCCTCTACTCCCTGTTTTTTGTTTCTTTTAGCAGGAGAAATGTTTGGTATTCCAGGGGTTCCCTGCACTTCATTCCTCTCCAGCCTATTTTCCTGCTTTTCAGTCCTCTCTGTCTCACTCTTTGAAATAAAACTTCTTTATTTGTCCTTCTGCTCAACTGATCCATGCATGTATAAATTCTCTGTGTTTTGCAACAATGGGTTTGGCTTGGCTATGAATACCCTATTAATAAGTGCCAAGGGCAATTATTAACAAAGTTAGGAAATTTTAAAGAAATCACCAAGTCAAGGCACTATCTGATTTTCAGGAAATAATAGCGAAACTGCCTCCTTTCTCTGTCCATTGTAGTTTTATGAAAGCAGCCTGATATGTAGTGGTATAATAGAACAAAGGATAAAGGAGTAAATTTGTGCACTGGTGTTCTCAAACACCAAGTCTTTTACACGGATACAGAATAAACACAAACAACTTCTCTTAAGCATTAGAGTTAGCAGCTGGGAAAACAGAACCTAAATTTAGCACACTGATAAGGACTACGGAGACATTTTTTCTGGCAGGTTAGTAATAGGAGAGGAAGGGGAAACACAGATTAAACACAGGAAGTTCATGTTACTGGGTCAATCAGTGTTTAAACCACCCACTGAAATAACGTTTGTCACAATTTTAAAGCACAAAGCAAAACACAATGAAATAAACAATATTTAGATTGTTTTATCTTATCTCTGCCCAGACAGATCCTCTTACCGTGAACTGTTTTGACAATCAGGAGAGCATGATGAGTTCAGCAGGGTCGATGAACAGAGAAGACATAACAGTTGGTCTCAATCTAGTGGCTGGGACGAGCATCTACTCAGTCAACGGATACACAGACAGCTGACCGTACTTTACTTTGGGTCCAAGATTTCTTCAAAGATGCAATCTTTAACTCTGCCACCTAGTTCAAAACAAGTGCTCTCAATGCAACCTGTGAAGAGCTGAAGGCAAAGAGAGCTCTGCTCGTGCTTTCATACCTCTATGGCATCACAGAGATTCCAGTAGTGGGGGAAGTCCTCCTTCCTGGGAGCTGTCATGAAAATAGGATAATAGTGTGCAGTCTGAGATTCAGAGTTTTTACCAGTCTCTTTTGTTCTCTGTGTGTCATTAAATACTTGTTCTCTGTACATGGCTGGGCATCTGCTGCTTTTTTTTCTAGGTATAGCACTATTGCTATTTTGGACAGCAGGCTATCACGTATGACTTTCAAACACATACATTAAATGCATTATTCTAAATCTGCTGGATTAAAATAGAAAACACTGCAGCATATGTTTGCCTTTGAAGAGTTATCTAATGGGTTATGCAAGTTTTACTGTACATGGACTGTCTGCATGTGCTTTGTGGATCTGATGGATGGACAAAATGCAACAGGTGCAATTACAGTGCCTTGCGAAAGTACTTGGCCCCCTTGAACTGGTCAACCTCTTGCCACATTTCAGGCTTCAAACATAAAGATATAAAATTCAAATTTTTTGTGAAGAATCAACAACAAGTGGTACACAATCATGAAGTGGAATTAAATTTATTGGATGTGTCAAACTTTTTTAACAAATAAAAAACTGAAAAGTGGGGCGTGCAATATTATTCGGCCCCCTTGCGTTAATACTTTGTAGCGCCCCGCTCTGCTGCAATTACAGCTGCAAGTCGCTTGGGGTATGTCTCTATCAGTTTTGCACATCGAGAGACTGAAATTCTTGCCCATTCTTCCTTGCAAAACAGCTCGAGCTCAGTGAGGTTGGGTGGAGAGCGTTTGTGAACAGCATTCTTCAGCTCTTTCCACAGATTCTCGATTGGATTCAGGTCTGGACTTTGACTTGGCCATTCCAGCACCTGGATACGTTTATTTGTGAACCATTCCATTGTAGATTTGGCTTTATGTTTTGGATCATTGTCTTGTTGGAAGATAAATCTCCATCTAAGTCTCAGGTCTCCTGCAGACTCCAACAGGTTGTCTTCCAGAATGGTCCTGTATTTGGCCCCATCGATCTTCCCATCAATTTTGACCATCTTCCCTCTCCCTGCTGACGAAAAGCAGGCCCAAACCATTGTGTGTTCAGGGTGATGAGCTGTGTTGCTTTTACGCAAAACATATCATTTCGCATTGTGGCCAAACAGTTCGATTTTGGTTTCATCTGACCAGAGCACCTTCTTTCACATGTTTGGTGTGTCTCCCAGGTGGCTTGTGTCAAACTTTAAACGAGACTTTTTATGGATATCTTTGAGAAATGGCTTTCTTCTTGCCACTCTTCCATAAAGGCCAGATTTGTGCAGTGTACGACTGATTGTTGTCCTATGGACAGACTCTCCCACCTCAGCTGTAGATCTCTGCAGTTCATCCAGAGTGATCATGGGCCTCTTGGCTGCATCTCTGATCAGTCTTCTCCTTGTTCGAGATGAACGTTTAGAGGGACCGCCGGGTCTTGGTAGATTTGCAGTGGTCTGATACTCCTTCCATTTCAATATGATTGCTTGCATAGTGCTTCTTGGGATGTTTAAAGCTTGGGAAATCTTTTTGTATCCAAATCCAGCTTTAAACTTCTCCACAACAGTATCTCGGACCTGCCTGGTGTGTTCCTTGGTGTTCATGATGCGCTCTGCGCTTTGAACAGAACCCTGAGACTATCACAGAGCAGTTGCATGGATTATATTTATCATCATCAGTCATTTGGGACAACATTGGATCATTCAGGGATCCTCACTGAACTTCTGGAGTGAGTTTGCTGCACTGAAAGTAAAGCAGCTGAATAATATTGCATGCCCCACTTTTCAGTTTTTTATTTGTTAAAAACATTTGACACATCCAATAAATTTCATTCCATTTCTTGATTGTGTCCCACTTGTTGTTGATTCTTCACAAAATATTAGAATTTTATATCGTTATGTTTGAAGCCTTAAATGTGGTTAGAGGCTGACCAGTTCAAGGGGGCCGAGTACTTTCGCAAGGCACTGTATGTGTTTGGCAAATTGACCTTATTTTTAGTGCATTTACTGATCCTATAAGTGGTGGTCATAGGCAGGATCAAAAAGTGGAGTCATGGATGTGGAGGACAGTTAAGGAGCACCAACTTTTCATATTTGTTTTTTGCAGATCATGTGGTTCCGCTGACTTCTACTGGCCATGACCTTCAACGTACACTGAGAAATGTTAAAAAGTGAACTTGAAGAGGGTAGCTTGAAATTCCTGTTCTCTTCATCTGAGGTCATGGTTCAATGCCAGAAAAAAGTATATTGGTCTTTCCTGGTCGGGGGTGAGTCTCTGCTAAAAGCTAGAAGAAGTTTAAGTATCTTGGTGTTCCCAAGCAATAGTAGGATGGAGCGTGAAATGAAGAGATGACATTGGGCCTTGTCTGCAATAAGTGTTGCTTCTCTCTTTTGTAGTGAAGAAAAAGCTAAGCTAAAGGCAAACCTTTTGATTTTCCAGTCCGTCTATGTTCAAACCCTGGCATTTGGCCGTGAGAAATAAATCATGACTGAAGGAAGAATATCCCAGAAGAACATAGGCTCAGGCTGCTGCTACTCTGCATTGGAAAAAGTCAGCTGTTTTAGCTAAGTGTCTTCTTCATGCCTCCCTTTTGGGGTTATCCAGGCACGTCCCAATGGTAGGAGACCCTTGTCAGACCAAGAACCAGATGCAAGGGCTTTATATAGGCTTGATGAGCTAGTGATCTTGTTTTTTTGGTTTTTTTTGTAACACATTAAATACAAATCTCCAACAAATTATGTCTCAGCCTTCAGTAATTGTTTTTTCCTAAACTATTGTACATATACCTTTGGATTTTTATACTCCGGGTACACCAGGACAATTCCTGATCTAATTTGTGCAGCAAATTTAAACTTCAGTTTAGACTTGAACCACATTGGATTATTTTATTTGTACAACTCCAGGCAGGATTGAGGGTACTGGAATAGCTAAAAACTAATAAAAATATTACTAATGTGTGAATGTGAACTTCCTTTATCCCAGCTGTTACTCTTTGCTACTCTGCTGGGAGTTTTTGATGGCCCAGGGAGATCAGGTACATTTTGTTTTGCATTGATGACTGAGATGTGTCATTGCCCCTTCTACGTACATGCTGGGAAACTTATTACAGAACCAAAAGACACACACTATGTGCATGAATGAGACTATATGGCTCTGTTCCATCATCCTGATCCAATGACCGCGGCCTAACTTTTCTGCTACCTTACCGTGGGAACACCACACACACACACACTCACACACATACACACACACACATTTTCACATAGCAGGGAGCAGTTGACATTGCTACTTCAGTCGATACAGCCGACTACTTCTGGCGTCAGTACCGACAGCGTTACATGACACTCCCACAGTGAAGAGCTTCCTATGGTGTTTCAGTCAATATGGGTTAATGGTGTAAGGTACAGCTTTTCTCTTTCCTCTCTCGCTACCTCTCATTCCATTAATCTCTTCCCCTCGCCGCTACACATAAACACACACAGACAAAGCAGCATCTGACGGTCCAAGTTGACAAATCCTCCAGCAGGCCTTCCTCCCTTTATTGCTTTGCAGTATTTCCCGTGGAAGCTTACCTGCTGAAACCACTAGCTTTAAAAAAACTCACCAGCCTATTACTGCCAATGAAGTGCACACAGATTTTGTCCAGGAGCAGGGGATACCAGGACGATAGTAAGAAAAAATAAGCTCTGCTTTATACATTTATTTTCAAGACTTGTACAAAGGTATATCTATCTTATTTGTTCCTTTATAGTTTTATTTTCTTAGTTATATTCAATATGTAAAAACATGTAACATTTTCAATTTAAACTAAAGCTATCTGTAACAAAATAAATAAGCCCTGCTTTGTTTTCCTGCAGTAAACTTAAGGGATATCTGTGGATTTACTTTGGAAACTTTGGATTGTCTGGTTAGCATGAGAATAAAAATATATATATTCACATTGCAGCCCTCTACAACACATTTTGAAGAATGACAGAAAAACTGGAATTTAATTATATTTTTGATTAAAGACAATCGTTTAAATATCAGTGCAGTCCATGCACTACACAATTTGTGTTTGTTCCTCATACATCTCACTCAACACATAAACCTCTATTTAAGCAATCAACACATTTCTAATAAATGAGCACCAGAGGACCCCCTGTGTTTTTTATGGTCCGAGTACTGTTTTTCTACTTTTTTCATTACATTTTCACAGCAGGACGTCCTTTCAGTAAGAGCTATATATTTTGAACTTATTAATTGCATCTGTACAACTGATCAAACCTACAGTTTCACTTAGAGCTTCAGAATAAGACATACCCTTTTTTTAATCACCCATGATTATAGCTGGGGATGGGGTGGCATCCTGAAACAAACAATTAAACAGTTTTAGCCTTATGAAGACTTATAGAAACTTTCCATTTCTCCAATATATAAAATTTTACTCAGCTTAGTGACGGCCTTTTTTCCAGGTACTGTTGACAATAGAAAAGAGCTGAATGCAGAAATAAATATCTAATGACTTAGTTTTGCTAAAATGTGCAGAGAGATTGAGAGAATAACATTTTTCATAACAGTGTCAGCTTCTTTAATGTGTTCATGCTTTTTTCACACTGACTTAAACGTTATTTTTTTTTTTTTTTTGACAAAATTGCTTACTTTTATATTTAGAGCAACACCCTATATTACATTTAAACATGGCTATACACCTCAGACAGAAAGTAAACAACTGATCATAATTATGACAATTCAATTTAGATCGGTAGACCAAAATGATACAAAATATTGCAATAATGTCAAGAAAAAGATTTTAAAGTTTGAGAAAATTAGTTCCCATTTTTTTTGTTTTTACATAGTGTCATACTTTCAAACAAAAAAAAAGTGTTTTAAAGAATCTGTATCATGGAATAATAATTCATGGTAGACAAGTATTTATAATGTGGACTCCATTCTTGTCCCAGTCTAAAGTTTTGAAAATACCCCCCAAATGTTCACACATGGGTTACATGTTATTGGCTAACATGAAAAACCAAATTATCCCCCGAATACCCGATCCTTATTTCACGCATACTTGGCAACTTGTCGTTCACCATATTTGTCAGTTCAGTGTGCATCAGCTTTACCTAAAGGAATCTCATATAGTACATGACACAGATGTACGTATCTCAAGCTTGGATTACATACATGAGATTATTATTTACGGTTCGTACATATGGATGAAAAACAAGTATCTGCATTTAAGATGTAATAAGGTATACTGTCAGTTTAGGAATTGACTGATACTGAACAGTTGCACAACTGATAATGTTGCACTATTCCAATAATACTTTTAATATTAAAATCCCCATTAATTTTTAACACCAATCCCTTGCCACCTCCGTCAGTCGAGGAGCCAAATAGTCTGTATTCTTAATACGTCACAATTCCCTTCTATAATAGTGCAATTTTCTGCAATAGTTTTTTGTATGCCTCTGAGATTTTTACAAAGCAATACTCTTTGAAATAAAGGCAGTACAAAGAAAATAATCTGGCTTCAGGCCTTGGGAAAAAAAAACAAATGAATGAAGTCTGTCTTTTGTAGTGCATCATATGTAGGGAAACATAATCCCTAAGTCACAGTCCTTTGATGATTTTATCTCTTGTCCAGTGACAGTTGGCTTTTGGATTCTTGCCTCTGTGTTTGCAAAGCCATGCATCAAGTCAGCAAGATTTGGAAGCTTCTAGATGTGACCCTAATGGATTCTACACTAGTCAACAAGACGCTTAGGGAGAAAGGAGGTGGAAACAAAAAAAACTGAGCCAACACCAAAGGGAATGAACTTTTAGTGTTTTTACTCATACTTGGGTAAGCATAAAGCATAAAAGTGGCACTCTATAACATACACATAGCCTGTTATATCAACCAACCAGAGAGCAACTAAATGGCCATTAAAAACTAATGAAGAAGGACCATTACCTCCTCTTCAAGATTTACACAAAAACTTAAAGAAAATTTCCACTCCCTTATTTCTCTGGCTGTTTCACTCAAAAAATGCATGTTTGTCTGATTTGTCTGAAAGTACACAAAAAGGAATATCTGCTCTTAAAATAGCCCCACCAACTAGTTGCTCCCATTTACAAGATGTATAATACATGTGGTTGCAAATTATTAGCATTGTTGTCTTGCAGCAAGAAGGTCCATGCATCTCAGGTTAACTGGTTACTGTAAACTGTCCTTGGACGTATGTGTACATGTATGGTTGTTTGTCCGGTATGTCTCTGTGTTGCCCTGTGATGAACTGGCAACCTGTCCAGGGCGTATACTGCCTGATGAATAATGCATTTAAGACCAAGAAAGCTTGTGTATCTTTTTTTATTTTTGTATTTTACCACCGGCAATTTATCGTAACTTTAATATACAGGTCCTTCTCAAAATATTAGCATATTGTGATAAAGTTCATTATTTTCCATAATGTCATGATGAAAATTTAACATTCATATATTTTAGATTCATTGCACACTAACTGAAATATTTCAGGTCTTTTATTGTCTTAATATGGATGATTTTGGCATACAGCTCATGAAAACCCAAAATTCCTATCTCACAAAATTAGCATATCATTAAAAGGGTCTCTAAACGAGCTATGAACCTAATCATCTTAATCAATGTGTTAACTCTAAACACCTGCAAAAGATTCCTGAGGCCTTTAAAACTCCCAACCTGGTTCATCACTCAAAACCCCAATCATGGGTAAGACTGCCGACCTGACTGCTGTCCAGAAGGCCACTATTGACACCCTCAAGCAAGAGGGTAAGACACAGAAAGAAATTTCTGAACGAATAGGCTGTTCCCAGAGTGCTGTATCAAGGCACCTCAGTGGGAAGTCTGTGGGAAGGAAAAAGTGTGGCAGAAAACGCTGCACAACGAGAAGAGGTGACCGGACCCTGAGGAAGATTGTGGGCAAGGGCCGATTCCAGACCTTGGGGTACCTGCGGAAGCAGTGGACTGAGTCTGGAGTAGAAACATCCAGAGCCACCGTGCACAGGCGTGTGCAGGAAATGGACTACAGGTGCCGCATTCCCCAGGTCAAGCCACTTTTGAACCAGATACAGCGGCAGAAGCGCCTGACCTGGGCTACAGAGAAGCAGCACTGGACTGTTGCTCAGTGGTCCAAAGTACTTTTTTCGGATGAAAACAAATTCTGCATGTCATTCGGAAATCAAGGTGCCAGAGTCTGGAGGAAGACTGGGGAGAAGGAAATGCCAAAATGCCAGAAGTCCAGTGTCAAGTACCCACAGTCAGTGATGGTCTGGGGTGCCGTGTCAGCTGCTGGTGTTGGTCCACTGTGTTTTATCAAGGGCAGGGTCAATGCAGCTAGCTATCAGGAGATTTTGGAGCACTTCATGCTTCCATCTGCTGAAAAGCTTTATGGAGATGAAGATTTCATTTTTCAGCACGACCTGGCACCTGCTCACAGTGCCAAAACCACTGGTAAATGGTTTACTGACCATGGTATCACTGTGCTCAATTGGCCTGCCAACTCTCCTGACCTGAACCCCATAGAGAATCTGTGGGATATTGTGAAGAGAACGTTGAGAGACTCAAGACCCAACACTCTGGATGAGCTAAAGGCCGCTATCTAAGCATCCTGGGCCTCCATAAGACCTCAGCAGTGCCACAGGCTGATTGCCTCCATGCCACGCCGCACTGAAGCAGTCATTTCTGCAAAAGGATTCCCGACCAAGTATTGAGTGCATAACTGTACATGATTATTTGAAGGTTGACGTTTTTTTGTATTAAAAACACTTTTCTTTTATTGGTCGGATGAAATATGCTAATTTTGTGAGATAGGAATTTTGGGTTTTCATGAGCTGTATGCCACAATCATCCGTATTAAGACAATAAAAGACCTGAAATATTTCAGTTAGTGTGCAATGAATCTAAAATATATGAATGTTAAATTTTCATCATGACATTATGGAAAATAATGAACTTTATCACAATATGCTAATATTTTGAGAAGGACCTGTATGTAATATATTAACTAATGTTTTGCACACTGCAGTGGTGTTTTAGAAATGACATTGCGAACATGATTCGTTCTGCCACGGTTGTGCTGAAATTTCTAAGTTTGCTTTTATTGTTATTGTTATTTTAAAAAAAACTTACATCAAACAAAGTTTTATTGCACCAGATTGAAAATAGCTCTTATCTTGGAATAGTTGTGAAATAAATGAATAAATTAACAAAATAAATGAAGAAATCTCATTAAATAATAACAACACTGCAAACTGTTGCATTTTATATATACTACAACCTGGGGCAAAAAAAATTGGGTGCAGGTTGTTTGCATTTTATGTATTTGATGTGCATGTTTGCATCTCCAAGTAGTTAGCACACAGTGTTGTTAATCCGAGGCAGAGATGAAGCAGATAGAGCTTGCAAAAAAAAAAAAAAAATGGAAAATGCATTACTTAAAAACAAATTCCACCTTTGTACATTCTTGCTGAATGTGAGACTTCAGCAACTCAACATGCATTGCCAGAGCTTTGATTCCTTTGTTAGTGATGCGCTCAGTATTTTCCTAGGAGACAGATCAGTAAGTCAGTCATGCAATGGGCAATGACACACTCTCATGCCTTAAAGTGGTGTTGGGACCTGCAGCCATGGATAAAACATGAAAGATGCGGTACAAACTTTTCTAGAACTTTCAAAATAATTTGCATTTAACCTACTTCCGGCACAGCCAAGGGGGGGTAACAGCAGACTTCCCATGATGCCACTGGCCGTATAAAACACCCACCTTCCTAGGGAACAGATTTCTTCTATGCAGGCCACCCAGGGGCCTGGACAGAGAGTCACAGCGCGCTAATGTCTCGCTCGCGATCATATGCACAAGTTAAGTACAAATTAATTACTGTCTGTGTAGATTCATCCATGAACAGGGTGATTAAGTCACAAGCGTTGCTTGACTTTCTCTCTGAGATCTACAGAAAGCAAACTGTGTTCCAGAGAATTCCCTGCAGAGACCTTGTCTCTACAACGCTGAGTGGAGCAATTTCCCAATCTGAAGGAGGACCGCATCAACGTGGTAACATGCAGTTTTGGCTGGCCGACAGAACAGCCGCCACTCTCTGCAGCTAAGGAGGTTAGCTGTAGCTAGCCGTTTGTTGACTATGGACGTTTCTTCAAACTTCGCTGTCGCCCGGACACTTCTCCTCAGCACGGTTCATGAGGTTAGGTTTGGGCAGAGTTACAGAAGTGATTTAGGATGAAATGATCTGAATGTTTTTCATTTTATGAAGTTTGGCTTTGTTTGTGAAACTATGCTATCTCAGTGCTAGCAGGCTATCTGCAGCACACGTGCTCAGTTTTGTGCTCTGTTTGTGTGTTTTGACAGTTAAGAAAAACTTTATTTAAAGTGTGATTTTATACACAGGATTGATCATAACGCGCCGTCCGCACATATGCATTTTAACCCTGTTATTAACGGTATTTTAAAGGTGTGTGTTTGATTCTGGTGCTAAGCTATAAGCTTCTTTTGTTAGCTTTAACAGCTAACAGCTAAGAACTAAATATAAATAACAAAATAGTTCCCTAAATATTTTACTATTTCCTTAATAATATTTCTTTAAATATTACTTTAATAAATAAAGGCAGATAATGAGACACTTTTGAGAATTAGTCATCCAGAAGGTTGGTTCTATTCAGCAGATATTTCTTAAAACATTATTTTAATAAAATAATATTTATTCTGATCTTGCATTGTGAATGGTGCTGTATGCTGTATGCTGATTGTTGCCTAAGTTAGTTCCAAGACTAGCTTAACTTCACTTCCAGATTCTTCAAGATAATCCTTGGTTCTCAAACATGAACATTACATGGTAATGTTGCATCACTCTTTTGGTCATGGTTTCAACCATCTATTATCAACTTCTTTATATTGTACATAGCCCATTAGTCTTCCATATTCTTTAATTCTGCTTGGTAGTTTAGTTGGATTGTTTTAGCATGGTAAAGAGTTTGTTGACTGAAATATGTTTGACTTTGAGTTTACTTATTTTTGTTAATAAATTCTTGTATTTTAAAAAATTGTGTGAATTCATTCCGTGTGTGTGCATAGTTTTACTGTTCAATAATGTCAGAGCTTGGCTCACCCTTTTCGATTGTGTCCTAATACCACCGCCTTACTGGGCTGGTGTTCACAGGACAACCCTTAACAGACCGAAATGTTATTTGATAAAATATTAAAGTATCAATGTTAAATATTAAATTCAGATTCATAGTCGCAACAGTGGTCAGCTTTTGCACCTTTTGCAGATAACATGGTTCTCCACTTTATCACGTACGTAAATCCTAACATCTATTTTTCCCAAAAGCAAAAAAAAATGTCTCCTCATCTAAACAGAGAACAAACATTACTTGCCTTTTCACCCATCTAAGGTCAGCTTGTGTTTACTATACTTGGCAGAAATTATTTTGAGTTATTTCATGAAAAACCTTAACTGCACTACAGATTTAAGTTATTTTACCTGAAAAATCTGACTATGGAGTTACAAATGGTTGCAGAGGTTATCACATGTTTACCATGTAAAAAACACAGAGTTTCTGAATCATTTTAAATTATACACAAATTCACTCTATTTATGTTTTGCATATTTAGAAGAGTGAGCCACAAAGTATATCTGCCTAGAAAGGTTAGACCTGTGTTCAAGCTGACACCATCCACCATTAGTGTTTGGCGTTACTCAGTTTTGACACAGTTAAAGATTCCTAAAATTGTCCTGTTGTATACATTGCCAATGCCTGTTTAAAAAGGTTTATATTAACTGAATGTAATTTAGTGTATATTAATGATTTTTTATGTACTTTTGATCTTACTTTCTTGGCTTAAACGTTCAACTACTGTTTTATTGCTATTGCAGCACATAACAAAAATACTAAAATAATAATAGTTTGACATTAGACTGACATTACAAAATCAGCATGTCACCTTTAATGGTTATTTTTGTTTTAAATAAGCTTACAGGCAGATTTGCATTATAGAGTCTGAGGAAAGGACACAGAAGACTTCAAACTTTTCAGCTGAAAGTCTGATCAGGAGGTGTACATGTAGCGCACACAGAGACAAGTTAGTGCGTGACTGTATATTATATACCTGTCAATTTAATATCAAACTCAGTCCATATCGCTCTGTTTAACTGGAGTAAACCCTGGACAGATTACCAACTACCCCTGGACTAAGACAGTGTTGTTTTTTAAGGTTGTATATGGTTCTTAAAGATCAATAGACCATTACACATTAGCAAGTTGATGAATTAAATTGAATTAGAGAGCCCTGAACATGTTAAGAAAGGAATAGTGCCATTTTTTTATATAGGTTCCACAGCAGCACTACAGCAGCTTCCAAACACACTGGCAACAAAAACAGTTAAGTCATTGAGTACAAAAAAGTAAACCATCAGGGTTTAATTTTACAGGTAAAAGCACTTAGCAAACACTCACGGGAAGTGGTGGTAGAGGTTCATGTTACTAAGCGACAATTGGAAGTTAATTTAAGATGATGCAGCTCGCCACTAAACTATTTATGACTTTTCGCATTTAGTATCAAGGGTACTTCTAGTTTCCTCAAAAATTAGCACAAAGGCATTTGTTTCAAATAAAAATAAGACATTTGCAATGGGGATCCTAGAAGACACAGCTGCTTAGTGCATTCATTTTCAAGCAAATGTATTGCAAGGCCTGCATGTGTAACCTATTAGGCAGCGGTGAGAGTATAAAAATATTTTAGATTATCCTGCAACTTTGCTTCTCTTGTTCCACGCTAAACAAATGGAAATAAAAGAGATGGGGGGACTGCTTGTAACAAAAATAAACCTATTTTCAGTATATCTATATAAGTCAAGTCAAGTATATTTATATAGCGCTTTTCAGCAACAAGGCATTCAAGGCGCTGTACATATGGAAAAACATTACAATGATACAGAAAATCAAACAACAGAGGTAATTTAAAAAAAAATAAAATAAAGATAATAGAATGATGGATAAGAAAATGAAAGGAAAATTGGACTGAAATTGTAACTAATAATGTTTACATGGCACAGTCAAACGCCACTCTAAACAAATAGGTTTTTAACCTTGATTTAAAGCAATTTAGGGTTTTGGCGCTTTTACAGTTTTCTGGGAGTTTATTCCAGATTAGTGGAGCATAAGAACTAAAAGCTGCTTCTCCATGTTTGAATCTGGTTCTGGGTATGCAGAGTAGATTTGAGCCAGAAGACCTGAGAGATCTGGGTGGTTGATACAATGACAACAAGACTGTAATGTATTTTGGTGCAAAGCCATTCAGTGATTTATAGACTAACAGAAGTATTTTAAAGTCTATTCTCTGAGCTACAGGGAGCCAGTGTAGGGACTTTAGAACCGGGGTGATGTGCTCCACTTTCTTAGTTCTAGTGAGGACGCGGGAAGCAGCATTCTGGATCAACTGCAGCTATCTGATCGACTTTTTAGGCAGACCTGTGAAGACACCGTTGCAGTAATCAATTCTACTAAAGATGAACGCATGAATTAGTTTTTAAAGGTCCAGCTAAGACATTAGTCCTTTAATCCTGGAGGTGTTCTTTAGGTGATAGAAGGCCGACCTTGTTACTGTCTTTATGTGCCTCTGAAGGTTCAGGTCTGAGTCAATCACTACATCCAGGTTTGGAGCCTGACTGGTGGTTTCTAGCTGTATTAACTGAAGCTGTGTGCAAACTTTTAAACGCTCTTCCTTTGGTCCAAAGATTATTATTACTTCAGTTTTGTTTTGACTCAGCTGAAGAAAATTTTGGCCCATCCATGCATTGATTTCTTCTGAGAAAATACCCAGGGCTTGAATGGGTTCAAAGTCACCTGGTGACATCGTAACGTATAGCTGTGTGTCATCTTCATAGTTATGATAACTCACGTTGTTGTTTATTAAAATCAGAATTAGGGGGAGCATGTAAATATTGAATAGAAGAGGCCCTCAGATGGAGCCTTGGGGAATGCCACTTGTGATTTTTGTAGTCTCTGATGTAAAGTTATATGGAATCATAACATCACCAAAATCTGAAATGGACTTTAAACAAAAATTCAACATGGAAGACTCACCACCCCCGCCACGTCCAATCACTCCTCACTGGCTGCTCTAATCAACGGCAGGTCCGCACTCTTCCTCAGCCAATAATCTCCCAGGGCATCACTTTTAAAGACCCTCTGCATGGAAAACACCGCTCTTCTGCTGAGCTTCGACCCTCCTCCACCCCTTCACCACCATGGGCTCCCAACTCCTCCCATACCAAGGCCTACGCCACCACCAGGATCGGATCCCAGGGGGGAAGACGTACCTAATCATAATCCTAAAATGTTTATTCAAACCTACTTCATCCTCGGCGTTTACGTCTTTCTCAAGGGTCCAAGGGCGAAATAAATCTTTCATTGATAAATTCTTTAACCATCTTCTTGTTATTTCTCCATTATGTGACTCTTTCCAGGTTGAAATGCCTTTAGAGACTTGTTGTTTCAGATGTTTATGATTTTTCCATTTAATTTTAATAAAGAAAATATTACTATTTACTTCATTCTATCTACTATCTGCCATGTCAGCTCTTCCCACACTTCTTCATTAGGAGGTTATCTCTTTACACCTCTTTCTTTCTCTTTCTACTTCAGAGGATATTAAGCGATGACTGTCTTGTTGTGCTTAGCTACTTTTGAGACTTTTATTTCTTTCTTTGTACCATTAGGACCTTCCTTCTTAACAACTTATAGCTTCATTTGGGACCTAAGCCACCCAACATTTCTCATTTTTTCTTACTCTAGCCTTCACACTTGTGGCCAATTGAAGTGTTACCATTTATACAGATCGTTTTAGATGTACTAAGAGGTAAAGTTCCTTCTGGTTTCTTGTAGAAACAAATTAAAGGTATTTTGGAAAAACTATCCCTGGCAAAAGAAGATCCCACTGATATGAGCACAAGCTCTTTACCACAATTAAATGACATGGCCTAACTCCCCCTTTTATTTAAGTATGTTAAAATGAACTAAAGAAGAAAGTGTGGGGGTTTAAAATGTTTTCAAGGTAGAAATATAGGAAGCATGGTTAAAAGGAACATAGATGTTTCAGAGGTTGACTAATTCAATAGCTAAACTGTATCATTAAAACAGCCATTTCATAAAAATAACAGCACAAAAAGGTGCCAAAAGAACACAAACACATATTCGCATCAATAGTAAAGTTTTAGGGAAACAAAAGCAAATTAGAGGTTTTACTGAGGAACCATTTTACATATTTAAAAACTGATTTTACAACATTTTGGAAGAGACTAGTAATAGTACTAAGTAAAGCTCTGTGAATTTTGAACTGATTTCTAATTTCAAGGAATGTGTTTTACTCAAGGCATGAGTTTAAAAACTAAAATAGGTTCAAATCCATGAAAAATGTTTAGTTGTTAAAATTGTAATTGAGATGTTTAGTTGTTGACACTTTATTAAGATGAAAGAGACTTTGCAGAGTTTTTGCTTTTTAAATGGAGTGCAGAACAATTCTGTCACTTCCTCAACTTGTTGATGCAAGCTGTCAGTGAGCTATGTATCATGGGCTATACAAGGACAATTAAAATAAAATCAGAGGTAAAATAAGCTTTTACAAGTGCAAGAAAGAAAAAAATTGTTAGTTAGTTAATTAATTAGATATTTTACATATCCACCATTCAGGCATACTATTGTGACCCCTGACAGGTGAATAACATACACACAGATATACACTCTTTATGGAAAAAGTAATGATGTACACTGCCACAAAACACAAATGGTTTAGGTATGGTTTAAGGAGCATAACAATTAATTTCAGTTATTGACCTGGACTCCTTATTTGACATATCCCAATTGCGACCCAGGTAGGCCCCACCTTGCATCTTACAATCCGTAAAGGATCTGCTTCCCAATCGCAGCGAAGCAGGACATGTTACCATGATCCATAGCTGAAGAACGTATAATAACCAAACCCATAGGAAACTGATGAGTTGAGATGAAGATTTAAAATATGTATAAAAAATATAAAGAACTCCAGATTTCATCAGCAATACATCTTTTGAAGAGAAAGGCAAGACATGATGCCTGAAAGACACTGAGTATGTTGTGAATAACAGTTGATCCAGAAGATCAAATTAAATAACAGTGGACTTCAGATTTCATTAAATCTCTTTCAGTGTCCACACTCACTGCAGTCCTGTTCAATAGAGAATGAGATGCTATTGAGAAAAATAATACTGCTCCATCACAGGAACAGTAGCAGAAGAAAAGCCCTACAAAAGTTTAGTCCAAAAATAACTTTAATCCTGCACCTGAATGGCTCAGATTAAAAATAATTCTTCTAGATCAAACAGTCTTAAACTGCCTCTGATCTTGGCTTCTTTACCCATGCACTCACATCATACATGCATCAGCTCTTGAATCAGTACAAATCAAGGAATTTTCACATCCTTAGTTACGGCACCTTGTAGGTGGTCCTATCTTCTCTATAAATTGGGTAGGAATTATATTTAAGTTGCCTCCCTCTTTAAATGATAACCCTACTTGTACTTTATATTTTAAAACCATTTTTAAAGAATCGTCAAAAATGCATGCTCTAGAGTTAATTGCAGCTTTTCATTTTAAAATTAGCTTTTGGGTGAAGATTTTTAAAAAGCAGTAGGAGGATCACTTAAAGAAATGTGAAATTATTAAACAATATTTTATTACACATGCCGTTAGCTTTATGACGTACATTAATTTATCAAAGTAGATTATCCAATAGAACCGACTAAGAATGTGGTTTGTGATCATTTTAACAATAAAAGTAGACTTGAGTCATCATAAAAGTAGTGATTTAAATAGAGTAATATGTTATTTAAATATAGTGCAATTTATCTTTCCTGTGATACTAGTAACAAGACTCCAAATTTAAACATCAAACTACTATTAAAGCTGCAGTATAAAATGTTCTGTTCTCACTGGCACTGTATAATTGTTGTGATCAAGGTTTCTCAGGTCTATGTATGTACTAGATAAACTCTGTCTTTATGGCAAAATGATGCTCTTGTATACAATCACATGACAACCTCACCAAAAAAAAAACAATACACCAAAGAATCCCCAAATAAATTACGTCAAGATGCATAAATTAAATTTTTCTAGCATACACAGATATGTGTCAACACTTTTTGTCCAGGAAATCTATGTAGATAAATTAAAAGAAAAAAAAAAAAAAAAAGGATTAGCCTTTAAAGGCAGTGTGTTGTATCTCTTATATTGAGACATAATAACAAGCTACTGCCATGGAAACAAACATTTTACACAAAATAATTAAACACAAACAAACTTCTCGAAATTAGCAAACCTGGGATCACATCCAGGGGTTTACACAAACAAACATAATGTTCAGAATAAAATGACAAAATGAGAAACAGACCCAAAACACCCAAATACACACAACAGTCATAATGTATATTTAGAGTTCACGATTCATAGATAAATGGTTACACAACACAGTGTGACGTGTGTGTGTGCGTGTGTGTTTGTGTGTGTGTGTGTGTGTGTTTGCTCCTTGATTAAAGGTCAGGCTAAGCTTTTACATTGCATCATAACCTGAAACAATTGTCTTTATCATGTTTATAACAAATATAGGGGACTCAGTAAAAGACAGACGGATATACAAATGTCCCTATTACTTTTGAAAGATAAAAACATATACAAGACATGTCAACGGCACCTCTGTGCTGTGAGCCAACGTTTGCCCACTTAACAAAACATGAACAGTTATTCTGATCAAGCTCTGTCTTACAGCTTCACCTGAATCCAAGAGAAATGTTTGAGATGTTAATCAATGCTTGGTGAAGCATTTTATCACCTGGGTTTTTAGGACAATACAAAGTCACACCTGACCGAGACAAAAAAAAAAAAAAACGTCTGATTGATTCTAAGCTAAACAGAGTAATCATTTGGTTAGGCAGTGACACAAAAGATAGTCTGAACTGAATATCGTTACAGAAGCAGGAAATATATTATAGATAATTAACTCTTATTTGTATGATTTATAACAAAAAATCCTTTGTAACCTAGATTAATCTGTAACTTGTGTGTGTGTGTCTCCCTGCATCTTCAGAATGCGTTCGAGCTGTGTTTATCTATCTTTATGCACATAAATACATGTTCTTACCTTCATATACAGCTTTGAAGCCCTGCGCACTCACTGCAAAATCTGTTGTAAACCACAGGGCTAGTATGGAGCCACTGCTGACGATAGGTGACGGCAGCAAGAATCCTGACAACCTGCAAACAGAATGCAGTGTAATTATGAACAATCCATTTCTGCAATTGTGTAAGACCACTGACTTCACAAAGACAAGTAGGCCATTTAAAAATTCAAAACCTGAGGGTTTATTCAAAAGGAGTGTAGAAAAAATTATATTCTGCACAGTGTTGATTGTTACCAAGATTACATAAACCTTGGCAACAGGAACCTTTCCAGAACCTGGTATTTGCATTTCCATTGCAATAACCAAGACCAAATCAGAACCCCAAGGTAGAAATATACTTTAGAAAACACACCTGCTTAGAAGGTAGTACCTATTCGATAAACAATGAACCCAAGGTGGAACTTTGTCATAAGAAGGTACCATTTTTAGTATTTTATTTTGTTTTAACTGAAGAAAAAAAACATTTTACTGTGTTTTAAAATGTATGATTGTTACATTACTTACACTATGAATGTCATTTAGCATGCACATGTTACATACATTGCATGTGTGTTGGGATAAATGTTTTTTATTTAAACCTTGTCTCGTACTGCAGAAATAAAAAGTAAAAAAAAAAGAGAAAACATTTTGATCAAAATTCCAAAAAGAAATGTTTGGTGCAAAACCAACACTGCACATCAACAAAAGATCATGGTGGTGGCAGTATCATGATTTGGGTTTGTTTTTCTTCAGCTGAAACTGCTTCCTTAGTAAAGGTGGAAGGAATTATGAACAGTTCATGTTGGCAAAAATAATAAGACCTCTGCTAGAAAGCATAAAAACCCAAAGAATTAATCAAAGTCAACAATAAAATGGCTTCAGCAGTAGAATTTTAAAGTCCAGCAAGAGCCAAGCCAGACCACAGACCTGAATCCTATTGAAAATCTTTGCTGTGATCTGAATATGGCTATGCAAGATAGATTCACGTGAAATCTGACTGATTTAGACCATATTGTCATGTTAAGATGTGCCATGTTAATAAACAATAACTGAATGAGTGCTATCAAAAAATCAAAAGGTATTTCAGCAAAGTTTTAGTTTAGAGAGGCAACACTTATGCAACACCTTATTGTATTTTTCCCCTTCAAAAGTTTCAGTTTGTTTTTCCATTTAGTTGTACAAGTTTATATATATCACATTAATAGAAAATAGAAAAGCCCTTTGGTACATCACAGAAACCTTGCATTGGGACAGACTTTTTATTTTCACTTTACACTTTGTTTATCCTTGAAAAATGATAACGAAATAACACCATCAACCTAAAAAAGATCAACTTGGCTCAATAAAACAAACAAAAAAAAGAGGCCTATAAAATAACTCAAGAAAGATATAGTCATTCTAATGGGCAAAGCTGAACAAAGCTTGAGTTAACACATCAGAACCAATAAATAAGACATTTATTTTAGTTATTTTTATCAAGTTGAGTTTATTTTCATGAAGAATGTAAAAGACTAAGATCAGGAGAGCAGTCTTTAACTGTTTTAACTGCTTTAAGTTAGATCCTAACTGCAGCTTGGCCCCCCAATAAAAGACGAAACCACCCTGAATTCATTTTTTAAAGAGATCTGTGAAAGATTGAGACTATGCTATTCTGGGACTTTGCTTCTCTTGCACTGTTCTCACCTCCATTTGAACTCCCCAGGCCTCAGAATGCACAATGCACATTTATTTCATCATATTCTTACTTCCTTTTTAATTTTTTTTTCAGCATTCTTAAATAATAGAAATTTTCTGGTTTAAAACCATAAACCTAAACAGGTCACACTCTTTCTGGTGACGGTTCATTTTGTTTGCTAGCACTATACAATTCATTTGTTGATTTTGTTTTTTTTTTACAATTTTTCATACTGCAATTCTTTGAAACAATTGTGTATTTACTGAGGTTTGTAATATAATAAGCGCTACACAGGATTAATAACAAACATAAATATAAAATATTTATGTGTTTGTTTTGTGAAATGGCAGGTTTGAATGAAAAAATTATTCTGCTGGAGCCCAACCCACTGGAACAATATACTTGCTAATTTAGAAATCAAGCACTGTAAAGGAATAGGATAAGTAGATGAAAACAGAAGTGTTTATTAGGACAATTTGACAATCCAAAGATGAGAGCAAAGCAGAGTAACTCAGGATCATAAGACAAAATAAATATTTAAACACAGAGCATTTCCAGGTGCATATTAAATACTCAGAAATGCTAATATGAACGTGAAAACTGAAGTAGGAAATATTCTGGTGCCTCTGTGGTCTTGACAACCATAAAACATCTATGCCTGCCACAGAAGTCTTTGGCACACCACGATTAAGACAGACAGAGATGGCAGAAAATGAGTGGTGATCAAGTGATAATTTGGCAGTGGTGCAGGTATTAAATGTTTTTCTCTGAAACAGGAATGGAAAGGAAGTTGGGCCCAGGTAGCAGTACTGTTGTACGGTTGTTTAATCTGCAAGGTGAGGGTGGTGACAAGAGAGATCATTTTCCTGCAAATCTGGATTAATCGCTCTGAAAAGTTCACAAATGTGGCAACCAATTTATAAAAAGTAGCTTGCTCAAAAATCATTCACGCATTTCTTTTGGCCATGAAATAAAAACTACATGTCAAAGTAAGAAAACTGTCAATTCAGCAGATGAGCCAAAATGAAAGGTGATACCTTATTAACTCTATTAACATTTAATTAATACCATATTTAATGTATATTTTTTCAAGATCAGTACCATCATTTTTCAGGAACAAAAGGACACCAAGAGATGTGCTGACACATTAATATGGTTAACCTCACCCAATCCCAGGTAGCACATCATCGCTTTCTTAAAATAAAGTGTATCAGGTTTCCCTGAGGAAACAGAGTGCCTGATGTTGACTGTGACTATGTAAGCTGCACCCCAAGTGGCACAGCCATCCATGTTTTGTTCTGACAACTACTAACAATGGTAGCCTATTTTCTTATGCATGGCTTGCAAAACTGCATTATAGATTTAGCACATTATTTTGCTGAATAAATCTGGGTTTTCCACTTGGCACAGCTTAAACACAGATTTTCAAAAAATAGATTGAAGTAGGAGAACAACTTTCAATATAATTTTTATCCCCACACAATTAACTGGAACCACAATGAAAAATGTTGCCAGTCAGGGTGATGCAGGGTTTAGCAGGCACTATTAGTCCTTGACACAACCATCTGGGGTTCAGTTTGCAATCCAAGGACCTTTACTGTATGTCTTCCTCTTTCCTCCTCACCAATTTCCTGTCCATAATACTTTAAATAAAGGTTTACTAGAAACATAAAAATGTAATTAAAGATTTTGTGAGCCAAGCTATCAATTGGTCATCTAAACTGAGTAAACATGCTGATGTTAGGATTCAATTGAGCAAAGTGCTTTGAATGTAAATATTATTAAAGACTGTACCAATATATGTTTAGTCAGATTTGTCACAAATATGGAAGCTTTACACATTTTAGGTGTCATGTTGTCAGAACATTACATGTTAGTACCTTTCCAAACCAAGTTAACCTATGCCAGCGGCTGAGCATATACCAGTGCATGGCTAACGTCAAGGTATGGAAATGCTGTAAGGTATACATACACACACACACACACACACACACACATATATATATATATATATATATATATATATATATATATATATACATATGTATATATATGTCAAATAGTGGAGGCAGAAAATATAAACCATGTTTTGTATTTTTAACTGTGCTTGCAACATACAAGGTACCTACAATATGACTTTTGTTATCAGTGTCAGAAACCAAGGTTTAACGAAAAAAATGAAGGGGAAAAGCAATAATCCATTTAAAATACTGAGTCGCATAGGGGACAGTTAAAAAACAGACATTGGTAAAAGAAAGAATTGCTTTAATTTTCTGGCCTCAGCAAGGACACAAAGGACAGACAAGAACAGATGAAAGGAGCATACAAAAAGCAACAAACTGAATGGGAGATGGAAGTAAGTGAGGGAACAGAAGAAATAGAGAAAATGCAAAGGAGAAAGAAATAGACAGCTCATTCCTATTTTCTTTTTTTGTGTGTGTTTTTGTAACCTTGCTTTAAGCTTTTGGTGGCTAGGTTAATCAAATATTGTGCACTGTTTACTGCTTGTAGATGGACAAAATATTCTATGTTAATTTTGCCATGTTTAGAGATCAACTGAAAATTAAGAGTAACAGTAGAACTCATACATATAATAAAGTTTTTTCAGGTAGACAGATTTATAGAAGAATTGTTACAATTTGCACAATATATACTGGCAGCTAAGTTTATATTGCAATGAATTTCAAAGTATTCCATAGATACTACAGAGATACTAGGATATTCCTGTGCCTGCATGGATTTTCTCCAGGTACTCAAGTTCTCTCCCACAGTTGAAAACATGCATAGCTAGTTTAATCAGCAATTCTAAATTTCCATTTGATATAAGAACATGTTACTATGGTTATTTGTCTCTGTGTTGGCTATGCGATCCAGCCTTGACTGTTGGGATAGGCTCCAGTTTCCCGCATCCCTGAACAGGACTAAGGGCCTAAAGGAAATAAGTGAGTGAGTGAAAAAATAGATAGATGGATGAATGTAATAGTGCTACTGGAGAAAAACATTCTATCCCTAAAGAAGTGCCACAAACTGATTTTTGCTAGTCCACTGAAACTTGTACCAAATGGCAATTGCTAGCAAGTTCCTTTTCATGTTTTTTCCATGTGTTTTTCATTCCATAGGTGTTTTATTCTTCATTTTTGGAGGGTGGGGTGCATACTATGCATTAGACAGTTTCTGTTTTCAGAATAAATCAAGGTTTTACCATCACTATTTCAAAATAAAAATAAAAAATCCATCATATTATAATATTGGTTTTCATTCTCCTAAATGAGATGCCAGAATAACACGTTGTCTCCAGTCATATAGCATGTACAGTGGCATTCCTCCTCCCAACACATTGCTGCGAGGTGACAGCTTTTTTAAAAAGGCTGGAAATGGGCAAAAGAACTGCAGCCCCTGACTGCAGCCCCCGACCACAGTTCAAGAATAGTACAATGTTGGCCCACCAGCACAGGCAGATGGAGATTTGTTTTTGTTAGGACACTAATAAATTTAAATCTTCTTACAACAGTAAATGTTAGGTACAACACAAACAATTTTTTTTTATTAACCATGTTTTTTTTCTTTTATTTAATTTAATATTAAATAGCAACACACATCCAGCAATGTTTACTCAAAATTTAGAAACTATTTACTTTCTTTTTAACAATGCAGACATATCAGACTCTTTTTTATGATTTGGATCTACAATGATTTTTTTTTCTAGAAAGAATAGACTACTTTGTGTGTGTCATTAAAATATGCATATTTAGTTTATTGGTGAGAATACAGGTCCTTCTCACAATATTAGCATATTGTGATAAAGTTAATTATTTTCCATAATGTAATGATGAAAATTTAACATTCATATATTTTAGATTCATTGCACACTAACTGAAATATTTCAGGTCTTTTATTGTCTTAATACGGATGATTTTGGCATACAGCTCATGAAAACCCAAAATTCCTATCTCACAAAATTAGCATATTTCATCCGACCAATAAAAGAAAAGTGTTTTTAATACAAAAAACGTCAACCTTCAAATAATCATGTACAGTTATGCACTCAGTACTTGGTCGGGAATCCTTTTGCAGAAATGACTGCTTCAATGCGGCGTGGCATGGAGGCAATCAGCCTGTGGCACTGAGGTCTTATGGAGGCCCAGGATGCTTCGATAGCGGCCTTTAGCTCATCCAGAGTGTTGGGTCTTGAGTCTCTCAATGTTCTCTTCACAATATCTCACAGATTCTCTATGGGGTTCAGGTCAGGAGAGTTGGCAGGCCAATTGAGCACAGTGATACCATGGTCAGTAAACCATTTACCAGTGGTTTTGGCACTGTGAGCAGGTGCCAGGTCGTGCTGAAAAATGAAATCACCAGCAGCTGACACGGCACCCCAGACCATCACTGACTGTGGGTACTTGACACTGGACTTCTGGCATTTTGGCATTTCCTTCTCCCCAGTCTTCCTCCAGACTGTGGCACCTTGATTTCCGAATGACATGCAGAATTGGCTTTCATCCGAAAAAAGTACTTTGGACCACTGAGCAACAGTCCAGTGCTGCTTCTCTGTAGCCCAGGTCAGGCGCTTCTGCCGCTGTTTCTGGTTCAAAAGTGGCTTGACCTGGGGAATGCGGCACCTGTAGCCCATTTCCTGCACACGCCTGTGCACGGTGGCTCTGGATGTTTCTACTCCAGACTCAGTCCACTGCTTCCGCTGGTCCCCCAAGGTCTGGAATCGGCCCTTCTCCACAATCTTCCTCAGGGTCCGGTCACCTCTTCTTGTTGAGCAGCATTTTCTGCCACATTTTTTCCTTCCCACAGACTTCCCACTGAGGTGCCTTGATACAGCACTCTGGGAACAGCCTATTCGTTCAGAAATTTCTTTCTGTGTCTTACCCTCTTGCTTGAGGGTGTCAATAGTGGCCTTCTGGACAGCAGTCAGGTCGGCAGTCTTACCCATGATTGAGGTTTTGAGTGATGAACCAGGCTGGGAGTTTTAAAGGCCTCAGGAATCTTTTGCAGGTGTTTAGAGTTAACTCGTTGATTCAGATGATTAGGTTCATAGCTCGTTTAGAGACTCTTTTAATGATATGCTAATTTTGTGAGATAGGAATTTTGGGTTTTCATGAGCTGTATGCCAAAATCATCCGTATTAAGACAATAAAAGACCTGAAATATTTCAGTTAGTGTGCAATGAATCTAAAATATATGAATGTTAAATTTTCATCATTACATTATGGAAAATAATGAACTTTATCACAATATGCTAATATTTTGAGAAGGACCTGTATAATAATAAAAAAAATCTAATTTAAATTAATTTTGCATTTTTATTTATAAAACAAAAATCTAATTTCAGATCCAATCAGTGTTTCCAATAATTTTTGCCCTTATGGTAAAAAGTTTGGACCCACCGATTTACATGGTCTTCAACAATGCTTAGATCAGTGGTACATGTCAAAATAGCATCCACATAGATGGCAGAAGTCACGGTTTCTCAGCAGAACTTTACCAAAAACAATGCATTAGTTTTGGACAGACATGTCTAGCAATAACAGTTTGGCCATAGTCAAAGTGAGTTAAATCCTCATACATCAACTTTTAAGGACAAAATGTTCAATTACGGCCAAGTATATCCAACCTTGTGAGGGACCGAGCAGTAAAGGCATATCGGACACAGGAAAGTATATTCCAAGTGGGTCTTTATTTTACCCAACAAACTTCAAAAATAGCAAAGTTCCAAAATATAGCTTATGGGCCAGTAAAAGAGGTCAAATAAATATAACTCTTCTCAAAATGGGAACTCACAAACTATTAGCTAAGGAAACAAAATATACACAACGTAACTCCACAAACTGACCTAACAGGTACAATAAATATGTTTACTTCACCTTTCAGTGAATATGCTGTTATGTATAGCAGAAATTCAGATTATGTGATATTATTATTACAGTATAAAATTGAATCTTAGAGCTATATGAATCAATATTATAGCAACAAATGCAATTTTTTTGCTGCAGACTTGAAACTTGCGTATTTGTTTATAAATTAATATAATTTTTTGCATTTTTCTATTGAAAAGTTTGTTTTTAAAATAAAAGTTATAATAACAAGTTACAACAGTGGTAGTTTTCCTTAAAACTAGAATTTTGCAAGAATATCTTACCAAACCATGCTTTGGACATACTGGCTTACCTTATGCTTAGATTAACCTTTTTTTTTTTCTTGTTTGGCTTTTATTATAAATTACATCACAAATGTGCTCATGCAACAGATTAACATTTTTGTTATTTTATTGTGCAAATGTTTTTTTTCATCTGTTTTCAATTAAATGTTTTAAGCAGAAAAAAAATAACACAAAATAACTTGCAATTGTAAATCACCTTGGTTCCTCACCAGGGTCAGCAGTTACATTATCTCTTGATTTTTTCACCACCCAACATATAAAATATGAACAAAATGAAATTATAAGAAGCATGCTATGACCCTGTATTAATAATTTCATTGGCACATGAACTTTAGAGTGCAATGTGGTCTGTGCCAAGGTCGATTTTTATAACTAGTCAAAAACTAAAGAGATAGGTTGGCTATGGTGCTACTATCGATCAAAAAGGCACAGGCTACATTATAGAGGTACCATGGCTTATAACTACTGAGGTAAAAGTGTTTGTGAGGAGGTTTCAGCAAGCTCTGCTGCTGACTGGGGTAGAAATCTTGCTTTACCAGGTTTAATAATAAATTGTTTATTGATTGGTAGTATATGTAATGCTTCTATGTTACAATAATTTAAACTAGGTACACGTGAAATCAATGTAAAGCACATAGAAGGAAAATGTTAAAAAAACAAGGAAAAATACTCCCATTTTTTTCAGTCACTGTGAGACCGAAATTAAGTCATGATTTATATGTTAAATGGAAGATTAATTAGGAGAAAAGTGACATTTCTTGGCTGTGCACGCATTTAAGCAGCCACCTAAAACTGTCACTTTGTCAGTCATGTAACCAGCAGCAGTTGTCTTGTTGTGACCAAACTGTTGTGCAACATTTTAAATCTATATCTTGCTCATTTTCACTCAGTTTTACCAGCTATTTTCATCAAACATTGATTCCTAAGTGGGCAAACGCTGGTCCCACGGCTGTTTGGCATTTACAAAAATGATAAGTAAGCAAGGTTCAGATTTAACTGATCATCCAGTCAGGTGTATTTCTAGTCAGTCAACGAGCTTATGTAATCAGACAGCTACTCAGTGATTTTAGGCAGCTGGCCTCTATAGTCAACCAACAGACCAGCTTGCCTGTATGCCATTCTGCTGCTTTGTCCATCTGTTTGACTGCCCATCTTTATCTGTTCCAGTCACTCTCTCACTCTAGCAGCCAGTCTATCTGTAACAATGTCCCATATTTATATCCTCCTCTAATACGAAGGTTTGGCTAGACTGCAGTGCTTGTGATAAGGCATGTCAATGTAGATGATATATATATATATATATATATATATATATATGTATATATATAGGAAAGCCGCGTCATTACCAGTGATAAGAAGCTGATTTGGAACAAAAGTTGAGCATGTTGTAGCGCATATTTAGTCAATGACATGTACACACAACAGTATATATTTGATCACCTATTTATTGACATTTTAGGGGAAGCTGAGCTTCCCTTTCAGTCTTAGAGCAATTGTCACTGATATATATACTGTATATATATATATATATATATATATATATATATATATATATATATATATATATATATATATATATATATATATATATATATATATATATATATATATGTAGAGAGAGAGAGAGCTTTGTATATGAGCAGTGGTAAGCGTCATAGGTCCAGGTATCAAAATGAATGATTTGTGAAAATCTGTAATTTGGCAATCACCTGAAGGGGCTGTAAGATTATTGAGCTTGGATGGCACTAGATAGTGGACATTCATCATTTAACGGGCCCTACCCAGAAAATAAGTTGACACCTCCATGGAAACCTCCCTTCTAATAACCTAAACTATGACCACTACCTATATAAGATACAGATCATAAGCCTTCTTTTCAAATCTCCTTCAAGATATGTGAAGTGCTCTTTACTTTCAAATGTCTGCTTTGTGGATGATGATGGATTCTAAAGCAATAATGTACAATAAAGTAAAAAATTTACCAATTGATTTTGTGTATCTTTTAAAGCTTGTAATATGGAAATATAAAGTGATAGTTGCCCAATTGTAGAAAGAAAGAGTTAAAAACATGCAGAAGCTTTTTTTCAAAAGACTCAACACAAAGAAAATGTTTTTTTTTCACTGGAAACAGGTGACTCGATAAGAAAAATATAGCAAAATAACCCATTTACCAAGATGGTGCCGACGATGGCAGCCTCAGAGCTTCGCAATCTGTGGGATACGAACCCAGTCCCTTGTGTCCCCTCTGGAACACAAACCTCCTGCTCTAACCACTAGGCCACCACTCCCCTCAGGATAAGAACATTGATTCATAATTGAAAACAACAACTGAGTTTAGAAATGCTCTTTTTGCCGAGCACAAAATGTATGCTGATTAAGGCAAACGCGTTAGTACAGTTAAGGTCCAGCAGTTCACTTACATCTTTTCCCATTCACATTTGTGTTTTTTTCATATAGAGGTCACTTTTTCTTTACTACTCTCTGCATTAAAAAGCGATAAGGGCTATAAACACAAACTTGTTGACAGTGATTTATTTTGGGTTGCTTAATATTCATACATTTACAAATTTTTTGATCAAAGCCATAACCTTTACCATCCGTTTGCAGTCCACTGGTACATTTAGCTAACAAGTTGATCACTAAGCAGAACATTTCAATAACTTTTAAGCTTTCTGAGTTGGTTCAAACAACTTTCTGAAGCCTCTCTGCTTTTCAGTCTACCAGCTCATGTGGAATAGATTATATCCGAATGTTAAAAATATGCAGCATTGATGTTTGGCGTCTGGGCTCTGACCTCTTCGCTCCCCACAAGGAACCACCGAGCAGGGAGCAAGTCTTTCAAATGCTATGTGACTCACATAAGGGAAGTTGCTGCAGGCATGCAGCAGTAAAAGAGCTAGCAAGGCAGTGATGGCTTAAGTGCATGCCATAATAAAAAGCTTGGAATGGATCTATGTTTCGGTGAGAGGAGTCGCCCATGTGAGCGTAGCTGGATGGGGATTGTCTGCCTGAACTACCTCAGAGGCTTTATTAGATTTCAAAATAACATAGAAGAAAGTAAGAGAACATATATGTATTACTTAAACTGTGACACCATTTTGATTACTCTTCATACTTCTCACTGGAGTTGCACTCATCTTTTGAAGACCGAACCTTTAACTGAACAGGTGTTTGTAAAAAAAAATATTGTCTTGGTGTTTGGAATTGGACTCCTCTAGGTTTGTTTTATTGAGAGGAGCTCTTTACGTAATGTGTCAATGTTAGGTTCGCTTTCTCTGTGTGTGCCTTCCTTTCGTTTTGATTGCTTGTGCTGCTCTCTGTCTTCAATTAGTCTGTGAGTTTTATTTGCACTTTGTTGCTGTCTCCTGTAACTTTCAGAAACTAATTTCTCTGCTCCTTCTACCAGCCTGTCTGGTGTGCGTTTTGATTCTCAGTCCATGATGGCGCAGCTGGAAGTACTATTGCAGCAAGAAGGTCCTGGGTTCGATTCCTGACCAGGGGTCTTTCTGCATGGAGTTTGCATGTTCTCCCCATGCATGTGTGGGTTCTCACTGGGTACTCCAGCTTTCTCCCACAGTCCCAAAACATGATTGTTAGGATAACTGGTCTCTCTAAATTGCCCTTAGGTGTGTGTGTGCATGGTTGTTTGACCTGTATGTCTCTGTGTTGCCCTGTGATGGAATGCTTTGGGAAGCTGTTTTTGCCTTATCGCTGCATCCTATTAAATAAACCAATTAAATTATATACTAGTGGCACTAAATGAGAGCTGTATTGCTGATAAACACTAGATTGATCTTCCTTCTATTTACTTTTTGTACCTTGATGGTATTCTGAAATCAATGGCCCTGGTGATAGCATCACAATTAATGCCGTTTATTATTGTAATTATTACTACTACTGTAGTTTTCTTTTCGTATTTTCCGAAAAGCAATATGAATGAAATCTAATTTCCAAAAACGTTTTGAGATTTAGAAGCATTTCACATGTTGTTTTTGACAGATTTATTTTAAGAATTCTCTACATTTCCTATTAAAATGTTAAGTCTTTTGCCAAAACACCTATAAGGTTTCTAGATTTCTTTTTTTTTTTATCTTGGGCATCCTCAAATGCGGAAAGCCTGCCTGATGCACAATCTTCAGAAAATGTAGAGACCAATTGCTAAACATGAGCCTGAACATTGGTTTATCCATGCAAAGCCCTTTGATCAATTATGAAACAACATGACAGTCTGTTGGAAAATATGACCTGTTCTCTTCGAAGAAAAGCTGACTTTTTTAAAGAGATGGCAGCAGTTAATATCTTGGGTTCCTAATATATCTACCAGCTCTGACATTTAGAAAAACAATCTGTCACACACAAGCCAGAAGCAAGATCAATGTACACTCGCAAACAAGTATTACTATTGCCTGCCACAGTCTCAGAGAGCATTTGGCTTCTATTTGCCAGCGCTAGATACAAGCCACACTTGTACAGTAGATGTATGCCTCTGGTTCAAGCTATTTGTTTCAACCCGTCATCCTGGGACATAATCCATTTTTTAAGAATTTGCAGTGGAACAGTAGTCTGTCAGTGACACAACACAGCATGGAGTAAATGGAGAGACAAGAGGCACTTCTTGTAGAGGAGAGAGAGAGAGCAAAAAGAGCACTACTGAGAAAAAGGAAGGCAGATGATTAAAGCAATCTTGAAATGCAGTAAAAAAACAACTAGAAGTTTGTAAAGTGGATGGTATTTCCTTGTGATAAAAGAAAATGGTAATTGCAAACAGCAAGGTGAGAACATGGACAGAGTCTTTGGATTTGCCTTAAACCATGGTAAAAGTGAAGATTGTAAGGAAGTTATTGTTGTTCAATATGTGCCAAGTGGATTCTGAATTTTCTGAATTTTGAGAAACATTTTCAAAACCAACATTTTCACTTGAACTTCTTCCATTGTACTTCTAAATAAAACATAATAATAATAAAAAAAGAATGGTAGATATACACTTAAGCCAGAATTTATTTATATCCCTGGAGAATTTAGATTTATTAGTATTTCATTCATTTAAAAATTGTATTTCTTATAGGAAAAAGGTAGACTCTCAAAAGACACTATGTACAAGGAGTATCATTTAAATACTAAATGGCATGTTGAAAGTAATTTAAATCTGTACCTTTCTTTATACTCTATGGAAAAAAATCTGTATTGACATTACAGCAGCCAAACCCTTCTTGTATTTGCTCAACAACTTTTTGAATGTTTCCACTGGTAAATTCACAATTTATCTTTGGTGATAAATCTTTGAGGTTAGAGGGCCTCATGCCATCATTCTAATCATCCTTAAATAAACTTCAGAACTTTGACTCAGTCACTCCAAACCCTTATACTACTTGTAGTCAGATGAAATATTTAAGTAAAATGAATAACTCTAAACTTACATTTTCCAGGATCATGAAAATATGTAGCCTTTACTGTAAATATTAGCCTAAGTTAGGATCAGTCATTATTTTGTTTTATTTTTTTCTGTTTTGGTGTGCGATAAAATTAGCCACACATTGCAAAACTAATTTTAAATCCTTGTACCATTAGATACTATTGGCCACTGGGTGACATTCTAAAGCCTTACTAATGCCACCTTGGCTGTTTTACTGTACGCTCAATGGCCTGTGTGATGCAACTTTTGTCATACATGCCAGTCCTCTAGAGTCTGCTAGAGGTCTCGGAAGACATCACTGTGCAGAACATATTTTTGTGTCCGTCTTGACGTTTACACAGACGAAGCTTGTTTTAAAGAAATACAATGAGGAGAGTTCTGCTATTTTACCAGTGTGTATTAAATCTCTTGGGAACCACAAAAACATAGAACTGAACTGAGAAGTAGAGATTGTATAAACCAGTGAATTATTGCCCCCTAAGAGGATGTACTCATGTACTTCAAGGATGCAGTCACTGTACATATCTGATTGAAACAAGATTGTTGCTGCTGAGCTAAGAATAGTATGACTAGGAACACGTGCTTGACTGTAAGATACAAACGGCTCGCTTACACAGAGAGGTAAGAACCACAAAACTCTGTCTGATAAAGAAACTAGCAGGTGGAACTATGCAATTTGTATGTAACTATATCAATTTGAAAACAAACAAACAAAAAAAAGCATATTAAATATTTAAAGGTATATTTAAGGATAATTGGTATATTATCTTATTTACAGATCTCTGACCATACTTTTTGTTGGTCAAACGAAGGCAAGCTGATTTATTCTTACGCAATGCTTTTTTTCTTTCCAAAGTTAATTTTAAGGACTACCTTTAAAATGCTGATAAGGTGATAAGGTCCAAAAATAAGAGACATTTTTTGAACAGTTTTCACAGGTCTTTCTTCTTATTCTAAGTAATATGGTTCTTTTGCCTCTAGGAGACTAAGTTTCTTGCTAACATACATGTACATACAGACAAACACACAAATAGAATGGATACAGGAAGTGAGAGGTGCACAATATGACCCAAATCTTAGTCAGAGCACTGCTGTATTGCTGTAAGGATTAAATGCCTTGCATAGGTGCACTGCAGCAATGGATGGCACTTGACATGAGCCATAAATGGGTAAGAACCCCACAGATTTTCTACAATCCCTAAGCAACACCTTCATGTGCAGTTGTCATATATTTAAACCAGGAACTTTACAGATGCTTGACAATGTTCTCTCACACATTCTACTGAAGGGGCAATTTCTCCGAAGGCATGTGCTTATTTTTCTTGTGGAAGCTCTTTGGATACTGGTATTATAATAAACACACCAGAACAGAAGGTACTGGAAAATGGATCTGTTCTACTAAAAGAATGAAAAGAGACTCATGCTTGTGAGAGTTGAAACTATTTGTTTGAAATTCAGTCTCACTGTTTACTGGTTGTATTCAATGTTTTTATACAACAGTCAAAGTAACCCTGATTCATGAGTCAAGAAAAAGTGAGAAAAATTCAAAGTAGTTTAAAGTGTAGCATACATTACACTGTACATAATTTAATTAACGTTATCAAACATTCAAAAATTTATGTTGATCTATTATCCCTTTAAAATATCACTAAATCCAATCAGAAGAGAGTATTTTTGCTTTGAACTTTGTCATAAATTTTATAAGTTCAACCCATCAATGTTTCCGCAGGGTTTAAGTAGTATGAAGTGCTTTTAATATCAGAGGGAATGATAAAATATGAGCCAATCTCATAATACAAAGCTACAGTTACAGTCTAGATCACGCTGCCATTAACTACTGACTCAACACCCTTCTCAGCTGACTTGCAAGTAATACAATCACATATTAAAGTGTTAATTATTTAACCATATCTGCGAAAAGTCACAATAATTTTAGGTTACAATAGGTCTAGATAAGTACAATAAAAATCCCAGAGGGACCAATTTGCTGAGGCTCTGGTAAGAAACAGGAGTAAGGAGTAGGCAGGTGGCGCACAGCCACATCTTATTGGGTTGTATGACCACTGTTTTCTAATTGCAGCATGAATCATTGTTTGAATCCAATATGTTCTCAGAAACTGTTTTTTTTTTTTTTTTTTTTGCAGTACTAGTGGCCTTTATTTTTCAGTATTTTTCTGAAAGTAGACAGACAGGAAATGGGGGCAGAGAATGGAAGAAGACATGCGGCAAATGTTGCTGTGGCCAAGACTCGAACCCTCTGTATATGGGTCGCGCACTTAACCCCCTACGCCACCAGTGCTGCGCCCCAGAAACTGGAATTTAATTGAATGTGGAAATGAGATAAAAACTATTGGAGAATGAATGGAGGTTTAATGTGATTTAAGCACAAGATATGTAGATGCAGATGTAGGATATGTAGATGTTTGAGCTTATTCAGTCAGAGAGAACAAACACAGATTGTTCCTGTATACTGACAGTAGCCAAAACATGGGGCATTTTTTTACTTGAAATAAAAGTTTCAGCCAGCATTTCACATTTGAATATCAGAGTCAAAAGCAATAGTCCTAATGCTAAAGCAGAAGGTGTTGAAATGAAGCATCAGATGTTATGGGTGCATTTATGACAACCCAGTCTGCCTAGCAGCAGCAACATCATTGAAGGTTTTTGGGTATCCAGACTGCTGGCTGTTTGCCAAGTCCCTGGGTCCTTCAGGCATAAGTATTTTCTCTTATTGCCTCTGTCCCATTCTAACAAGCTACAACATTCTTTTTTTTTTCAGTTTATAAAATCACACAGTCATAGCACACATACTGTACTGTTACTGTTTGGAAAATAATATTTTATTTTATAGGCATATCATAATTAATTTATCTATAAAATTTGTATTGATACTTTTCATTTATTTATTTATACGTGTAAATTAAAGGCTCTGAAATTTAAACTCCCAAATAAAGTTGACCCCCCTCAAGGTAAAGTTAATCTACATGCATGTGAAAATGTCATACTCATGAAAGAACCGGACTATAGAACCACTATAGCATTTAAACAGAAAATCTGCTCCACAATTTACCTTTAACAGTGTATGTAAGTTCGGTCTTACAAAGGTTCAGTCCACTATGTACCCCTATTGGTGTTAAAAGCAATTTGAAACACTTTAGATGTGTCACAGTGGCTTAACCATTATGTAGAAGGTAGAACAAGCGTGAAATCTGATCCATAAATGCAAATTGTGGCACAGACAATATTTTAAGAATTGTTACCTTAAAGGCGACATATCATAATCTTTAAATAAATGTTCTTGTGTACTTGCCGTCTGTATGAGTGCAGAAAAGTTGAATTTAGTCTCTCCAGGTGTTGCTGAGATATCTTTGTACTCTATTTGGGTCATAATTTTAGTTTGTTCAATTTTCTCTATCATCTATCACGTTTCTCCAACTGTTTCGTCACAGTATCTGCTAAATAAGGTCATGGACTTCTGGCTGATCAATTTTGCATGTCCATAATATTTATTTCTTGCTGCGATTTTGTAGTCCAAGCTCAAGTATACCCACGCTGTTAGAGGATAAGTTCGGTTTGGTTGTGGAGGGTTTTAACCCACACAATTTATTACACCGTCCTCCAGCATCAGAACCTCTTCTAAGTGCCTGGTTAAATTTTACTTTTCATGGAAACCTATCTACATCAGTGGGGAAATTCCTATTTTCCCCACTTCAAGAATGAGTGCTTCAGCAACCTACACCATTATCAAGAAGGATTTGCTGAGAGACTTCATCTGATCAAGAGGTCAGTACCTTCTAGATACGACGGACACAGCAAAGCGGTAAGCTGCAAATAATAAAAAAAAATTATCACAAACTTTATTTTAGACATGAATTTTTTGTGCATTGATGTGACGTCCTGGCTATTGTTTTGATACCAGTAGCATCGTGCCTTCTACTTATGTTAGTGCTGTGTGCTGTTTCTAGCACCTTGATGACAGAACTGTACTGTGTGTTTTGAATAGTATTATTACATTAACAGTTTTGCAATGTTTTTTTTCTATTTTATTCATAATCACATGAAATCATCTGCTGAACAAAAAAGTGTAATCAAATTTAAGTACCAATATTAAATGTACTTTTAATGGCACAGTCAAGATGGGTTTGTACATCTTGGTATTACAGTTCTGCTCCCCTTGTTGTGATTGTGACAGGCAGGGGAATTTGCTTAACTTTTTACTTAAGTTGTTGTCCTTCTGTTCCATTTTAAAGTGTTTCTGGCACAGCTTCCATGCACTTTGATCCCAGTCAGTGAAAAACCTTTTGTGTTTTCCTAAAATCCACTGTACTAACAGTGAATGTCAGGGTTTGTGTAGCGGAGGACCTCGGAATGCAGACGAGCAGGCAGCATGACGGTAGGTGAAAAGATTTAATGAACAAAAAACTTACTTCAGAGGTGATGGCAAAAACAGACATGGGCAGGCATATGACATCAAAGGGGAACGCCGGCATGTAAACTGATTGAATGGCCAGCAATACAGACAACAGCAGAGACTCTGATATATGCAGTACTGTGCAAATGTTTTAAGTAGGTGTGAAAAAATGCTATGAACAAAGAATGCTTTCAAAATTTGAAGTGTTAGTCATTTATTTTCATCAATCAACAAAATGCAGTGAATAAAAAAAGAAAAATCTAAATCAAATCAATATTTGGTGTGACCACCCTTTGTCTTCAAAACAGCATCAATTCTTCTAGGTAGACTTGCACACAGTTTTTGAAGGAACTCGGCTGGTAGGTTGTTCTAAACATCTTGGATAACTAACCACATATCTTCTGTGGATGTAGGCTTTCTCAAGTCCTTCTGTCTCTTCATGTAATCCCAGACACATTTGATGATGCTGAGATCAGGGCTCTGTGGGGGCCATACCATTACTTCCAGTAAGTCTTATTCTTCTTTATGCTGAAGATAGTTCCAAATAACATTGGCTGTTTGGGTCCGATCACTTAGCATTTTGTAAACTGATAAAAATAAACAATAATCATTTATAATTCTGAAAGCATTCTTTGTTTACAGCATTTTTTCACACCTGCCTAAAACATTTGCATAGTACTGTAGATATATTTCAGTATTTCAGTCTCTATCACAGAGAAATGCAGCAGAGTCAGAAGAAGAAAGTGTGCTTTCTTCAGATGTCAGAGCACAAGTTCTGCGATATGCGGACAGCCATCTAATTTGACCAGAGTCTATGTTTGCCGGTTGCCGGAGCACAGCTTGAGTCAATCTGCATGTATCAGACCGCACCACTAGGAAACAGAGCAAGCAGATTTTAAAAATAATTCACTAAAGATGGACTAGATCTCGCTATATTAATAAATACACGTATGTATATATAACAAAAGAGTGTGAAACAACTGAAAATATGTCTTATATTCTAGGTTCTTCTAAGTAGCCACCTTTTGCTTTGATTACTGCTCCACAAACTCTTGGCACTCTGTTGATGAGCTTCAAGAGGTAGTCACCTGAAATGGTTTTCACTTCACAGGTGTGCCCTATCAGGTTTAATAAGTGGGATTTCAAGCCTTATAAATGGGGTTGGGACCATCAGTTGTGTTGTGCAGAAGGTGGATACAGTACACAGCTGATGGTCCTACTGAATAGACTGTTAGAATTTGTATTATGGCAAGAAAAAAGCAGCTAAGTACAGAAAAATGAGTGGCCATCATTACTTTAAGAAATGAAGGTCAGTCATTCCGAACAATTGGGAAAACTTTGAAAGTGTCCCCAAGTGCAGTCGCAAAAATCATCAAGCGCTACAAAGAAACTGGCTCACATGAGGACCGCCCCAGGAAAGGAAGACCAAGAGTCACCTCTACTGCGGACAATAAGTTCATCCGAGTCACCAGCCTCAGAAATTGCAGGTTAACAGCAGCTCAGGTTAGAGAACAGGTCAATGCCACACAGAGTTCTAGCAGCAGACACATCTCTAGAACAACTGTTAAGAGGAGACTGTGTGAATCAGGCCTTCATGGTAAAATAGCTGCTAGGAAACCACTGCTGAGAACAGGCAACCAGCAGAAGAGACTTGTTTGGGCTAAAGAACACAAGGAATGGACATTAGACCAGTGGAAATCTGTGCTTTGGTCTGATTAGTCCAAGTTTGAGATCTTTGGTTCCAACCACCGTGTCTTTGTGCGGCGCAGAAGAGGTGAACGGATGGACTCTACATGCCTGGTTCCCACGGTAAAGCATGGAGGAGGAGGTGTGATGGTGTGGGGGTGCTTGGCTGGTGACACTGTTGGGGATTTATTCAAAATTGAAGGCATACTGAACCAGCATGGCTACCACAGCATCTTGCAGCGGCATGCTATTCCATCCAGTTTGTGTTTAGTTGGACCATCATTTATTTTTCAACAGGACAATGACCCCAAACACAACTCCAGGCTGTGTAAGAGCTATTTGACCAAGAAGGAGAGTGACGGGGTGCTGCTCCAGAAGACCTGGCATCCACAGTCACCGGACCTGAACCCAATCGAGATGGTTTGGGGTGAGCTGGACCGCAGAGTGAAGGCAAAAGGGCCAACAAGTGCTAAGCATCTCTGGGAACTCCTTCAAGACTGTTGGAAAACCATTTCAGGTGACTACCTCTTGAAGCTCATCAACAGAATGCCAAGAGTGTGCGGAGCAGTAATCAAAGCAAAAGGTGGGTATTTTGAAGAACCTAGAATACAAGACATATTTTCAGTTGTTTCACACTTTTTTGTTCAGTATATAATTCCACATGTGTTAATTCATAGTTTTGATGCCTTCAGTGTGAAGCTACAATATTCATAGTCATGAAAATACAGAAAACTCCTTGAATGAGAAGGTGTGTCCAAACTTTTGGTCTGTACTGTATATATATATATATATATATATATATATATATATATATATATATACTAGCAATTGATTACATTAGATAAATTAGAACAGTTACAGTTAACTAAGGTAGTATACGTCATTAAACATTAAATGCATGAAATTAAGCAACAAATATAGCTTCGCTGCACTCAGGGTATTCACCCATTGTAGAACAAAACACATAAAATATCTGAATGCATAAAATAAAAAATGAAGCAGTTTAACTAGTTTAGCTTCAGCAGAATGATTTGTTTTTTGACTTGTTACCGCATTTATCACTGGCTTTTATTGTGCGATCCATGTATGGTTCTTGGAACTTCTCCGGGCTTCACAGCGGGCCGGACTGGAGCAAATACAGTGTAAATCCAGGATTACAGCATGTATGGGGCACTGAGTGAAACAACTGGAGGTGAAGTAAGTAGCATGGAGCAGTTGCAGCAGACAGAGGGGATTATTCAAGATCTGAAGACACTACCTGGTGTGTCATTTTTTTTTACTTTATATCAAAATCTTTAGAGAAACATATGTATTTAAATGTATCGTATCTGCGTGTAAATTATCTTATTTTAATAATAATCATCATTTTTGGTTATTATTATTCATAGTAGAAATAATAATTTATTTTTAATTATTAACAATGTAGCCCAGTGTTACACCGAGGTTACTGTAATGACTATGTTGAGGTTAATAGAAATCTTACATAGGTCAAGACAAGACTCAAATATATTAAAAGTAAATGTTCATTTACTAATGCATAACATTGGTGATAACTTTGGATTTCATATTCTTGTTTCTTAAAGTGATACACCAGTATTTTCCTTTACTTTAATTTTTTAATAATATAAAGGGTAAAGGTAAGTTATTAAGTAATTGTCTTACTTAGTAATTAAGACTGTATTATTGGTAAATCAACTAAGAACATTATTTTATGTAAATAGGCCCTGTCCCAATACTCGCACTTCCACCCTTGAGTCCCTGAATTGCGCGTTCCCGTTGATGGGTTCGAGTGCGTAGTGTGTCCCAATTCTCCAGAGTGGTCCTTAGCACCGCCCCATTTGTGCCCTACATCTGCCCTTCGGCGAAGCCCGCATCGAAGCGGACTTCGCCGAAGTATATTACCCACGATTCACTGCTGCAGATGACGTTCTGAGCAAAAACCAATCACAACCGTCAACGTAACCAGCCATCAAATCAGAATAATAAGAACTGCGTAAACTTTAGACAGCAAGCCGATGAATATATTTTTTTACTGGTTTTCCAGGCTCAACATTGTAAGATACTGCTGGGTTCAGGGTGAGTCTGGGCAGTCATTAGGCCAGAACACTGAAGTTACCTTTCAAACAAACACTGACGCGGCGAGAGTCTTGTGTATAAACCTCCGTCGCTTCCTGCACTTTCTTCTCCTCAAAACAATTGCTTGTTGCAGTTTTAAATAGTTTTTTTAGCAACAAGACTGTGGAAACAGCGCTGGTTCCTGCCCTTTTTGATGTTGCAGTTACGGTGCAGAGGTGCAAGTCGATGACGTAACCTCTACTGTCCCACTTCTCCAATTTTGCACGCTTGTAACCTGCACACTTCAACCCCTACATGCACTTGTACAAAGTAAACATTTCATAGAAGGGCGTAGGATGTAGTGTGGGAATTGGGACAGGGCCTCAGTGTTTGCAATCACAGATTGGGAATATGCACAGAAGGAGTGCATAGTTTTGCCATAAAGTAGGAAGGTTCTCTTTTGTATATTCTCTATGCACGTGCATTCATTTTCTACAGATATTCTAGTTTTCCAGTCCAAAGTCAAATACACCTTGTTATGAGAGATGGAATTTGCTTTTGTTGTGAGCTTGAACATGCATGGCCTCCCCGAGTCATGTGTATGACCTATGTTTCTGGCACGTTATCAATCAAAAATTGCTCCATGAGTCCATGAGTCTTTGCAGGGTAATATACACTGCTCAAAAAAATAAAGGGAACACTTAAACAACACAATATAACTCCGGGAAAATCAAACTTCTGTGAAATCAAACTGTCCACTTAGGAAGCAACACTGATTGACAATCAATTTCACATGCTGTTGTGCAAATGGAAAAGACAAATGGGAAATATTTGGTGATTAGCAAGACACACTCAATAAAGGAGTGGTTCTGCAGGTTGGGACTACAGACCACTTCTCAGTACTTTCTGGCCGATGTTTTGGTCACTTTTGAATGTTGGTGGTGCTTTCACACTCGTGGTAGCATGAGACGGACTCTACAGCCCACACAAGTGGCTCAGTTAGTGCTGCTCATCCAGGATGGCACATCAATGTGAGCTGTGGCAAGAAGGTTTGTTGTGTCTGTCAGCGTAGTGTCCAGAGCCTGGAGGCGCTACCAGGAGACAAGCCAGTACACCAGGAGATGTGGAGGAGGCCGTAGGAGGGCAACAACCCGGCAGCAGGACCGCTACCTCCACCTTTGTGCAACAAGGAACAGGAGGAGCACTCCCAGAGCCCTGCAAAATGACCTCCAGCAGGCCACAAATGTGCATGTGTCTGCACAAACGGTTAGAAACCGACTCCATGAGGATGGTATGAGGGCCCGACGTCCTCAAATGGGTGTTGTGCTCGCAGCCCAACACAGTGCAGGACGCTTGGCATTTGCCAGAGAACACCAGGATTGGAAAATTCGCCACTGGCGCCCTGTGCTCTTCACAGATGAAAGCAGGTTCGTACTGAGCACATGTGACAGTCTGGAGACACCATGGAGAGCAATCTGCTGCCTGTAACATCTTTCAGCATGACTGGTTTGGCAGTGGGTCAGTAATGGTGTGGGGTGGCATTTCTTTGGAGGGCCACACGGCCCTCCATGTGCTCGCCAGAGGTAGCCTGACTGCCATTAGGTACCGAGATGAGATCCTCAGACCCCTTGTGAGACCATATGCTGGTGCGGTTGGCCCTGGGTTCCTCCTATTGCAGGACAATGCTAGACCTCATGTGGCTGGAGTGTGTCAACAGTTCCTGCAAGATGAAGACATTGAAGCTATGGACTGGCCCGCCCATTCCCCAGACCTGAATCCGATTGAGCACATCTGGGACATCATGTCTCATTCCATCCACCAACATCACGTTGCACCACAGACTGTCCAGGAGTTGGTGGATGCTTTAGTCCAGGTCTGGGAGGAGATCCCTCAGGAGACCATCTCATCAGGAGCATGCCCAGGCGTTATAGGGAGGTCATTCCGGTACGTGGAGGCCACACACAATACTGAGCCTCATTTTGACTTGTTTTAAATAAAATTACATCAAAGTTGGATCAGCCTGTAGTGTGTTTTCACTTTTAATTGTATGTGTGACTCCAAATCCAGGCCTCCATTAGTTAATAAATTTGATTTCCATTGATGATTTTTGTGTGATTTTGTTGTCAGCACATTCAACTTTGTACAGAACAAAATATTCAATGAGAATATTTCATTCATTCAGATCTAGGATGTGTTATTTGAGTGTTCCCTTTATTTTTTTGAGCAATGTATATTTACCAGCTGTTAACAGCTGCCCTCTCAACAATTATTCTTGATCACCGATGCACAGTTTCTAGATTTCCTTTTGCACTATTTTGTTTGTTATTCTGTGGGTTAACATGTCATGTCAGCCTTTTAAGGCATTCAACATGCCAAGGTGAGTGGATCTTTAACAGCGCAGACAGAGCACCTCCTTAGTGTAAATCCTGAGATTGCCCAATGCCAGAGCTTTTTCCAACATGTCCAAAAACAAAATAAATTATAAATTCTTAGATGATGGAACATCATTTACCTAATGCTGTATATCTTTACAAGCAATAGGAATGCAAGGCAGACATGCTACTGTGTTAAACGCTATTAATAAGAACTACAGCCAGGCAGTAAACTTCTGTGTTATTACCATTCTCTATTTCATTATTTCCTTTTGTTCCTGGGTCAGTATTTTTCCCTCTACCTCCATAGTGCTCATTCTGTATGTCTTATGTTGTACAGTTGTGTACATAAAGCCTATAAGCAACCATCCATCAGAAACTTACTGGTGACCAGCTGTTACATACACACACCGCTGTTGTGCCTGGGGTATATTGCTATACACATCACTCACACACACGCACAAACACATACTTTTTTATAAGGTGTTTTAGTCTTGACACCACACTTTTAAATCAATTTCACTTAGTCTCACATAGATTGTTCATAAATACCTTTCAGAGCCAAATTGAGGAAACACAATAGAATACAAAGTCACAGACACACATCCAGAAATGGCATTATAAAAAATAAAATAAAATAAAAACTAGCTAAGTCAAACAGAAAAGACCAACTGAGGACATGGTCCACTGAGTGTCAGTCACTCAATCATTTTCTATACCGCTTCTTCCATAGTGGGTCGTGGGGAAGCTGGTGCCTATCTCCAGCAGTCTATGGCCAGGAGGCGGGGTACACCCGGGGCAGGTCGGCAGTCCATTGCAGGGCAACACACAAACAACCATGCACACACTCATTCAGACTCCTAAGGGCAATTTAGAGAGACCGCTGAACCTTAAAGGCATGTCTTTGGACTAGGAGGAAGCCGGAGTACCTGGTGAGAACCCATGCACGGGAAGAACATGCAAACTCCATGCAGAAAGACCCCAGCCAGGAGTTGAACCCAGAACCTCCTTGCTGCAAGGCAACAATGCAACAAGCTATGAGGCACACACAAACACAAATGCTGTGGCACATGGAATTAATTTTGAAGCTTTAGTATGTTAAACTGCTCACACATGTAACCCAGAAGGAGTTCCTTAGACTGGAAAATGTAAAACATTGGCAGGAATGTTAGCTTCTCACTGTTTCGATTGAATAGGGTTGTGGGTAGTTATTGGTTTCTGTTGTCTGTGTCTAAATGCCTTCACAGTTCATGTATAGATGTCTTTGTCCTTTACTGTGTGTACGTGTGTGTGTGTGTGTGTGTGTGTGTGTGTGTGTGTGTATTGTCTTGGGGATGTGTGCCAAGTGTGCATGTGTATTGTTTTGAGTGTGAATTGGTGTGCTTGACCACATTGAAAAGCATATAATCCATTGCTATGGGCAATATCAACAGTGAAAACCACTGTGCTAAAGTAGGCCAAGCCTCCCTTTAAAAAACGCACACACACACACACACACACGGTTGCAACCCGATGCGTGCATGGCTATCATAAACACCACTTCCCCAATTCACTGTGAGGGAGAAAAGCATTATTTGACAAACCATCAAAACTGATTCTCTACGCTTCTGAGAGACAGTATGAGGGAGAGAATGAGAGAAGGGGCCGATTAGAAAGAGGAAACGAGAATTAGGAGGACCCCCCATCCCACCCCTTTCTCCATTACCTCCTCCACCTCCTCTGTTGCTCTCTCACTCTTGCGTCTCTTATCTCTGTCAGGGTTGTTTAGAGGCTCATGACATGTGTCCTCTGCATGGCTGCGTGAGTGTGCAGTAACTGAAAGATTCCTGACAAGGTGTGAACATTAAAAGCTTCTACAGTCACATCCATACAGGGGCCTAAGGGAAGGACACCTTCAGAGACTGAACTACGCACATGTGTATTCTCATAATTTACATAAGGTACACAGATAAAAGATAGTATTGTGCAGCTGACCTGCACACAAACACGTAGGTGGATCAAAAGGTCAACTGAAATCATCAATTATTAGAGACTCACGTGACATGGATATGTTGGTTTCAATGTATGCTCAAATAAAAAAAAACAAGTCCCCTGTTTTTTTCACATCATCCTGTTCCACTAGTTTGAGCTGCTATGTATTGCTTTTATTGAAAAACAAACAGTCAAAATACCTCCGGCTGTGTGTAGCATTAGACTAACACGTCATCCAGTCGGTGCAAGCAGTCATTCAGCTGTGTATGATGGAAGAATAAGGTGAACGTCCCTTGAAATTTGGCACAGTTAGAAAAAGACATATTTGGCCAACCCTAGCATGGAAGGGGAAGGAGGAGGAGACAATAGTTCAGATAAAATTTTAACTCGATAGGAGACCATACCTTTAAATTGTTCGGACCACAGTGAGGGTTAGTATGAAAAGAATTGCAAAGTAATACATTTAAAGGCAAAATCTGCTTCTGCTATAGTCCTAGAGTTAAATTTAGATGGTATGATTTCTATGCTTTCACACAACTGACAATTTTTTTCTTCTGTTATTTTATTATGTGATTGTGTCATTACTTACAGGCTGCTCGACTACAAGTTCAACAGAGAAATTACCTTTAGTTTATCCTTCTCTTTTCCACATTTGTTCATCAACATTTAAACAAGAGAATCAGTATAGTATTTATATATTTTTATTATTATTATTATTATTATTATTATTATTACTAGTAGTAGTAGTAATAGCAGTAATATGGACTGGAATTTTCTGGACAAAAACCAAGTAACTGTTGTGTTATCTTTAGATAATTCAGCTAGTTTTATTTGGTATGAATTTTAATGATAAACAGGCCCTTCCTTTTGTTGCAATTTGTAAATAATTTGCTGTTTTTTTCCCTTTTTGTCATTTCCTTTCATTTTATTCTAACAGTTTTGTACCCATTTGCTTAAACCATTGCAAATTTGTTTATTTTCCTTGCAGTTATTTTTTAATTAATTATAAAAACAAATGCATACAAATGCACAAGTGTAATTTAGAATAACATTTTATTGTATGTTATTTTTTGAAAATGTTGCATTGAAGTTATAAACTCACATTTCCTTAGAGTAGTCTATGTGAGGAAATCCACTTAGATACATTTTAAACTTTGGCAACATCAACGCTTTCCATCCAAATGCAAAAGCAGAGTCAGTGTTGAGTATTAATATAACAAGTGCAGCTGACCATGAGGCCGTTTTCCATGTAAGTGCAACTCTGCTCACATATGCTGAGGGACCACAGATAAAGACAGAGATTAGTCACCTGGCATGGACACTTTGCTAGCTGTATCATCTCTATGCATGGCAAATTGTCAGCTAATGATCATTGCTATTCATCATAACCATCTGTGTGTCCTGGTTTGTTTACAGGGTCAGTCTGACTTAACAACAATTTGAATGATTGTGTCATCGGTGATGATAAATTGCATATTTAAGGTTGATTTCTATATGGAAGATATGTAAACAAGGAATTAAATGTGATTGTGTATCATTTTTATTAAAGAATATTTTTTATCAAGCATTATGTATTGTAGGTCTTGGTCAGGTGACAGCGAAAAGCTAAAAGCAGACAGAGGCTGGTAGGGTTTGAGAAAATGAGAGGATGCAGGTTGTCCTAGATGATCATGGCTTTCTTATAACGTAAGCAGTGTGATCACTTTACCTGTTAGTGCTGATAATGTTTTGGCCGATTAATGTAAGTCAGTTATTGGGTCTTTGAGTATCCTGGCCATTGCTACTCAGATCAAAGCTGTGCTGATGGGAATCCAAGTGTCAGACTGGATTCCTAATCAACACTGATCAATGTCTGAGCAACTGATTACACTTTAACTTCGTAACTTTAACCATTTAAACTCCCACACAGAGTTGTTTGATGAAAGTAGCAAATAATACATTGATAATTAGCATATTAACAGAGATAGTGATCATTAAAGATGTCTCCTTCTCTATAAACAGACAGACAGACAGACAGACAGACAGACAGACAGACAGACAGACAGACAGACAGACAGACAGACAGACAGACAGACAGAAGCATTTCGCTGATATTATACACAGAGCACATGCTTTCCTTGCATGAACAATGACACTGCAACACACCGAATCAATACACATATTTCTAGGTTATAGGCAGTTATAGATGCATATGCAGCCATGGGGCAAATATACAGTAGCAATACTTTTCTTCAGTAAACTATTTTATTGTTTAGATCTCTTTGCTAACTCTGTAGTGAAACAACTCAATGATGAAACTAAATTTTGTAATTTTGATTAACACTTTAGAAAAATGGATCCCCTACATTTAAGATAATATTTTAACTAATCTTTTAAAGGTTTTCATTTAAATAGGCATTATAGAAATACAGTCAATACTGCAAAATACAAGTCCTCTTTTACATCTGGGTACACCAATTTCCCCACAGTGCAAAAGCAAGATTCTGCATAACACATGTTTGAAGTTTAGCATTTTAGGATCCAAAGTGGGCTTTGCAAGGATTTTTGTTGCTTTGGTAATCCCAGGACCCCTGACCACTTGGTTCATGTCCTGAATCTTCTGTTTTTCACAAACAAAATATAATCCCCTGGGAGCATTGTACAGCTTCCATCCTTATTTTATTTGATGGTCCATTTACAAACACTTCTTTTCCTCTGTGATGACATTTTACAGAAATATAATTTAGAGGAAGTTTCATCTGGGAGGGAAGAACATGGTCTGGCTAAGTTTTAGTAAAGTTGGTGACAGTTTGATGATCAATATAGTTTTAGAACTAAATTCTATTAAATGTAATTAATAAAAATATATAATTCAATAGAAAATAATTGAATGTCACCCATTTCTGATTAGGGCATTTTAGGTTTACTTCTGAAGTGTTATACTGTGTGTCAGAAAACAAGATTTACACTAAGAAAATCTAAGAAGTTGTAAGGGTTTTAAACCACATCATACTATTTCTTCAACATTATAGTCAATGGATTATAGTCAAAGGATTTGACATTTAAAACTGTCAAATCCTTTCTGCCAGTCCCAAATAGCTTTTGGTGGAAGAAGTGTGATGTTGTGGGATAGCATCTCCCTCAATGGAAAAAGACTCATTATCACTGCAGGCAGTTTCAATGCAGAAAACCAACCAAATGAGATGGTCACTAGCAAGCGACTGTATGGGAAAGAAAACTATCCTCCAAGTCCATGCTTGCTCCCACAGAGTGGGGTTTATCAGAGACCACCTCCTGAATCTGGGGGTTAAAAAAATGGAAGATTGTCAAACAAAATCCTTTAAAGAATGTGGGGAGGTTCACAACGAGTGGATGTTAGAGTTAGAGTCAACTCATCAAGACTCTACCGCAAACAAATTCTATACTTGTGTAACATTTATGTTTCTCATGTCAGGCCATTCCTGAAACCAAAATAATTTCAGAAGCATCATTTGTGGGCTAAGGAGGAAAAGAACTGGACTGTTGTTTAGTGGTCCAAAGTCCTCTTTTCAGATGAAAGTAAAGTTTACATTTTATTTGGAAATCAAATTCCCAGAGTGTGTAGGAAGGGTACAGAGGCACCTAATCCACAGTGCATAAAGTCCAGTGTGATGTTTCCACACTCAGTGATGATTATGGGTGGTATGTTATCTGCTGGTGTTGGTCTATTGTGTTGTCTGAATAACACAGTCAGTACAGCCATCTAACAGGACATTGTACAGTACTTCATGTTTCCTAGCTGCTGTATGGAGATACTAATTTTATTTTCCACCAAAAACTGGCTCAGTGACCAAGCTGTTCCTGTTTTTGATTGGGAAGAAAACTGACCTGACCTGAACCTCATAGAGAATCTATAGGATATTGTCAAGAGGAAGATGAGAGACCCCACACCTGCAGGTGAGCTAAAGGCTGCTATCAAAGAAACATGGGCTTCTTTTAAACATCAGCAGTGCCACAGTTGGATCGCCTCCACGTTACGCTGCATTGATGTAGTAATGCATGCAAAAAGGAAGCCTAACTAATTATTGAGTGCATTGAAATGAACATACTTTTTAGAAGCCTAACAGTTTTGTTTAAAATATGTATTTTATTGATCTTATATTCACATTTTCTAAGACAATAAATTATGGGTTTTCAATATCTGTAAGCCATAATGATCAAAATTACAAATAAAAGGAATAGAATATTTCACTTTATGCATTGTGAACTTACAGGGGTTGGATAATGAAACTGAAACACCTGGTTTTAGACCACAATAATTTATTAGTATGGTGTAGGGCCTCCTTTTGTGGCCAATACAGCGTCAATTTGTCTTGGGAATGACATATACAAGTCCTGCACAGTGGTCAAAGGGATGTTAAGCCATTCTTCTTGCAGGATAGTGGCCAGGTCACTACGTGATACTGGTGGAGGAAAACGATTCCTGACTCGCTCCTCCAAAACACCCCAAAGTGGCTCAATAATATTTAGATCTGGTGACTGTGCAGGCCATGGGAGATGTTCAACTTCACTTTCATGTTCATCAAACCAATCTTTCACCAGTCTTGCTGTGTGTATTGGTGCATTGTCATCCTGATACACGGCACCGCCTTCAGGATACAATGTTTGAACCATTGGATGCACATGGTCCTCAAGAATGGTTCGGTAGTCCTTGGCAGTGACGCGCCCATCTAGCACAAGTATTGGGCCAAGGGAATGCCATGATATGGCAGCCCTAACCATCACTCTGGGCATGCAACAGTCTGGGTGGTACGCTTCTTTGGGGCTTCTCCACACCGTAACTCTCCTGGATGTGGAGAAAACAGTAAAGGTGGACTCATCAGAGAACAATACATGTTTCACATTGTCCACAGCCCAAGATTTGCGCTCCTTGCACCATTGAAACCGACGTTTGGCATTGGCATGAGTGACCAAAGGTTTGGCTATAGCAGCCCGGCCGTGTATATTGACCCTGTGGAGCTCCCAACGGACAGTTCTGGTGGAAACAGGAGAGTTGAGGTGCACATTTAATTCTGCCGTGATTTGGGCAGCCGTGGTTTTATGTTTTTTGGATACAATCCGGGTTAGCACCCGAAAATCCCTTTCAGACAGCTTCCTCTTGCGTCCACAGTTAATCCTGTTGGATGTGGTTCGTCCTTCTTGGTGGTATGCTGACATTACCCTGGATACCGTGGCTCTTGATACATCACAAAGACTTGCTGTCTTGGTCACAGATGCGCCAGCAAGACGTGCACCAACAATTTGTCCTCTTTTGAACTCTGGTATGTCACACATAATGTTGTGTGCATTTCAATATTTGGAGCAAAACTGTGCTCTTACCCTGCTAATTGAACCTTCACACTCTGCTCTTACTGGTACAATGTGCAATCAATGAAGACTGGCTACCAGGCTGGTCCAATTTAGCCATGAAACCTCCCACACTAAAATGACAGGTGTTTCAGTTTCATTGTCCAACCCCTGTATATATGCGTTTCATTTGCTAAAATGAGTGACAATAAATATCATACTTTTCACTACATTCTATTTTTTCTAGATGTAACTGTATACACACATGCCATATAATAATGAAGATAATATTGATAAAGGCAACATTGGCAATAATAATTGGCAGGCTTATTTTATCATCCTTATTGCAGTGAAAGTATAGGCTCTTTCTAGAGCTTTGTGTCTGACTGTGACTGTTATTGAACTCCTCTCAGCAGTTAAATAAATAAAATTAAACATTTTATTAGTTATTGAGGACAAAAAGAATTGGAGACAAATCCTAGTGCTTGAAAGGTTCTAAAGTTTGGTTCAGCATTCATGACAGGCCTTTTAATCTTTAGAAAACTGTTAATACACTACCCAATCTTGTAATCATTGTATTTACATTTGCTGAGTGGAAGAAAAATCTATCCTTGCAGCTATAGCAATTGCAAAAGAAAGCTCAAATAATGTTTCAGCTTGCAACCTCACAGACCACCCTTATTGACTGAATTGACTTATCCCTACATGGCCTCTTTGCATGTTGAGTCTGATGTGGTGCATTTGAAGTTAATAATTTATTGTGTTGCCGATAAGAATCTTAAAGTTCAATGTGAATAAAGACAGTAGCAATAAAATAAAAAAGTTAAATTACTGGTGAAATAAAAGATGCCAATTTCTGCTGAACCTCTTCTATGGGGTATAAAACATGACTGACAGGAGAGAGATTCCCCTCCACCATTCCCTCGCTCATCCTTGTTTGATTGATTGCCACCCTTCTGTTGCAGCTGTAATCCTTCACTGAGCTTTCCAACCCAGACAGAAATGCTGGACAGGGGAGATTTTTGTGTCGTGAGAGGCTTAAAGTGGAGACTTGAAGCCTCAAGCTATTTGCATTTTTTGAATTTAAAATCAACTTTGTAGCCATTTTTGTGAACCTAGTTTGTCTTTGCTTAAGTTTTATGTATTAGCTTTGACAGTACAACTATAATAAAGGCTATTTTCTAGATTTTGCAGTTTTGCAGAAATGAATGAACAACAAAATGCAAATATTCTTAGGGTAGAGTTATTCAATAAGTTAAAATAGGAACTTACTTTCAAGTGGCTTTTTATCATTCATCTGTTTTAAACATATTGAGAGGGAATTTTAATTTTAAACACAATGCAATGTTAGTAATAGGTGTTGAAAGTACTAAAAACGTTTTAGAGGCATCAGTTTTGGCAATAGGCAAATATTTTATTCTTAAAGCTGGACAGTGACAAAATAAATTACTGCTGCTTCTGCAAATGCAAAACAGAAAGATCCAGGCCTAAAGTGACAAAAGATTTATCATGAAAATACTAGCAAAATGACTGAATCAGGCTGTGACAAAGTCAGCAATGAGAAATTAGCTCTGCTTGGAGCATAGCAACAATTCAACATTAGTCAGTGTTGGCATGATTCAGGCGGTCAGACCTTAAAATGACTCAGAGAGATCCTACGCACTTGATGTCTATCATGAAACTGATGATACCGAAGCTAAGAATCTATCTAACAGCATATTTATCCACAGCTCCCAAAACTGACAAAATGTGAGACCATCATAGCTCATTTCCACATGATTCCCACCTGTCATGTGATATATTTTCTGTACAACTCATCTGAAGACAAACAAATCTGTTAGAAATACAAAGGCGCAATAACAGTGTTGCATAAGTGTGCACAACCTTAAAACTTTGGTAAAACTCATTTTGATTCAGTTTCAGCAGTCTGTGTTCTTGGAATCACACCTGCCATTGTTGGTCTGTGAGGATATGACTTGGCATTTGCAAAAGTTCAAAATAATCTAATTGTACTAAGGTACTTCTGTATGAGCTCATACAGGTACTGCTGTATGAGCAAGGCAGCAACAGAATGGTAGTGCCCTTTTGTAGTTTACAGTGGCCGTCAATTAGAAAAAGTGAGCAGCACTGCATGATAGTTAGATTTGTTTCCTTCCACCAAAACAGGTATCTAATTTAAGTCTCTGTGGAGTTTTCATGGACTGTTGTTTCTCCAGATACTCTTTTTTTTGTCTCTTTCTTTTTCACAATCAAAATTGGATAAATGGTAATTCTAAAACTGTGAAGAGGGCAAAGCAAATTAGGAAAATGGATGAAGGAATACATTAGAGAGAATGTGCTAGTGTTAATAAAGTTAAATGCTTCAATAAGCTCCTTAAGTCATTATGCAATGTGCATTTAAAAACCCTAAATAAATATGACACATAAAGTCAGAATCAGAATCAGCTTTATTGACAAGTTCGTACATACAAACAAGGAATTTGACTCCGGTACACTTTGCTCTTTGGTTTTGTTTTTGTATTACAGAATATACATATTTACAATGTGCAATATATACATATATAATAAAAAGGTGCATATGCAACATCTGTATGCTGTTGTTCTGTACTCTATTGAATGTTCAACAGAGAAACAGCCTGGGGAAAGAAACTGTCTCTGTGGCGGCTGGTTTTAGTGAACAGTGCTCTGTAGCGGCGGCCTGAAGGTAAAACTCTAAGCAGTTTATGTGCAGGGTGTGTGGGGTCTGCAGAGATTTTGGCAGCTCTTTTCCTGACCCTAGACCTGTATAGGTCCTGGATGGAGGGAAGGTCACCCCTGATTATTCTCTCTGCAGACCTGATTATTCGTTGCAGTCTGGACCTGTCCTGTTTTGTGGATGAGCCAAACCACACTGAGATGGATGAAGGCAAGACAGATTGAATGATGGCAGTGTAGAAGATGACCAACAGCTCCTGTGGAAGGTTGAAATTCTTGAGTTGCCTCAGGAAGTAAAGTCTCTGCTGGGCCTTCTTTCGAACAGTGTCTATGTGTGAGGACCATCTCCAGTCCTCAGAAGATGGTGGTTCCTAAGAACTTGAAGTGGTCCACGGCCGATACAGTGTTGTTGAGGATGGTGAGGGGGGTGTATGGGGGTGGTGTTTTCCGAAAGTCCACCACAATTTCCACAGTCTTGAGTGGGTTGAGTTCAAGGTAGTTCTGACCGCACCAGTGAACCAGGTGATCCACCTGCTGTCTGTATGCAGACTCATCACCGTCCTGGATCAGTCCAATGACAGTGGTGTCATCTGCAAACTTAAGGAGTTTCACGGACGAGTCCGATGAGGTGCAGTCATTTGTGTACAGGGAGAAGAGGAGTGGAGATAGAACACACCCCTGGGGGGCACCAGTACTTATTGATCTGGATCGGGAGAAGATGTTCCCCAGTCTCACCTGCTGCTCCCCAGTCTCACCTGCTGCTGTCTTATATACACTGCATCAAAAAACTCAGTTAAATGGATGGTGAGAATGTGCAATGCCATCCAACATCTCCAATGCCAGTAGTTTACAGTTATATCCCTTAAGGTAGGTGTGTGAATGGAATGGAGAAATTATTAAATCAGCTCATGTTAAATAAGCAATAGGAGAAACGTTGATTAATGAAAAGCATTCAATAATGCTTTCTTTGCCTAAAACATTTATAATTTTAACAAGTTTTTTATTTTATTAAACTTAATTTCTATTGCCTCCTATTTCCATGCTCATCCCGATCAAAGTGCCTTCACATCAGGCAGGACATAGAACACAATAATAAAATGTATTACATATTCACAGACTTTTAATCAGTTAAATCTTTTTTCCTTCAGTCAATGTTTTTAAAATCTTCAGTGTGACTGTGAGTTTAGAGCTCCTGATTGTTACTTTATGCTGTCTTTTCACAATATTATCTCTCCTCTTTCATTGCCTCTTCTGAATCCCCCAACCCCCTCCCTTTTCTCCATTCTTCTTTCTCTTCTCATTTCCAAGAAGATTGCCCTAAATTTCTTTGAAATTTAAATCGGATTGGTACATAAACATTCCTTTATAAACTCCTAAGTCAGTCTGAGGATAGAAAGTGTGTTCTAGCGCAGTACGGAGAAGGCAAAATGAGCCAACTTTGAAACAGGACAAATATTTTTATAAGAAAAAAATAGCAGTACCGAGATGGACAGAAAACTGTCCATCTAGGTGGCTCTTTGTGTGACGTTGATCCGTCAGCTGTCAATCTTCAGTCACAAATATTTTTAGTTGCTATAGAAACCATAACATCTTCTGCAGGAAAATAGAAATGCTTTATAAATTCAAAGTCCAGCCAGGTGCTATGCTCTGCTGTAATTAACCAGAAGGCTAAAATTATGCAAAGCAGGCTGACTCATTGGCAGATATGAGTTCAGTTTTGGAAGGACTGCAGTATTTTTCTCTTCTTATCCAAAGACTGGCAAACTAAATGGTGCCTTGTGTTTTTCTCTGTATTTCCTAGATCCTCTAATGAGAATAGTTAGTTTAATATACAAAAGTAAAGATATATTCAGATAGTAAGAAAAAATATCCAGCCAACAGGTTTATCTCAAGTGAATGATGACATTCCTACATATAATTTTGCAGTGGATACAGTGCAGCTGTGTAGTATTGTGTGCTGCTGTGATCTATATGGACGCACCTGCTTACAATTTGCACAGTAATAAGGAAAAGCCCAGCTATGTTCAGTTCATCTTATAAGCCTGTAATTAACATCAAGTCTTTCTAAACAAATTAGCAGAGAGAGGCAGAGATAGAGAGTGTGTGGCGTATGCAGTGCAAACACACAAACCCACACTCCTTTGTAGCAACCGCAGAATTGAATGTTCCAATTATCCACAAATGTAGGCCCACACAAGCCAATTTGACATTTAAATACTCCTACGGTATTTTCTTTCAACGTTCACCAACATTTATAAACATGGCAATATCTAAGAAATAAACATTTATTTAAAATAAAAAAAAGACAGTCTTGTCCTTCTGAATCTCTATTGAGGAAAGTGTGATGGTTGAGATTGTAGATGAAATACACATGTAAAAAAAAAAAAGAAAACCTCTTGTATGGAGCCAAAATGACTAAAAGATTCTAGACAGTATATAAGGAGCTAAATCTCATTTCAAAATGACCTCAAAGATCCAGAAGAACCAGTAATAAGCAAAACCCTTTCATTAATTATGCTTCCAACTTACCAGCCCAAAAACTGCTAACACTTTCTGCCTACAATTATTTGTGAACCAAAGCTGCTCTAATTTGTGACAAAAAGGTGCAATTAGCACTCTAACTTTATAAGAAACCTCATTTCAACAAATAAAGTGTAATTTACACACAAAATAAATAAATGGAAATTAAAAGAGTACAGGACACTGTAAGAACAACTGAGGTAAAATTTAAAGGAACAAAGCTAACGTTACAAATTAGCAGCCTTGTTTAAAAGTGAGCTGAATAAACCTTAGGCCATAAGATTTTTCTTATCAAACTTCATTTTATTTTTTCTCCCAAATTACGTTTTTAATTTTTAATGTTCAGCAGTTATTTTCAGAAATTGGAATTAATAAATTTTATTTTGAGAGCACTCTTCAAAATCCATCTGTTGGTATTATATATGGATTTTCATGATTAAATGTTTGTATATAAGTTTTATATGCAAAAAAAAAAAAAAAATCTATTTTGTAAAATTAAATCTCCCAAATATCTGCACTGCAAGGTCCAGTGTGATTGGGATTTTGTTCCTTGAAATCCTTTTTACTCCAATAGAGCAGATATACCTCGGTTGTAGAAAGTTGCTACATCACTTCATCTAAAACACTCACAGCTTTAATTCTTAATTCTAGAGGACAATGTGACTTGGCTTATATGGCTAAAAATAGTCTTCAATAAATACACATCCCACTGTGCTGAGAGCTGATTGTAATGATTCATGTATTTGTCATGCCATTATTTTTAACCCTCTGTATTCCTACTGTCACGTCATGAGCCTCATTTAACTCACCTGTGCGTAGCCTGTCTCACTGTTTCACCTGTGCGCAGCACTTCATAAACTCTCCCCAGCCTATCAACCAGATTATCAAGCACCCTGTGCCAGTTTAATCCAGCGTTCTTTTCCCTGCTCTCATCTCTCTCCTCGTTCCTGACCAAGTTTCTGTCTTCAAATTATTAGCTCCTTGCCTCACCCATGACAGATTTCTATTGCTCCTCTGATATCTGGACACTGACGCTCACGCTGATCACAGATTACTGATTCTCGCCTAATCCTCCTGCTAAGTATACCTCCACCTGCCTCACTGTAAATGATCACTGCCTGTTTATTGACAACATCTTTGGATTTTGGATTCAAGATTGGATTGTGGAATTATTCTGCGTCTGTGTCGCCTCAGTGTTAACAACACTCAGACTGAAGAGGAATGCTAAAAGGATCCTCAGTCCCTTGGCGTCCTTCCAACTGGATCATACTGTTTCCCTAAGTTCTCAACTGTTCACCCATTCTGACGTAACTGACCGTTTCCTTATCTGCGTTGTAGTCAGCAACTTGTTCTTGCTCCCAGACAGAGCTGCAAGTCACCATCCGTATCCAGAAAACCTTAAACCAATTTACAGATCATAAATCTATTTTCTCATAACACTTGCTCCTGTAGCTGAATTTCCGGGTCCTTAGTCTAAAACATTATACTGACTTTGCAGAATAGGCAGGCTCACATTAAATCTAAAGCTCTTTCACATCAAACCTTTGGTTTGAGACAAAAAAAGTGATATTCTGATCATTTTGGAAAATTTCTTCTTCCGTTTGTTTATTTGTATATGTGTTTCCTTAGAGTGAAGCAGGAATCATGGTAAGAACTGTTCCAGAAAACAGAAGCCATCATTTGATTTTTCCTCTCACATCAGTGTTTTCCTGTTTATACTGTACATTGATGTTACTCTAGGAAAAACGTTTTTTTTTTTTGGATGGATTTTAGACTGTAGCTTTTTACCAGCCAGCTTCTGCACCTTGATGTATCTAAAAACAAACAAACTTTTTTCTTCTCCTTCTTTTTATCCGTATTCTCAGGAAGTGTAGATTCTGTATTATTGTTTAGCAAATACCCTGCGGGGGCAAAAACAGCAGGGGATGTTTCTGGATAAATGCCAACTCAGATGTTCTGAATTGACAGTGAGCCATTCAGCCAGCTGGTTAGTCAGCCAGTCAACCAGTGTGGAAAGAAGTGCCAGGTGCCTCGTGCTGAATGCCTGCAAACACTACAACTTATGATGTATGATTTTTATTTTTCAATGCAAAACATAAATCAACAATTATGCCTGAGGGACAGAGCAAAAAGAGAGTTAGAAATGGTTTCTATAGATCTGTTGCCTTGTAAAGTCTGAAAATCACATTCACAGGGATCTGAGGTAATTTCTCCAGGTGGAAATGATGATGTTTAATATGATAATATATCCCTCCCTGTAGGAAAATCACTGTTTTTGTTTATTTTACTACAGGTAGATCAGACTGCAGGCCTGTTACACAACCACTGGCTTCTGAAAAATACTGTTCAGTGAGGATGACACAGTGACCTTGTTGGTACTAAAGCCAAACACTTTGTTTTGGATTCAGTCATGTTTCTATTATAAATCACAAGCACACAATAGAAAAAAAATTTTTATTTTTATTTCAGGTATTTAAGACTTGTATTCTTGATGTAGAAACGTTCTACATTCATTAGCTCTCTCTGCACTAATCCTAACAATTAGAAAACATAAATGCAAATCCCGTCTCTGAATTGAAACTATTCAAAGGACTACTTTATATATTTCAAACTTTGAAAACAGCTGTGACATTAAAAATAAATGGAAAGAAACTCCATTAAAAGCAGCACTGTCAGAAAAGGTTACAACTAGCAACATGAAAGGCAGCACTGAAAAATTTAAATGTCATTAAATTAAATGTGGAGGTGATGTCCATTAAAGTGGTTCGAGATTACTATAAATAAGGAATATAGTCAGTGGATCAATTTTTTTAGATTCTTAAACATTTTTAGTTAATTAAATAGACAAAGGAACACAAATACAGAAAAAGTGTATTTGTGTGAAAAATCTCAGCAATGACATTGACACTGTCACCACTTGTGCATTAAAAAATATAAATATTCAAAGACTGGGTCTTAAAGGGAACCAAACAAAACAGTTTTTTTTTTTTTTTCTTGTTAAATACACTATTGTAAGTTGGGAGTTTGTTGCTTCTTTTGAGCAGAGAAACTTTCCTGATGGCCACTTATTAAGTACACCTTGCTAGTACTGAGTAGAACCCCATTTTCCCTTCAGAACTGCTTTAATTCATTGTGGCATTGGTTGAACAAGGAGCCAGAAACATTCCTCAGAAATGTTGGTCCACATGATGACTTCACAAAGTTGGAGCAGATTTGTCTTCCGCATATCCATAATGCCAATGCCCCATTCCACCACATCCCAATATATATTGGATTGAGATCTGATGACCAGAGGCCATTGGAGTACAGCAAACTCTTTATTCTTTAGAGAAACCTGCTTGAGGGTATTTGAACTTTGTGATGTGGTGCATTTTCCTGGTAGAAGGAGCCATCAGAAGATGGGTACACTGTGGTTGTAAAGGGATAGACATGGTCAGCAACAATACTTCAGTGGGCTGTGGTAATTAACCAAGGCTCAGTTGTTGCTAAGAGGCCCAGAGTCTGCAGGAAAATATCCCCCACACCATCACACTACCAACAGCCTGAACCATCGACACATGGCAGGATGAGTCCAGTGCTCCATGCTGTTTACGCCAAATTTATACACTGCCATCTGAATGGGACTGTTGAAATCAAGAGTCATTGGACCAAGCAATGTTATTTTTAATCTGCTATTCTTTAATTTTATTGAGCCTGTGTGAATTGTAGTCTCAGTTTCCTCTTTTGGCTGACAGGGCTCAGCATAGGTATTGTATTCTGTTCCTATAGATCTTCTGCCTTTAAGTCTTGACGTGCTTTGCCTTCAGGAATTGTATTCAAAATGTATTTTTTGTACATCCCAGGAGATATTTAGACAAACCTGTTTAGCACCAACAACCACACCATGTCCATATTCACTTAAATCCCATTTCTTCTCCCATTCTGATGCTCGTTTTTAATTTTAGCAAGTTGTTTTCATCACATCTTGATGCCCAACTCGTTTGAAGTTGCTGCAGTTTGATTGGATGATATGTTAATTTTGTTAAATTACAAATTCTGGATCTCCCACAATAGTTTATAATGTGTGATTTTTCTTTCAAAGCCCTCTAAAATGTTGAAATGTCTTGAAAGATGCCAAATAAATAAAGCTGACTCGAGATCGACACTGATTTGTGAGTTTTCTGAGTGAGAATTTTAAAACCACTGCAATTTTTCTCCTTCAGTCTGTTTTCTCCATGCTGTATTTGCTGACCCTTACTTTTTGCTCTTGCTTCAGTGCCCTTTCCCTATCAACCATCAATCACTATGTTCCATCTATGTGTTAAAACTAAACTGAGTCAGATGTTTTGCTGAAGTAAAACCTTTGTGACAGAGCCAAAACAAATCCGTGGCAAATAATGACTAATGATGGTAGCTATCCATGTATGTGTGAATGTAGTATTTTGGGTAGCTCAGGTCAGGGAAAACTGCTGGCTTTACATTGTCTTTTTTTATTTTTTCCCTCCATTTCATCCTTCCTCACACTGTATCTCTTTCACTCACCTAAATATCAGTTACTCTGTTCTTTCTCTACCTGGACTGTTTTTTTTTTTTATTGCTTCATCTTTGCTTCTGTATCCCTCACCCACCTGCTGTCTCTCAGCAGTAACAGGTGTTTGGTGAGGCAGGGAGCCTGCAGATCTAAATGTTCTCATCAGTCCCATAGTTCAGCCCAACAGCTGATCCCAGCATCAGCCCACAGCCTGCCACAGCGACCACAGATCCTTCCAGCCACTTTCATTCTTGACAATGATACAATAAATATAGTTTTGTGCTGGCAAAATCCTCCCGGCCTTGTTGGAAACTGGGGAATCATCAACAATGTCTTAAAAGGACACCAAGTGGTCATTATGTGCCACACGGACACTATTTACATACCTATTAAGGCTTCTGAGACCTTAGGCCTTATAAAGATAATACCTATGCACTGACATTAATAATGTATTATATTAATAATAGAATTAAACCAGTTTGTTGCTAATCGGATTACGGTTAGTAATGCAGAATGAAATAAATAGATACACAAAGTAACTTAAAGTAAGTAGCTTAATAAATCAAAAGGACAGAGCATAATAGTTCTATTGTGTATATTTCATGCTTATATTGAATGAAATTTGAGTAAAAACTGGTAAACTAACCTTTCTTCCTATCTTTTTATCTGAAAAGACATTCATTAGTTCTACTGTATATCAGTTCTGACTGAAGTTGTTAAGAGCCAGCATGTACGGTCTAAAGAGTCCCAGGTTGCAAATCCCCAGTCTAACTCAATTGATCAAATATTTGCCTGCCTTTCCTTTATTTTAATTCTCTTTCAACCACTGACCCATCATCCCCTTATGAACAGATTACACCTATCGGAACAAAATATACACTGTAGAAAACTTTCTAGTCCATAACAGGAAACAAAAATATTTATTTTAAAGGGTTTTTACACCAAACATCATTCCCATTAGTGTAATTTTTACAATCCCATATTTGTTATCATATAAATCCATACACTGCCTGGCCAAAAAAAAAAAAAAATGTATATAAATATTTTGTTGGACCACCTTTTAACTTTGAATATGACACGCATTCGCCGTGGTATTGTTTCGAAGCTTCTACAATGTCACAAGATTTATTTCCACCTAGTGTTGCATTAATTTTTCACCAAGATCTGGCATTGATGATGGTAGTCTGACAGCTGCACAAAGCCTTCTCCAGCACATCTTAAAGATTGGGGTTAAGGTCTGGACTCTGTGGTGGCCAATCCATGTGTGAGAATGATGTCTCATGCTCCCTGAACCACTCTTTCACAATTTGAACCCGATGAATCCTGGCATTGTCATCTTGGATTATGCCCGTGCCATCAGGGAAGAAAAAATCCATTGATGGAATAACCTGGTCATTCATTATATTCATGTAGTCAGCTGACCTCATTCTTTGAACACATGCTGTTGCTGAACCCAGACCTGACCAACTGCAGCAGCCCCAGACCATAGCACTGCCTCCACAGGGTTATACAGTGGGCACTAGGCAAGATGGGTGCATCACTTCACCTACCTCTCTTCTTACCCTTATGCGCCCATCACTCTGGAATAGGGTAAATCTGGACTCATCATACCATATGACCTTCTTCCATTGCTCCAGAGTCCAATCTTTATGCTTCCTAGCAAATTGAAGCCTTTTTTTCGATTACCCTCACTGATTAGTGGTTTTCTTAAGGCTACACAGCTGTTCAGTCCCAATCCCTTGAGTTCACCTTCGCATTGTGCATGTGTAAATGCTCTTACTTTCACTATCAAACATAGCCCGGAGTTCTACTGTTGTTTTTTTCTTCAATTTCAACAAATGTTTAAGTGATCGCCAATCACGATCATTCAGGATTTTTTTTCAGCCACATTTCTTCCTCGAAGAAGATGGGTCCCCACTATCCTTCCAGTTTTTAATAATGCGTTGGAAACTTCTTAACCAAATTTTGGTAGTTCCTGCAATCTCCTTAAATGTTTTCTGTGCTTGATGCATGCCAATGGCATCTTTTCCACGACCACGGGATGTGTCTTTGGACATGTTTGTTTAAGAAATAAGAAGCAACTCATTGCACCAGTTGGGGTTAAATAACTTGTTGCCAGCTGAAACATGCCCATTCAGTAATTATCCAATGGGAGGCTTGTACCTATTTGCTTAGTTAAATCAAGGTGGCAACTTTTTTTGGCCAGGCAGTGTATAACAAGGCATTAATTACACTTAGCAAGATGTCTTTATAAGAACCCATTGAGATCTGGCTTTGATCAGTTCTGTGTAATGTGATGTGTTAAAAAAAAGTTGGGATTTTCTCAAAACGTTTTGAGTACAGTTTCAGTGTGGTCTCCAGACTACCACTGGAAACCACCTCCAGAGGTTGGCTGGAATTATTTTTTTGTATCAGCATTGTTTAGTTGTCTTAACACAGTCCATCCTGTGACACACTCAGTAACCACCCACTAACCTGTTGCGATTCCCCAGATCAGAGTTTTCTATGTGGGCAGCTTCCAGTAAGAAGGGTTATTAAAATCTGACACCAACATTTCTGTCAACAAATTTAAATAAGGCATCTGAGGGAATAGTCTTAAGACATGATTTATTTCTGGGTAACGGTTTTAATAAACTCCTTGTTGGAATTTTCCTCTATAAAAATATATATTTTTTTCATATCTTAGGATTTTATGTTATATGTTGATAACATGTTGCAGTTGTTGGACCACTTGCTTGCTGAGTATTGGACTATCTGCACGTTGTTGGACGTCACTGTGCCTCTCCAATGGCATCGGCCATTTTGTATCCAGGACAGCCCTCTACTACATATCCCGTCGAGCACTGTGACTGATATGACAAGCGTCCCAAGTCTGACGTCACAAGACGCAATATAGGAAGGCCTCCGTTTTGAACACCCCGCCTTCTGCTGGAGACCGGACTAGCAACTGAAGCGCACCACTTCAAGAGAAGAGCTCCTTGCGGAGTTCAGTTATTCTCTCGTTGGACAATGAACAATTCCTAACTGAGGTTTCTGGAATGAGAAGGCCAGAAATTTCACTTTGCCGATCGAAGACGTGAGCTTAACACGTAACTAAGAACACGGAGTTTTGAGGAGTCGCTACCGTGTTTCATCCCAAGTCGACGTTGATGGTCAGATCATATTTTTCCTTTTCGCCAAGAAGGCCAGAAGACGAAGACTGACCGCTTTTCCTGAAGTTAATTGTGGACGCACAATTAACTTTCTACTTACTTCCCACTTTTCCTTGCTCAACCCCCCCGCGCTCAGAAAGAAGACAACAACAAGTAAGACCCATCTTTATTTTAATCTTTTATTTCTTTATTAGAGGGCCTGGGCAGGGTCAGAGGTTGTAGAGCGATCAGAATCGCTAGTTAGAATCTAATGTGTTCTGAATGATCTGTGCATGTATCCTTGTTTATTGAAACTTTGATGTACTGTGTTGATGTTTGAAGCCGCAGCGCTCCTAGCTCTGTGCGTGTTTTACCATCTGAGAGTCAGCGCAGGTGCGCTGTAAGGCTGGACTGTTAAAATAACCTCATGGTGAAATTCCCCATTTTCCTTTGTCTCCAATCTCACTGCTCGCTAGCTTTCCGCCAAAAGTTTTATAACTCTTTGTGTGCTAAGGAGTTGGGGGTTTTATGATCGGACATCACTGAGTTACAGTGGAGCTGCGCCCCACCTCCACTCGCCACCACACCCCTTTTTCATATTCTCATTCCTTCTTTTTGCCATAACTGCTGGTTGATTCAATACACACCCACTGCTGTTTGCTTTATTTTTGCTTAGTTAGATGTGTTACCCTTGTTATGTAGAATTTTGCATGTTGAGTAGGTGAAGATTAATAAATATTCACATAGATAAAAAGAGAGCGTTTTGTGTTCATTGTGTGCAAAAGTGATTTGTCAGTCAAGATAAGGTTAAAGTTCCACACGTTTCGGCAGAAACGGTCGATTAAACAGTGACATCTCCGGCAATAGTTATTAATTATTACGGAGTATTTAACGGTTGTAATTATCAAAGGCGTTGAGCCACAATTACAACACCAGAAACATCTCTGGTCTCGATTCATAAATGACGATTTTGGTTAAGAAGTTGATTTAGTCAAATTATGATTTTTAATTATAATTATTGATCAAGATTACTTAATCAATAATCATACTTCCAACACAGTGTAGGTGACATAGTATGTATAATCTGATAATGTGTTATTAGTTCCCAATTTCCAAGTGCTGCACTGGTAAATTCTTATTGTTATTAAAAAGTTTATTTATGATTAAAGACATATGTTACAAAGTTTTTAATATTTATTAATAATTAGACAAGTTCCTACAGTGCGCAACAAATATATTTGCAACATCAGCAGACCTTTTGATGTTCTTAGTGATGTGACTACACGTTTATTTGCATGTAAAGGTCAACTTTTATCTGAATCAGTCTAGCATGTTCGTGCCAAGTCTGCAAGGGGCCTTAGCGTAATACATGAAAATCAGATTACCACAACTGACTAGACAGTAATGACTGGAATTTTGGCAAAGATTCATAGTACCTTGAAAGCTGCTAGAGTTGCCAGACTTCCGTTACACCTCTACCTCATCAATGTACCAAGTAACCTATTTTCAATAAATAAATCTGATCAATCCCAAAGAGCAGTGTTAGAACATGTCCAAATGGGTCCCTCGGGAAGCACCTCAAGGAACTCCTCAGTGAGCTGGATGGAGGATCCTTCATCCGGTGTACAGGAAAGATCCTCATCATGACCCAGAGGTTACAGCTGACAACCCAAATACAACTCCAAGGCCAGTCTGGGTCTTAGACTGTGGTTAGGTAAGCTGTAGATACTTCACTTGGTCCACTCATAGAAACATGACCCCAGCTTAAGTGGAGTCAATTTAAAGCAAAAGAAATCCTACACAATCCATTTTCTATTGGTGACAGGTAGCCCAAACAAAGGATAGATCTTTTCTGTTTGAACAATTTTAACATCATGTGTTTGCAAGCTTTGTACTTATTCTCATTACACAGGTTGCCACATAATTTACAATGTCTGATAATCAATATAGTCTATAGCCTGCAAAATGTGTCCGTATGACAGAAACTGTACTTAAACACAGTCAAGACATCATCTTTTCTCATTATTTTTACAAAATGCAACATTTTGCATTTTGTTTGAGTATACCATGTTGATCTGAACCATGGGTTTTGTGTTTCTTAATGCCACAGTAGCTAGAACAATGGCCTTAAAGCTAGAAGGTAGCTGGTTTGAATTTCAAATCAAGCCTTTCAGTGAGGAGTTTTCATGTTCTCTGTGAACCTGTCAGGGTTTGTCTTGGGTATGTAGTTTCCTTTCCGAACTGTAAAAGACCTTCATTTTTCTTTAATTTGTGACTCAAAATTGCCTTAAGGTGTGAGTATTTGCTTGTAAAGTGTATTTTTTGTTGTTGATATAATTGCACAATAACAATAACCATTTGCTGCATTTCAACATAAACATTACAAGATGTGTATAAATTGACACATAAAGGTTGGCACCTTGCAGAAATAACTACCTGCATAATATACAGGCTCATTTTACATACTTTAGCTAGAACTGAATGTTTAGATTATAATGAGCATTCATGTGAAAAGTAGAGAGGTGTATTATGCCACAGGAGTAAATTTATTAAAATGTATTATGACTGCTGTGGCTCCATGCTGATTGCAGCTGCCAATCTCCTTAAAGCAGCTATCTACACACTTTTCTAAACTTTTCTTTCAAACCTAAAGGAGTGTTTGATATTTGAAGCAGAGATTTCCATTCACACTTTCTTTTAAGACTTCTTGTGATGAATATAATTATAATCTTGTTAGCTGCAGCACTCAGTTGGGTGGGCAGCTGAACAAATGTAGAAACAGGGAGATGGAAAAATGCTTAGAAGCTATACGTCATGCATATTTTTTTGGGTTTCAGTGCCTTTTTAACTCTCAGCACAACAGTGAAAGTGTACTCAACTTTCTGATGTGTTGGTGACAAGTTGAAGCAGCTTAGAGAATTATCAAAGATACAATAGGACACAGACAGACGGACAGAACTACCAAGCGCAGAGGGACTTAGTTCTACTAGCTTTAGTATCCTCCATCTAAGTGTATGCTGTATGTGTGTGTGAGTATGTTTCAGTCCTTCTTTGGTCCTGTGTTTCTCTTTTCCTCTGAAGTCCTACATTCTTCCCTCCCCCATGTTCTTTCTCACTTTACCTCACCCCTTCCCTACCAAGCCGCACTCCTGGATTAGTTCCATTGCCTGGTTATCTAGTGTTGGCCTATTTTCCTCACAAAAGTGCGTTCTTTTTACAGTTGCTGTAATCTTAGTTGTGTGTGTGAACTTGAATGCAATTTGTAACTAGATGTGATCAGTTCAATTTTATTTTCCAATTTTAGCATAGGCAGTATCTAAACTAGAACCATTGTATTACTGACGTAGTTGGGGGAATTTTCTTTTTTTTTTGTGAAGTTACGGAAGTATGCAAATCCTAAAGCAAGTAGTCTTTATGTGAAAGCATCTATTACATGTTTGTAACAAAGGTTAGAAAGAACACATGTGTTTATCAAACTAAGTCATTCATTTTATTGTTAATTGATATATGAGTTAATATTAGACAAAATGATTCAGTTTAAACACCACATATTAATACTATGGCCAATCTGAAAAACAATGTCGAATGGCTATTGATAAAACCTGTTACAGTAATATTCTAATTACTGAATGTTTACTGATTTAGCTTTGAAAACAAACCAAATAACTGACATAAGGTCATAGTTCAAATTAGTTTCATTCTATTTTTAGAAGAATTGTAGGCGGGAAATTGGCAGACATTAAAGAGAAGGTGAGCAAACATTTTTCATGTTTAGTCCAATGAGCTATAGAGTCAAAGTCAGAAACTAATGAAGCAAAAACACGAAGTTGTGTTGGATATGTGCTTGTAAACATACAATTGTGTGTAAAACTCAAAATTATTTTGATAGGATTTATTTCCATAAGCACAAATGCATATTGAAAAAAAATTTTTTTTTCAAATACAAACATAAGGACAACAGAGTTGTCAGAGAGTCTGCATGTGTCTTTACAAATACAAATATTTACTGTTAAGCTAAAAAATATACAAAGATTTAGTTCTCCTGTGACTCACTGAACTGAATAACCATCACTTTTGAAAATTTGATCAATTTCTGGCGCCTGTGAATATATATTCCAACTCTGGACAACGGGTTTTTATTTCACATTTCTCTGTATTTCTGTTTTGCCTCAGAACCAGCATTTCTGATGTCCCTCCTATAAGTTTTCTTTTGTATTAAGGTCTGTGGATTTTGCTGACCACTCCAAATCATTAGCCTTGTTGTTGTGGAACTAAGGTGCAGCCTACTAATTGGTGTGTTTGTGCACATTTTCTTATTGAAACACCTAATTCAAGGACTTTTCCTATTAAGCTTAAGGCCAGATGACCTCTTTATTGTTTATGTATTCACACTAATCCATATGATAAATATGAATAATACCATAGAATGAGAAATATCCTCTGAGCATTGTGCTTAAGCCCCTGCGCTCCACAGAGTACCGTGACTTCAATACAGTGTTTAGGGTATTTTTGACACACTGTGTTCAGCCCCTGCACCCAAAAAGAGAAATCTTGCTTCATCAGCCAATGAAATGTTGCACCATTTTATTTATGGTCAGTCCATGTTTTGTTTGGCAAGTTTTAACTTCTACAGCACATTCCATGTTTTCAATAATTGAACTTTGTGGGGGCTTCTTGCTGATGGCTTAGCTTCACATAGGCATCTTCTAGCACTTACAGTACTCACAGGTTACTGTGGACCCACTTTGATCACTCTGGAGCTGATCACAGGCTGTCTTTGCCAATTTGGCTATTCTACGATCCATAGGAATGGTCATTTTCTGTTTTCTTTCGTGTATGTTTTTTTTTTTTTTGGTTCTGATTTGAAAGCATTTTGGTTTATTTTAGCTCAGATGTCTATCATTTTCTGTGTTAACTTCTTTAAATGGTTTCCCTCACTCATTTGACTTTTTAATCAAACTAATCTGTTCATCTTAACAATGTCTGGAATGACCCATTCTACTGATATTTTTAGAAAGGAAGCACCATAACCAGCATCTCCTGTCTTTGTATTCAAGTATGGGCCACTTAATTTTCACAAAATTAATGACCAAATTGACTGAACTCCGCAATACAACTATTTTAAAAATGCCTCTTTCAATAAATGATTCCATTTTAGAGAATTATCAGTAGGCATGTCATTAGCTGTTTGTATTGTTTATGTCATCTTATCTTTAAAAGATATTCATTTTATTTAAAAGATGTACAATGCCAAAAAGAAGGAGAAACATGTCTAGTAAATACTAAACCTTCAAAAATAATTAAATCACTTGAATTTATATGCTTGAGACAAATGCATTATACTAATAAAAGCCTACTTTCAATGTAATGCATCAGTTAGCAATGATCGCTATAGGTAGGTTATCAAAAATCAATTTTTTCTGACATATTTTATAAAACATTCTGCTTTGTATTAGGTGCATATTCTAATCTAAGACAATTTAAACTAACAGGATGAAAAGTAATTATTATTTAGTTGACAGTTGTAGATAAAATAAGACTTAAATCTCCTTTTAACTATATTCCCTCACTGTGCCCCTGAGGTGAAAACTGGAAACTAAATGACCAAAAGTTAAATAATTTTACTTTGCTTCCTGTTATGGTCCTTTCCTTAAATAACCTACAGAATAAATGCTCTTTTAATAAAACTCTAATATGCCTGAAAACAGATTATTAATTATGTACAAGGGCTTTTTACGATTTTTTTTTATTTGACCTCAGTGTGTCTGTGCTTCACTTAGTTTGTCAGTCAGTCAGTCATTTTCTACCGCTTATTCTACAGGTCCTTCTCAAAATATTAGCATATTGTGATAAAGTTAATTATTTTCCATAATGTAATGATGAAAATTTAACATTCACATATTTTAGATTCATTGCACACTAACTGAAATATTTCAGGTCTTTATTGTCTTAATACGGATGATTTTGGCATACAGCTCATGAAAACCCAAAATTCCTATCTCACAAAATTAGCATATTTCATCCAACCAATAAAAGAAAAGTGTTTTTAATACAAAAAACGTCAACCTTCAAATAATCATGTACAGTTATGCACTCAATACTTGGTCGGGAATCCTTTTGCAGAAATTACTGCTTCAATGCGGCGTGGCATGGAGGCAATCAGCCTGTGGCACTGCTGAGGTCTTATGGAGGCCCAGGATGCTTCGATAGCGGCCTTTAGCTCATCCAGAATGTTGGGTCTTGAGTCTCTCAACGTTCTCTTCACAATATCCCACAGATTCTCTATGGGGTTCAGGTCAGGAGAGTTGGCAGGCCAATTGAGCACAGTGATACCATGGTCAGTAAACCATTTACCAGTGGTTTTGGCACTGTGAGCAGGTGCCAGGTCGTGCTGAAAAATGAAATCTTCATCTCCATAAAGCTTTTCAGCAGATGGAAGCATGAAGTGCTCCAATATCTCCTGATAGCTAGCTGCATTGACCCTGCCCTTGATAAAACACAGTGGACCAACACTAGCAGCTGACACGGCACCCAGACCATCACTGACTGTGGGTACTTGACACTGGACTTCTGGCATTTTGGCATTTCCTTCTCCCCAGTCTTCCTCCAGACTCTGGCACCTTGATTTCCGAATGACATGCAGAATTTGCTTTCATCCGATAAACGTACTTTGGACCACTGAGCAACAGTCCAGTGCTGCTTCTCTGTAGCCCAGGTCAGGCGCTTCTGCCGCTGTTTCTGGTTCAAAAGTGGCTTGACCTGGGGAATGCGGCACCTGTAGCCCATTTCCAGCACACGCCTGTGCGCGGTGGCTCTGGATGTTTCTACTCCAGACTCAGTCCACTGCTTCCGCAGGTCCCACAAGGTCTGGAATCGGCCCTTCTCCACAATCTTCCTCAGGGTCCGGTCACCTCTTCTCGTTGTGCAGCGTTTTCTGCCACACTTTTTCCTTCCCACAGACTTCCCACTGAGGTGCCTTGATACAGCACTCTGGGAACAGCCTATTCGTTCAGAAATTTCTTTCTGTGTCTTACCCTCTTGCTTGAGGGTGTCAATAGTGGCCTTCTGGACAGCAGTCAGGTCGGCAGTCTTACCCATGATTGGGGCTTTGAGTGATGAACCAGGTTGGGAGTTTTAAAGGCCTCAGGAATCTTTTGCAGGTGTTTAGAGTTAACTCGTTGATTCAGATGATTAGGTTCATAGCTCGTGTAGAGACCCTTTTAATGATATGCTAATTTTGTGAGATAGGAATTTTGGGTTTTCATGAGCTGTATGCCAAAATCATCCGTATTAAGACAATAAAAGACCTGCAATATTTCAGTTAGTGTGCAATGAATCTAAAATATATTAATGTAAAATTTTCATCATTACATTATGGAAAATAATGAACTTTATCACAATATGCTAATATTTTGAGAAGGACCTGTATAGTGGGTCACGGGGAAGCTGGTTCCTATCTCCAGCATTCTATGGGCGAGAGGCAGGGTACACCCTGGACAGGCACTTAGTTTGTGTAATTTGCAATTTTGTAAATCTGAGCAGAAAGATTTTAATATCTGGCCAATTCATTTTCATATTGAAAGAAAGAAAGTGTCAGAGTCTGTGTGTGTGTGTGTGTGTATGTGTGTGTGTGTGTGTGTGTGTGTTTGGTGTACTTGTCTACGTAACCTTTCAGTGTTTCAGTTGGTGCTGGAGTTCTCAGGTGCACTGGATGACAGGTGTTTTCCATCTGCTGATTGCTTGGAGGAGTACTTAAACAGGAGGCTGCCAGCACTTTGTTGCCAGAGTATTTGCCTTAGTGGTAACAAGCTCAGCCACTAGTGATTTTGTGCTTCGTTTTTGAAACCCAAGTAAACTTTGCATTTGGTTCCCACGCAGGTTTCTATCTGAGGCTTTGTTTACCTTGCTGAGTTCTGACTTCGTTCCAGAGTTTCTCTGAGCTTCTGGATTTTCAATTACAGAATTAAGGAAATACCTTCTTGTGGATTTCTCTCATCTCCGCCTGAACTTTTCGGACGCGGACCAAGCTATCGGCTTCCCTTTCCTTTCGAATCCAGGACCCAGGCATCAGCACACCCTGCTCCTTCCTCCATCTCAAACATCGGCACCTGAGCTCCATTTGGCTGACACCAAGCTCACAACGGAGAAGCCAACTGAACAATCTTCCTTCGCAAGTTAAGACTCTGAATCTCTCTACCCCTGGTGGTTCTAGCTTCAACAATTTGGTAAGCCATTTCTCAGATCTAAGTAATCGGTTGTATTCATATCATTCGTTTGTTCACTAGTCCATTCTTCTTCCTTCCCATACAGTTGGTGTTTCCAGTCAATGTCCCAGAATTACTTTGCTGACAATAAAACCCGTAAAACCTTTCCTTCTGAGTGTTCTCTGTATGTGGGTCAAATATATACCGAAAATGACAGAAAGAAAAAACTCTTTTGGTTAATTTAGCATATTATATTTTTAAGCTAAAATTATATAAAATCTATGCTGCGATGACTTCTGAACTGTCATCTTGTCTTTGACAGATGTTCCCTATAATTAAAAAGGATTTACAAGACTCCGAGGTCACTGACAAGGACAAACATGGCCTGTAACTGCAAAATCTTCAAACATTATTTAATGAGTAGCCATTTCGTTGTTTTGCACATATTCTCATTAACCTCACCTATTTTGTCTTTTATTGCCATTTGTCTTTTCATCCTCAATGGCAATGATCTGTCATTCACAACAAAATATTTCAAAAATATAGCAATGAGTAAAAGAGAGTCTCGTTAAGTCTGAGAGTCAAAAAATATATATCATTTAGCCTTACTAGCTAATAACAAAAAACAAACGGTACTGTCAAAATTTCTGAGGTGTATGTGGTCAAACTTTGAAAGGAATAAAATAAAATGTTTTGACACAGTAGCTAAATACATTAAGGCTTAAAGTAGGTTACCCAAACTTAGCAGTGACAAAACAGTTTAAATAACCTGTTGGTATGCCCAAAAACATTTTACAATACATAATTCCTCTACCCACCCGGAATCCACCACACAGCAAGGTGGTCCAGAACCACATACAAACAAAAGAACACCAAGGGGGAGGCCCACAAGGCCATCCACACAACCCCTGCCACGCCACTGCAGGTGCAGAGACTGGAGCAAAAGAGTGCCTTGCCACACATCTTGCACTCACCCTCTCCATCCTTGTCTGTGTTGTTTGCATGTGTGTCTGTGTTTTGTGAAAATTTGTTGTGAATGCAGGTGTGTATCTAAAGTGCATTGCAATTGGGGTTGTAATTGGATTTTTGGGCTTTTAGGGTTGTTTAAGAGTTTTCAATGTATTAAAGTTGAGGTGCAGGATGGGGCCAAGCAAAGCATAGAAAAGTAGTGCATTCTTAAATTTGATATTTTTGCCAGTAATAACAGGGAGAGTGATAATCCCAGTGATACTGCAAAGCTTCAGTGAAAAATGATGACAAGAGTATTAAGTATGGTAACCTGCTCCCAACTTTAATGTACAATCAATGGCTGTGCCTGGCCAAAGAATCAGGAACATGATATTGTTCAGAGACCAGAGTCCAGATTGCTTGAAGGCCTCTAAACTTCTTGACCACCAAAGCACCAAGAAATGCATATTTTCATGGATTATCTGCTAATGCCACCAGATCTATTAAATTCTATTAAAGATTTAATGAGACACTAAAGAGCAAAATGTGTTTTTTGTGGCACTAGTAGCCTTGATTGTTTGTTATTTTTCCATAATAGTCAGACAGAAAGTTTAATGAAGAAAGTGGGAAGACATGCAGCATAGGTCTGCCCCATATACTGGGGCAGCTGCGCCCAGTATATGGGTTGCACGCCATAAATTACATGTTTATTCATTATGTCATATTGTAAGGAAGACACCTTAGTGACACCAATCCAGCAGATAAAGCGAGAGTTATGTCCCATTTTTATACCTAATGTAATGTTTTAATGTGCTTGCACTAAGTTACATCTTTAATCTATAACTGCCTCAATTCTGTGAGTGTCAATAATATGAGGAGATGCCATTTTACACAATTCTACAATCTGTGTTGGACCACAATTTTTGATCCGCACAACTTTCTTAGATAATTAGCCTAGTTGATTATTTTTGACTCCGCAGGGAAGTCAGCCCGCACAGCTTGGCTGAGAAAGAACTGCCAGCTCCTTTTTGTAAGGAGTTGGTTTCAGTTAGTTTGACAGCCTAAATGTGAAAATGTTATGGTCTATAAACGGGTCTCTCTTTTCAGAGAAACTCAGCTGGGCCCACTGTTGTATATTGTAGCCTCAAACGTAGAACCCTTGTCAAAATTTGTGTGTGCAACCTTGGGTTCTGTTCTCATCAAAGTTAAACTGGAATACAGCCAATAATGTGTCAATGCCATTTAAATAGTTTCCCCATTGCACACAATGGATTCAAGCATTAGCAAATGTACACAGCTTGTCTGACTAATGAAATTTTTTTTTCAAAGTTCTGTTGGAGGTATAATTTATATTACAGAAAAATCTGAACCTGCCTGAGTCTACAGAATAACTGTGGCATCTCCACCCAGAGGCTTAGAATAACCTACTTGACAAGCTCTTTGAAGAACTTAGTGCAAGTCTTTATCCAGGTCCAAGATATTATTTGCTGTTTTTATTGAGATGCTGAACCAAATAATACAGCAACTTATTTTTATTAATTTATTGTATTTTTTTATATTTAAGCAATTACTTGAATTGCATACTCACACCATCCCTCTCCTTTTATTCTCAGATACACATGCAAAAAATATTGCATTCATCACATTTTGTCATTATGCCTTTGACAAAAGCATATTTTGAAATCTTCTCAGTTTTTATAAGGAAGATTAAACAGGTTTATTTAAAAGGTTAATGCTTAGAAAATATGTCAAATTATACTTTCCTCCTTTGAACACAGAAAGTTATCCGAGCAAACCAAGTTTTACAGAATTGTTCATTCACATTACCACCCAAACTCTTAAAATTCTTGTAACTTTTCAGTCACTCAGTCATTTCCTATACCGCTTCTTCCATAGCGGGTCGCAGGGAAGCTGGTGCCTATCTCCAGCAGTCTATGGCCGGGAGGCGGCGTACACCCTGGACAGGTCGCCAGTCCATTGCAGGGCAACACACAATCATGCACACACTTGTTCACACTCCCAAGGGCAATTCAGAGAGACCAATTTACCTATCAGGCATGGGTTTGGACTGTGGGAGGAAGCCGGAGTACCCGGTGAGAACCCACACATGCACTGGAACACACAGGAATATATATATATATATATATATATATATATATATATATATAAATATATATATATATAAACTATAAGACACAGATAGCAAATGCAGTAATGTCTGAGTAGGAAAAGCTCTTCAGTGTTGAGATAAATATTTTCACACTGTTGACATCAGCCATCAGAGTGAGTGGGATGGTGCAGAGTTAGTGCTGCTGACGCACAGCATGGACTGGTAAGAAGGGGCCACAGATGCAGGTTGAACAAATCTTCTATATATGATGTTACCCACACACAACTCTGAGGGCAGTAAAACTGGTGCAAAACGAAGATCGAGTACATCCCATGACTTGTGTGCACCTCGGTTTGAACAAAGAAGAGGAAGGCAGCTCCCAAAGCTTCAGTGCACTGTCCATGTCGACAGCTTGACTGGTTCATATCAGCAAGTCTCTCAGTATTCAGAAAGAAGCTGAGAGGAGGAGGAGCAGGATTTTTCAGCTAACCGACAACTGGAACTTGGGATGATGAGTAACAACAGAAGGATAATTGAAATCAGGTCTCATATGGGCACAATTTATTTAACATAAAGATAAGTTGAATTCTTTAATGGTGAACATAAATCTAAGTATATCGCTGGATAGAGCAAGAGGTGACCTTAGAAGATGGGTTAGTGCTTTGGCTGATGTGACATATCAGTAGGAAGACCCCAAGGGCATAAAAGAAGGCTGGTCAGTGGTCTCAACTAAGCAATATGTTATTTGTCCCTGCACAATGTCTTTAGAAAAGTGCCAACATCAATAGAAGGGCTAGGTTGGGAAAACAGAGAACCTCTTATGTGATCTAAATAGCTGTGGAAATGGGATTATTGTAACAGCTCGCTGCACATAAGGCCAGAGGCTTAACACTGGTCCTTTACTGATCTTTTTACATAGAGGACCTGCAGGAGCGTTTGCAATACTCGTGGCATGTTTGATTCACTCTAAAAAATGTAGGTGCCAAATACCTCTGGTGGCAGTTGACATAAATCATAGAGCCACCAAGCTGGTAAAAGGTTGCAGCTGCCACCTCTTCTCAACTCACTTGCCAAAGCAGTTATCTGCAGCACTTTTTTTTCTTTCAGTAATGAATTGGTAGTTATGTAACAATAAGCAGGCCTCGGATACTCTCCTCAGGAGAGGCAGAAAGACACAAATTTGACTGGCTGCATCTTCAATCTCTGAATGCATCCCAGAATATCAAAAACATCTTGTTTAAAAGGTTATTAGGTAAAATGAGTACTTGCATCTCAATCGTCATAATTGGCAAAAAGGTAATTTCCAAAGAAGCTGATTATGGAAAGCTGAGTGGAAGATAAAAGTGTGGTAGAAGAAGGTATACAAACAACAGGGATAAACACAGCCTTGAGAGCACTGGGAGGGAGTTTTAAGTTGAATCAGAAATAATGTCAAAAGTGTCTTACCTGGTACCTTGTTTGGACATCAAGGTTCCAGAGTGCAAAGGACGAGTGGAAAAGCACAGAATCTAAGGTGTTTGAGGTCCACTGTGAACCTTCCACAGTCAGTGATAATTTGAGCAGCACCTGCTTACAATGTCAAAAGGTACCAGATCCTAGTTTAATAACCATTGTATCGCTTAATTAGCCAGAGAAGGTCAGTCAGTCAGTCATTTTCTACCACTTATTCCATAGTGGGTCACAGGGGAGCTGGTGCCTATCTCCAGCAGTCTATGGGTGAGAGGCAGGGTACACCCTGGACAGGTTGCCAATCCATCACAGGGCAACACACAAACAACCATACACACACTCATTTATACACCTAAGGGCAATTTTAGAGTTACCAATTAACCTAACAGGCATGTCTTTGGACTGTGGGAGGAAGCCAGAGTACCCAGTGAGAACCCATGCATGCACAGGGAGAACATGCAAACTTCATGCAGAAAGACCCCCGGCTGGGAATTGAACCCAGGACCTTCTTGCTGCAAGGCAACAGTGCTACCAACTGCGCCACCGTGCAGCCAGCCAGAGAAGGTGTCTCACTTAAATCCCACAGTTAATCAATAGCCCCTTTCTAAAAACATTTAAAGTTGGGATTAATGCACAATTTTGCTGTTTCCATGAATTCTGGGGAAAGGACAGATGTGTGTGTGGGTGTGGGGTGGTGGGTGGATTGAAGCGGGAGGGTTGACGTTACGTCTCTGTTACGTCACCGACTCGCCAAGTGAGGTAGTCACAGCCCAACATCAGCTGACTTGTATAGGTGCAAGTCGACTTTGCGGATTTAGGAAGTAATGTAGTTTTGAAATATGGTCTGTAAGATCAGCCAGCTGCAGGATTGAAAACGTAAACATGACTCAGATATCATTTCTGATGAGAAGAGTAAGAATGTAAGATCATTTTTCTGCCACAAAACAGGTTGTCAACAAGTTTTTCTGCCACTTTTGTTTTGAAAAGAATAGAATTGAGACACTTTTGACACAGAGTTCATGCGTGGTGCTGGTGTCAATGCCACACAACACCTCCTGTTGTCCAACATTTTGTGAAAGGTTACATCTGTGGGCAATATTGCTGTCTCCACTTGTGATTTATGAATCACCAGAGGGAGCTCAAAGGCAGCTTATCTTTGCAGGTTTATGATGGAAATGTTTTGTGAAAGTGGATAATGGGGTCAAGAGGATGATGAGAGAAACCAGACCAAACAATGCAGATGAGCTGAAGGCTGCTTTTTAACCAACCTTTTTAACCACAGGCCTATTGTCTTATGCCACACAGTATTGATGTAGTAATCGATGCAAAATGTTCCTAAACTATGTATTTATATACTATACATTTCAGGTCAGTCTTTCAGCATGCCAACATTTCTGTATCAAAACTCTTTTTTTAGTAATTTATCTAAAGTAAATACACACATTTTTTTAGTTTTCACTAGCCGTTAGCCCTGATCACCAAAACTAACAGAATTAAATGGCTGAAATGTATCACTCTGTGTGTAATGAATCTATATATGAGTTTTACTTTTTTAATTAAATTACTGAAACTTTCATAAAATACTCTATTTTTAATAGATGCAACTGTATTTAAAGTGGTGCACAAATATTCATATAAAAAGCATTTGAAAAAAAACTTAAAATCTCTGAGAAGTTGCTCATTATTTTTTTTCACTTGCAGTGTTTTGTTTTTATACATCTTTGTATTCTGTGTTTCTCATTTGTTCTGAATAGAAAGTTATTTCAATAACTAAAAGGTTGTGCTTTTTAGAAGCTATTTTCAAAACAAGTAAGTGAAGAGGCTAATAAGTTAATGAATCTGTATTGTGTCTCCTGAGACTCCCTGTCTTACCAGATAATCGTGTCGAAGCTCATCTGGGCCACGCAGCCTAGCAAAAAAAAAACCTTTTTAGTCCTGTCAGCTTGTCGTTTCTCCAAAAAGAAGTAGAAGGCATAAAAACACAGCCTTCTCCCACTCCTCGTGAAAAATTAATACTATGATTAACTCCAGGTTAAAAAAATTAGTTTCTGCCACCACAGATTATGATGAGTACTAAGATTTTATTTTTTCTCTCCTATGAGATTGACACAAATAGCTAATCCCAAAGCTGCAAACAGTAATGTTTCAGAAAGTTATTTTTTTCACATCCACTATTTTTCAGGTTTAGCAGGAGAGATCAGGATTTTGTTTTTCATGGTCTGCCACTTCACTACTTTAAACTGTTAGGTTTTTATGTATAATTGCTGAATTAATTAATTACAAACAAATTGTACAAAAAAGAAATAGAAAAAAAAGGTGGTGAAATATGGAAGCAAATCGTTACCATATTTCAAATGAAAAAGCATTTTCAGAAATGCTTTTTCATTTTAAGAATGTGGCTGCATTGTTTGACTCATAAATGAAATTAGTAATCAATCATCCTATTTGCATTTGTATTTTCTTCTTCAAGACTGCTCATTCCTTCACTAAATTAAAAAGAAAAAGACATTTGAGATTTATTTTTTTAAAATATGCCCCAGCAAATAGATACCAAAATTCAATTTGAAATGTAAAATTTTAAAATGAAAAAGCATTTCCAGAAATGCTTTTTCATTTTAAGAATGTGGCTGCATTGTTTGACCCATAAATAAAATTAGTAATCAATCATCCTATTTGCATTTGCATTTTCTTCTTCATGACTGCACATTTTATGTCATAATCAAAAAGAAAACAAAGCAGACATTGCTTTTTCGTTTTCGTGGTCTGCCCGCAAAGTACTGCCCAGAACTCGAAAACGAAAAAGCATTCCGAGCTGCGGGCACAGAAGAGTGACGTCAGCAGCCGCTCTTCCTCAGCTCCCTGCTGACCGAGCTACACATCTTGTTCGGTAGGGGGCGCTGCGCACGTCTGCAGTGCATTACATTGCAAACGTGCCGAGAAATTGATTGAATTGCAGCAGGACCGAGCTCAATTTGTTCCGCCACAGTTCCGGTGGCAGCTGCCACCGGAACTGTGGCGGAACTACCAGTTCTGCCTGCCACTGCCACAAATTGAGCTCGGTCCTGCTGCAATTCAATCAATTTCTCGGCACATTTGCAATGTAATGCACTGCAGACGTGCGCAGCGCCCCCTACCGAACAAGATGTGTAGCTCGGTCAGCAGGGAGCTGAGGAAGAGCGGCTGCTGACGTCACTCTTCTGTGCCCGCAGCTCGGAATGCTTTTTCGTTTTCGAGTTCTGGGCAGTACTTTGCGGGCAGACCACGAAAACGAAAAAGCAATGTCTGCTTTGTTTTCTTTTTGATTATGACATAAAATGTGCAGTCGTGAAGAAGAAAATGCAAATGCAAATAGGATGATTGATTACTAATTTTATTTATGGGTCAAACAATGCAGCCACATTTGGAAATGCTTTTTCATTTTCAAATTTTACATTTCAAATTGAATTCTGGTATCTATTTGCTGGGGCATATTTTAAAAAATAAATCTCAAATGTCTTTTCCTTTTTCATTTTAATTTAGTGAAGGAATGAGCTGTCTTGAAGAAGAAAATGCAAATGCAAATAGGATGATTGATTACTAATTTCATTTATGAGTCAAACAATGCAGCTACATTCTTAAAATGAAAAAGCATTTCTGGAAATGCTTTTTCATTTTCAAATTTTACATTTCAAATTGAATTTTGGTATTTATTTGCTGGGGTACATTTTGAAAAATAAATCTCAAATGTCTTTTTCTTTTTCATTTTAATTAAGTGAAAGAATGAGCAGTCTTGAAGAAGAAAATTAAAATGCAAATAGGATTATTGATAACTAATTTCATTTATGAGTCAAACAATGCAGCCACATTCTTAAAATGAAAAAGCATTTCTGAAATGCTTTTTCATTTGAAATATGGTAATGATTTGCTTCCATAGTGAAAAACAAATATAACTTTCGGAAAGCAAATGGTCAATTTATTGAAATAAAGCACACTTCAAAACATCGTTTATAGCCTTGAGTCATGGACAACCACTGTGTTGATGTACGCTATTATCTTGCAAAAGAAATGTCTTTACATATTATCCTTCAGCAGTCTAAGCTTTTTACAACGCAAAACAGCAAAAAGGATCCTGATCGGATCTGTTTTGTTTTTTACTAACAAGGAGTATCATACAGTTTATTCTCATCTATCCAAGAAAAATTTTTAAAAAGCTCCTGCTTTTAACTCTTTTAAACACTGGCACATGACATAGCTGTGAAGTATTTTCAAGGAAAAATCCAACTGTAACAGCAACCTTACACTTCTTGGTGCATTCCCAGCTCATCCCTCCTACACACACAGACCACTATGAATAAGATTTTCTTTAGTTTACCAGCTCTGTATATTTTGTTCTTTTTCCTCTTTCTGAAGCAATATGACAGTTCCCATCTCTCTCACCAATCTGGGATGTGCCCATTAAGCAATAGCTCATGATTTCCTGAGCATTTTTGTTGATTGTCAGGAGAAACAACAAAATAAATCCTTAATGTTCACTTAGTGCTATAAAACCTTAAGAGATTTTCAACATGCAATGCAAAATAAAAAGTTGGACTGCTGTAATGAGCTCATCCATGTTTTAGAGCATGTTAAAATTTGGCCACTATTGTATCATTCGTTTATCATATGTTTATATACTGAAGCCTTGGTGATAGAATCACACTCTGGTTGTATTTTCACTTGTGGATGTCTTTTACAATCAACAAATTAATCAAATTGGATTGAGAGCATCTGTAAACATACATTTTTAAATCATGCCATAGATTCTTAATAACATTTTTGACTAGGCCTGAATATGCTTTGATCCAAACAGGGAAATTCCCATACATATTGATTTGCATGATGGTTAAGAGTTCATGTTTGGATCATCTTTCGTCCTGTATTTGTTTTCAGTGTGTCCTACATGAGTTGAAGAATGTACAACTATCCTGTCAACAGATTCTCCCACCAGAGCTGTGGCTCTCTGTACCTCCTCCAGAGAGACAATATTACCTCTGGATGCTTCACTAATCAACAACTGTTGGAAGAGGCCAGGCCTAATTATAAACAGCTCCTAGACTTTGAAATAAACTCCCAGCTGAAATAATACTGATCTTTGGCCTGGGCCTCTTCAAACCAAATCTTAAGACATATCAATTTAAGATGGCTTTTAATACCTAGTAGTGAGACATTTTTTACATCTCTATATTTTTCTATTGTTTCTTATGTTATTTTTTATCCTAACACTGTTTTATTTCTTGTGTTTTATGTGTTTTATTTTATTTTACTCATTGTTAAGCACATTGGTTAACCTAATCGTTATTGTGAAGCTCTACATTTATAATTATTATCATTATTTGCATTTTTCAAAAGCCTAAGTCTTCTGTTTTAGCACAAAGAAAAAAAGCAGAAACATTGACCTAGCTTATATTTAAGACTGCATATTTTCTTTTTTTAAATTCAAATAGCAGATATTTCTATTTAGTTTTAGATTGGACTTAAGCCATATTTTCACATTCCTTTATTCCTGTAGTAAAGCATGTATATTGAGGACCACAATTGATACTTTGTATGATTGGAGCTAAGGCATGAATAAAAACACTGATTTTTGCCCAATAACAAATGTCCCGGTCCATGAAATTAAAAAGCAGTGACAGTGTGACAAAGCTTATTTCAAGGGTCAAAAACGGAAGAAAATATAAACTGAGAAAAAGAAAAATAAATTTAGAGGATGTCTTGAAAACCTAATGTCCACCTAATAGTTCAAAGGGAAGACTGAGGACTACTTTACTGTGGTTAACTTACTGACATCTTAGCATTGTTCCCTATTGTTTAGCCATGTAATGAATGTCTTAATGTATAAAATGATTTCCTGCCATAGCTGTAATGGTGCAAAATGTATGTTTTGCAGAGTGTGAAAATGAATGTGACTATAAATGTAATAACTGTCTTACAATTAATAATGTTACATTTTCTGTAAGTTAATATTACACAGGTATTAGCAGTATTACTTTTTATAATGTCTCCCTCCTTTTATCATGTCCTCTGGCGTTATTGGACACTGTTTTAATTTGGCTCTAAAGCAAAATATATCCACAACAATGGTGTTAAGTTCTCATTTCCAAATTATTCATTAATTTTATTGTCAACAGAATCTCATTGAAATTTTGTCTTTTGAATATTATAAGTTAATCAAGACAAACAGCTGGTGCGATTAAACTATAGCCTGATGAAATCTTTTGAAACAATGGTAAATTGTGCTGAAAAAATGCAAATGGTTATGATTCTAATAACTCTGCAACTTGAGGGAGTAATTGTAATCAGTCTGTTTTTAGTGGCACAATAAGAGCACTTAAGTTCATAATTGTGACTAAAAAGCTACAATTCCTTATCCAAATAAATACTAAAAGGAAATAACTTCTTAATAAATTCTTACATATCACATAGTATTTTGAGGCTACTGGGGGGTTGGCACCATTGCCGCACACCTTGAAGGTTGTTGGTCTGAATCTCAGTTTGCACTGTTGGGATATCTCCTTTTCTCCAAAAAGAATGCAGGTTACATTATCTAGCAACATTATATTACTCTAAGGTGTAGGTTTGTGTCCATGACTGTTTGGCTAATGAAACCCATTATTGCACTGTTAATCTGTCCAGGGGGTACCCCATCCAACCCTCTATAAGTGGATTAATGGGCCAATTTATACACAGGCAAAAAGCTACCTTCCTCAAAACTTCAATGCTTGTCTTCAATTTGAAATGTCATGTTATTTTGTATATTTATTTTTGTATATAGTTTTAAGTCATATTCATTGTTCTTTGATGAGATCACAACTTATTCAAACCCATAATTCAACAGAATTATACTAAACATGAACTTTTTCTGCATTGGCAGTTCTTGAATGAATGGTGCCTTAGGAGAGCCTCTCCTTCTGCCACCCCACCCAATCTTTCAACATGCAGGAAATTGTCTAAATTCTTAGTTGGAATTGCAGTCTTGCACAAAGCACATAAAATAACTCTATTTATCTATATTTATAGCACCAAGCAGGAGGTGCCAACGCCCCATTGACTGCACATGCAAAAAAAAACTGGAAAGTAGTTGAAGGTGCAACTGACATAAGTTACATATTTGTTAACCGGTGCTTCTGCAATCCGTCTCCTCCCTAATGCCATAGGTAGCTGGCCACATAGTCCACATAAGAAAATGCCACTGCTTTTATGTCTAAACCAATCAGGAGTTGGAAAAACTTGTAAGATAAACTCAAAATGTGAGACAGAGATTATAAGGCAAAGAGGAAGGTTAGAAAAACAGCAACTAGAGAAGATCCGAATAAAGAAGTAATTTCAAACCTCATTTTTAAGTTGCCCGGCGACGGCTGTCCATCATAAACTGATACAATATCAAAGTCTTCCTCCAGTGCCAGCGTAATAAAGGTTAGCTGGATTCGGTTCCTCTCCCCTGTAATTATCAGCCATGTGCAGTTGGCATAGTTGGGATAGCCATGGGGAAAACCAGGAGACTCTATGGTCCCATTCAGGCCTTGGACTACACCACCACAGGACTCAGCTGGAAGGGAGAGATGAGAATAAACATATTAGATTTTTTTTAGAAAAAACCTTTGTCTACAACCTTTCTGCCTACAACATATTATACAGTCCAGAATACAGTCCAAAATACATATTATTCAAATTCTTTGTAAAATGTTTAGAGATATTATAACAGTAAATCATAAAAAAAATCTAATAGTTGAAATATACAGGAATAAAGTAAACATAGCTAGATGTGCTATATTTAATATTAAAAACAATAACGACTACCTCTTTAACAAATTATAAATAAATGCAATTTTGTGCAGTTTACAAAATAAGTAGCCTAATTGATTAATCAACCCCAAACTTTTATAAATAGTATCTTGTTTTGTATGGTTTTACAACACAAAACATTTTTGATGAAGTCACTTGCAACTAAACGCAGGAATTTACTGTACCAAAGATGAAAGTACAACTCATTCCTCTGAAATGCGGTGGATAAGAAGGTGACAGTGTGGGAAAACAAAAGGTGTCACACTGTGACGCACTGTGCCTCGAGTCATTGAGGTTATATTCTCCTCTTTCACTATATTAACAACCCCTTGAAGCATGTTTTTCCTCCCTTCTCCATCATTTCTACTCTCCTACCTCATGAAAAGTCTAAACCCTTACATCTGAACTATAGACAGAGCACATAGGACAGTGTGTGTGAGGAAACCCAACATGAAACCCAGCAGTTATTGCTTCTAAAATAGTGATGACTATTGATCTAATAACCTGGGGTCAGGGAGAAAACACATTTCTTTACTCCCACACTCAGATACTCAAGGGGCGACAATCAACTTGGTCACATCGCAGTCATGTAAAAAAAATCAAAATTCACTCATCAGACTCCTGTCATACACAAACACAAAAATTAGGAATAGTTAAAAATTTGGTTAAATTGCCGTTAGGTGTGAGTGTGTGTGTGCATGGTTGTTTGTCCTGTGTGTCTCTGTGTTGCACTGTGATGGACTGGTGACCTGTCCAGGCTTGACCCCACATCTTGCTCAATGACCGCTTTAGATAGGCACCAGTCCCTTGCAACCCAACAAGGATAAGCTGGTGAGGCCTTGATTGAATGTTGGTTCATCAATGCGCCTGCTTTATGAGCGGTTGTGTAAATATAGAAGACACTTCCTGTATCTCATTTTGTCTTTCTTTATTAAATAAGATAAAACAACGCTCATCGTAACAAAACAGATGTTCTCACTTGTGTTAAAAGGCACAAAATCCACAAGAGCCCATAATACACGAGCTAAGGATCTCTATTCACAAGCTAAAACGGACAAGCTGCTAGTTACAGAAGAGCATGTATACGTGTACACTCTCCTGTGCAAATACGCAAACTTCAAGCCATCTGGCGTGTCCAGATTAATTTCAGATTGTTCTCCACTGTCTTTCCAACCCAATTCACCTCTCCCCCGTAGTCGTATTTGTGTTCGTCTCTCATTCTGTCTTCAGTTGTCTCTCTTTCCTTCTGTCATCCCTTCCGCTACTTGATCCCCCTCTGCCTCCTCTTGAGCAGATGGGATAAGCAGAATTCAGCAGACACTTGCAGCAAGCCATATTGTAGCACCATACTTAGGGGATATTAAGAAGTCCATTGCTTAGCTTCTAAGTAAATCTAGCATCAAGCTCTTCTACTGTTTTTTTTTTTCTATGTTTAGTGAGTGTATTTTCTTCAGCACATATTTCTCTTTACCAAAGTCAATGTCTTGTTGCAGCTGAAGAAAATCTTCTGAGTTTACATTAAAACATCGTTATTATTAGAGAGTAGGGATTGGCTGATTTCTGGTTTCAGAGTGTAAAGTTATAACATTTTTTTTTTTAAGTTTTAAAAAAGTCATGGTTTCAAACATAAAGTTGCACCAGAGCCTTTCAGCAGTTTATGCTCATTTTCTAAAAATCCTAGAGACAGTGGAGCCTTTCTATGTGCTTCCTTTTCTGCAGCTGCAAGCTGGCAGTCAGGTGTACATGATGAAGAAATTGGGAGGAGATTAACTTTCCCCTTTTTTTTTAAAGTTATGAAATCAGCCATTTCAAAATGCTGTCTTTTTGGTTGCAAAAACCACAGATACTCAGGTTTTTGCTATCCGAGGAGCACAATCCCACACTCTTAAGGTAATGCTAAATTGAAAAACACACTGGAAAGAATCAAAGAGTTAGGATGTATGTCAATAAAATCAACAGCCTACTTGCTACTGAGAAAGATAACTCCTAAATAACCAGATAGCATGCATTTGTTTAGTCCCCAATTTTACTTTACAAAAAGCTAAAACTTATCTGTAAGCATGTTTTCTTAAGAACTACTACTAAACTTTGCTGGTGTTGCTTTTGTCTTTTTGTTTCATAACCCACTTTACATTAATTGTCAAAGAAATCAAAATATATTTTAAAATGTTAGTTAACACTGACTTTAAATCTCTTTTTAGTATTCAATATTAAGTCAAAGTTTCAAAGAATGATCTTAAGAAATTCAGTAAAAATCATTTGAGCAGAAAAAGTAATAGCAATATTGTTTTTGTTTTTAAATTATAGAAATTTGATCATGCTATAAATATACACTTTTTAGTTTGTTTTATATTAAAACCCAAACAAATACTTATGACCATCAAATTCTAACATTGTTATTTAAGATAATCAAATCATCATGCCAGCCCATTAGATCATTTAGCATAAAATGTTTGTAGTTTTAAACTAATCAGCTATCTTTTTTGCATGGCTAGACAATTTGTACCATCTTTCCAACATTAGAAAAATCTAGTGAATCTAGTGTTTTGTAAAGGCCAGCATCAAGCACCTGCTGATGAAGGACACCAGTCATCCAATGGTTAGTGACCTTCCTTCTAACAAATATAAAGCCATAAACAAGCTCAATTTTCACCTTCCCTGGCCAAAATAGACACATTCTGTAGTTTTGATCATTACAATTTGACAAATAACTTGTTGATAAAATTTGCTAAATAGAAATCATCACACTCCTGGTGTAAAACAAATGAACATGAAATAAAAGATAAACTGTAATATACACTAAAAGTTTAATGTTGTTGCAGTGTTTAACACTCTCTCTAAGTAGTTTTCATTTTCATCCTAATATATCACTTTTGTCTCATGATTTTAAAGATTGGATAAAATTATTTTTTATTGCCTAATTTGCTTTCAGTTAAGTTGCTTCACCTGGACAAAATGTTCCATCTGAGCCATGGACTGGTAAGAACGAGAGAGAAGAAAATGCTCAATATGTGTGTGACATTCACCGATCTTCGTGTCTAAAAGATGAGTGTGAAATAGCCACTCCAAACACATGCAGATAAAAGTGTGCTGTCATGAACACATGGACACTCAAGTTGCAGACATGAATTCATAGATGCCCCTTGTGTGTTATGGGGAGTAGGATGACTAGCTTGCATGGCTTGTGAGGGACTACACAGCATTTTATCCTACCCCAGAATGTCCCTTTCTCATTTTAATTGTTTAGGAGGTGGCAAATCAATGTGGCTCACCCAGACCGCCCATCATGCAGGAACCACTACCAGTCAGCAATCCAACCTAAGCAACTTTAAACCAAACCTTCTGCACATAAAAATTAACTTTTGTCCAACAAGTGTAACCCTTCAATTTTGGGGTTTTTAAATGGACTGTGTTTTTGCATGAATCTTTAGACTGTTACATTTTAGCTGAGATAATGCAACAGAGGCGAAGCACCCAAATAGAACCTGACCACAAGGTCCCCGACTAATAAATCAAATGCTTGCCTCTTCTTTCCACAGTGTCCCCGGCCACAAATCAAATGTTTCTCTCCAGGTTACGCAGTGGAGAACTATTGACTGCAGTGATTCAATACTGGCAATGAAAAAGTAGAGAAGAGAGGACAGGACAAGAGAAGAGAGGAATCTGCTGTCGGTTTTTCTGGTGTCATTGTTTTATCTTCCTCATTCCCTCAATACATCCTTCTCCCTTCTTTTGTGTCAACCCTATTCTTATTTTCATTATCTTGAAGTCAAAATCATTGTTTTTGTCCAGTGTTATGATTATCTGTTTCCCCTCTCGATCTGTCTATCTCTATCCAATTCCTTGACCATTCTCAACTCTTTATTACACCCGTATTATCACCATCTTTATTCCTATGCATCTCTTCCTGCTTGTAGCTCAGCACCTCAATCTCCATTCCCCTTGCTGTTGTTGTACCTCCTCTCCTCTTCCTACCTTTGTCCTGCTCATCCCCTCATCCCTCCTGCTCTTCCTGCATTCTACTTCCACCACAATTATCTCTGTATTAGTCTCATCGCATCTCTCCCTAAGTGTCATTATGTTTCCTCCTCGCTGCCTTGCTATTATTATCTCTATGTCATATTGCCTCTCTCCCGGTGTCATTATATCTTTCTCCTGTGTTTCCTCTCTTATCCTGCTAGTGTTGGGTTGTTTTTATTCCACCCACCCACTTGCTATATTTATCACACAATGAACAAATACCACAACCTCTCTCTGTCTGTCTTTTTATCCAATGCCAGCACTTGCAGTCTCTGACAGTCCAGTGTCAAACTGTTTAAAATGTGGGCAACTGCAGTTTGATTTGGGGCATTTAGGGTTTTCACCGGGATAAAAGCAAGTCTTCACAGTCAATTATGAATGTGAACTAGACTAAAAATAGCTTGAAGAAATATATTAATTATCTTAATGACAATATGTAGACACATGACATACTCCTTAGCACAGAGGATATTACAAATTGCATCTTAAGGCAAAAAAACTAATCTTGACAACACATTTTTGTCAATTTCATTTGTGGATAGTATCAATAATACAAAAGATAACACAGTTTGACTGACAAATTTGTATTTTAGCACAAACATTATTCCCAAAGAGTTTGTAGGTTAACAAATGTTTCAGTTAATGGTCAACAGAATAATCATAGATATCTAAAGTCCAGCAAAGCCCTATTTCCTGCAGTCTTGATTAGGTTTGTCTTAGTACGTCAGCTTATCAGCTGATAATTTAAAATGTTTTGCCATCATTCTCCTGAACAATTCTCTTGCACACTTAATCAGCATGAAAACATGTGAGTTAATAATTTTTGTATGGTCTGTTTGAAAGAATATGAATGCGGAACTCGTGTGAGTCCTTTGTAAAGCACGCTCCATGTAAATGTTATTAAAACTAAACTTAATTTTTTCCCGAAGCAAGTTGCAAATCTTCTTTTGTAAAAACGCACCCATGAACCCATCGGGCTTTTTCAGCTTCTCTGTCACTCCCTGTTTAACAACATTTTCTAACTCTGTTCTGTAAGCACATAATGTTTAATTTAATACATGTCATCTGTTTATAAGTGTCATAGTGCAGATGATGCCATCTTTTCTACATTACATGTCTGTGTAGTTTTTACTTTTGTCAGTTTTCGAATGTTTTCAAAACACACACTGGTAAAAGTCAACTGTGTTGCACAGAAGTGCTTCACAGAATTACATTGTCTTCTGGAAATATGTTAATCATTTAATGTGTTATTGCTTTGAATATGTACAGAATATATAAATGGTCATTATTCCAGGGATTCCAAAACCTTATGATTTCTAGATCGCGTCAAAGGTCCAGCACAACAAGTTATTAGGAAATCACCTTTATTAAATTAGTTTACAGCTTGCAAAGAAAAGAAATTGCGCTCTATTACTAGAAATGTTTGAATGTGACCTTAAGCTGCCCAGATTTTTGACAGTCAAGTGCAATGAGCCCTTAATTTTTTAAGAAAATGTAATTACTCTTCATGCCTCAACAAAAAATTGCCTTTCTTTACACCTGAGAGTAAAGAAACAAAAAAGACTTGACTTAAATTGTAACTGGACACACATACACCAAAGCAACCGAAGTTAAAGTTAAATAGACAGGTATAATACACATCAATCTAATTTGGAAAAAAAACTGTCTACAGTTGTCTTTAATTTTAGTTTTACTAAATAAACACAGTCTTTAACCTAAAAAGCATCTAATCATGTGTGCAACATATGACATCTCCTCAGTTAAAATTAAGTTTGTGACAAATTTTATGTTTTTGTAAAACTCTTAAAAATCCTAATTGTTACAGTATTTGTAATAAAAAAGCTTCACATGTTTCTGTTAAAGTAAAGAAATTGTCTACATGTTCTGTCACTAGATTGTGTGGCCAATAATCCTATTCAGAATACTTCATTTCTTTTTGAGAGCAGACGATATTTTGTCTCTGTGGAGTGTCTACACATCCTTCCCTGCTCCAACACTCAATTAGCTTAGTTTCAGAAAGGTGCTATAATGTTCTAACAACACCTTCCCTATAACACTCCTAGTTGTATTTGTCATTTTTGAATGATGACCTTTCAGCACTTATAGCTACAAAAGGTCTTTGATAAATATGCATCTGGTTCCTCTGATGAGCTTTGCACAAAAACTTAAGAGAACAAGTTGTTATCCAGCTTCAGCAAAAAGCACTTTGCTTTGAATATTGTAATTATAAATGTATAGTGTTATGGCAACTTGCTATGCTGTGCCCTAAAAAGAAGGTTTGGACTGGGTATGAATTGACTTGCTTATGTCTCCACAGCCAGATCAAAGTCCAGAGTTTAGAAATCATAGATCTATGTCGTTAAAGCCCTCCACGGCCACTGCGATCTTTAGCACTCTCATTAGGAGTACAGGCCTGTCTGGCTGGAAATCTTCTGCAAATACTACTATGGATAGTTTCTCTGGGTGTTCTTTGTTCTTGATTTTAAGCATATTATTCATAACTTTCAAACCACTTTGACCACTGGGATTTAAAAATGTTAACTTGACCTACAGCAGTGCTGGTTGAGGGACAGGGTGTGCGTTTTCACCGGCCACATGACATGCTTGGGATATTAAGAGTCATTTGTCATATTCAGCGTGACTCACCCAAATACACACAAAACGTTGCCCCAAAGGAATCAAGGCTACCTCCAGAGTAAATCCCAACTGCTGTCAGCATGGAATAGGGGTTGCTGTCTGAGATAGCACAGACTGGTAGGGATGGATGATATTTGTGTGTGTGTGTGTGTGTGTGTGTGTGTTATTTTTTTTTTTTCTGTTTTGTGCAGTCTGACATTAGATAAATTTGCTAATTAACTAAACTTAGGACATTTAAAAGTTCAGAACTTAAAAGTCAGAAAATAATGCAATGAACAAAAGTGCAAAATCTATAACTCTCATTACTTGACACAATGAATTAAAACCTAAAACATATTTGCTTTGCATCATAGAAGCTTTATGAACAGACCTGCACAACCAGACAAGATTAGAGATCATAGTCCTAATTAGGCATGAGCCAGTATAACTGTGAATTTCACAAAACCTCTCACTAATGCTAACCTTTCAAATATATTGATTATTATGGTTGTAATATTGTTATGTACAACATCTCCTCATTGTTATTTTCATTTTATATTATATATCGTTTTTAAGTTTTTTTGTGCAGAGTATTTTGGGGAATGGAGGATAGTCAGTGCTCCTCAGAAAGAGGCACTAACCCAGGGCACCAAATAATGTAAGAACCATAGGAAGAGTAAAACAAAAAGTTTAGCTGTTGTAAAACCGTGATGCACTTTGAAGCCAGTAACTCACAAATGTTTAGTCCTCGTTTTTAGAATTATTTGCCATTTGTATTTCTGTGAAGTCAAACATTATTGATCCATTTGGTGATGTCACTTTTAAAGCTCTTGTGAAGGTGATTCCTTACTATGGTTCCCATTTCATTAGGTCCTTAAACTTACAATTCATGATTTCTCAGCCACATGTGGGCATTCAAAACCAGTCTAAACATGGGATTTATATGTTACATTATTACCACTGTGAGCAACAGCAGCTTTAGTTTAAGGTCGTGCATCTTGCTGTTTCTGAATAAAAAATCATTCCCTTTGGAGTGATTTTATTTCTTTGCATCTCCTTGGGGAAATATTTAACTTTATAGCTGCTCAGTGCGCCACCATGTTTACCAGCTATTCCATAACTTTGTCTGTATGCCATAAAAAGGTGTGTCCTTGAAAGCAGCTGCCTGAGGCAACAGAGATGACACCATGAGAGCAAGTAACTGTGAAGCGTAACAGTAAAACTGCTGGCCTTAGTGCTAACAATGACCTAATAAATGCTCCTGAGGAAAAGGTTTAGAGCCAAGTGGTAATTCACTGTGTTCCTCTGCAACATTGTGTATGAAACATCATGAAAAGGATTAATAATAACATAACAGTTATTTTCAGTAATCTGAATTTGTATGTATTCCCTTTGGTTTTTGACAGTCCAGCAATCAAACTCTCACTGATTACTTTATCTTACATGGATCTGCATTGGAGCCAGTGAAGGTTAGCTCACCCAGAGAAATAAAACCAGGTTAGATATGACACTAAAAATGAGTAATTCCAAACCGCATCTTTCAGTGAGAGATTGCATTTACCTTATTGTGGAGATAGGCTTTTAAATTCCTCTGCATGCTTGAAATGTTGACCTATAAATGTGGCCCACACACATACAGTCCAAACATACACACAAGCAAACACAGAGCAGTGTATTCTGCTATTTGAGGCTGGTTGGGAATATCAAATTCATGAACTCAGCAATCTGCCGAACATGTGTTAAAGCAAGGCAAAGGCAAACAAAATGGGTGATGTGAACAAGTGGCGGTAAGCAGTCCTCTGTATATTTGTGAAACATGCTTGTAGGTTTCTGTGTAGGCTAATGGCCTTGGATATAAGGAGTCTCTCTGTGATAAACTGTGCTATAATGCTGAGCTGTTCTAATAAACTATAAGCTAGAACTAATGGTCAACACTTGTTCGATCTGTTATTGCTGACAGAACAACAATAGCTGCACGGAAAACTCAACAGTTTCCCTTCAGTGTTTCCTTTCATCTGTATTCTTTGTTTTGTTATTTCAGTTTTTTTCTCTCACACCATCTTTAATCTTCTCCCCTTCTCTCCAAAGATATTTTCTCTGACAGTTGAAATCAATCGCTTGTTTCATCTGACAATAACGCAGCTTTTGCTGCAAACAGTCAAACAAATGAAAGCAATTCTCTCGCCTAATCCCAATGACAAGGAGCAGTGGCTATTTCCTCTTTTCTAAGTAAAAAACAACTTGCTCCCTTTTAAATAAAAGAGAACAGACTTGTCTCGGCTTAAATAAACCTCAAACTTTTAATTGGAATTGTTTAAAGTAAAGTTCAGTCGTTTCATATTAAAACATCATGTTCTGCTTTGTTTGTCAAGGCTGAAAACGTCCATATACAGTTATATAAGTATAAATATTTTGATACTTAGCAGAAAAAGGAAAATTATAAAGCTAAATAAGACTGTAAAGCAGCATAAGCAGGTGATTAAATATAACATGGTTAACGAATAAACTACTAACATGTCACAAATAACCATGAAGCAACACTGCAAAGAATAGACCTGTGGGTGGTTTTTGTGTAATAATTTTTGAATATGTCTTCCCATCTATCTATTGGCAGTAATTCTACAATAAGAACATACACATTACAGCGGAAAAAATTGAAAACCAAATTACTCCTTTATAGAGGAATCAGAAACTTTGCAGTCCAGGTGTCTCCCTTATAGTTTTATGATAATTCCTATTAGACAATATTCTTGCTGTGAAAATGATCCACTGACAGAGCCTTTCAGAAGTAATAATGCCCCTTTTATCTTTTTCATATTTTGGGCCGTTTCAATCAAAAACTTCAGTATATTTTGTTGCGATTTACATAATATATCATAACGATGTAGGACATGATGGATTTTTAAAATGTTTGCAAATAAAAGTCTGAAAAGTTTGCCTTCACTTTCAGACCCCTAAATAAAATTGAGTGCAACCTCCTGCCTTCAGAACAACTTCAGAAATTAGAGTCCATCAGTGTGTAATTTAATTTCAGGATAAATCCAGCTGTACTAAAGAAAAGTAGACTGAGTGGAGGAGCTGCAGACATCTACAGATCAGGTGGAAGAATTTTCTAACATGAAAACTATTAATGTAGCAGTCAACAAATATGGTCTTAATGAAACAATGGAAGGAAGAAAGCTATTGTTCAAACAAAGTCATAAGAGGATAAAGATTGTCCTAAAAGATGTAGTAGATAAAGCAAAAGGATGGAAGAAGGTGCTCTGGTCAGATGAGACAAAAATTGACATTTTGTTCTACATGGAAAGTGCTGTATGTGGGAGAAAACTAACAATGCACATGACTCTCAATACGTTCCACCATGAAACATGGTAAAGGCAGCATCATCCTTTGGGGATGGCAACCTTCAGCACGGACTGGAAAGTTGGTCAGAGTTTACAGAAAGGTGGATGGTACTAAATGCAGGGTGATCCTCCAAGAAAATTTGTTTTTTATTTGCAAAAACATGATGAAAGCATGTTTTTGCTTTTTTTCATTCCACTTCTTCCACTCGATTACATAAAATCTCAATAAACTACCAATAGGTTTGTGGTTGTACTTTGACAAACCATTGACATACCTAAGCAGCCATATTGTTTCTGAAAGAAAGGTAATACCAGCAGACCATTTTAGCAAGAGCTTGTTTGTTAGTGTCATACTCAGCAACAACTGTCACTGCGAAAATAAATAGTAAAAATCCCTTTCAAAATATCCAGATAATAATTTTCGAAATTGCATTTTAGAGTGTGGATTTGTCATAAGAAATCAAAAATAAAATGATTTATGTGATTATTTAGTTGATTGGCATTTGCATTTTGTTGTTAAATTATTGCTGTGTAAATGTCTGTCCTCTTGGTCTGTGTTCAGAGCAGAAGAGAGGCAGATAAAGTTCCCTTTAGACTCATGGTTCTACCAATATTCATTATCAGGGAATTTTCTAAAAAAACAAAAAAGTTAATTATATATATATCCAAATAACAGCTCACATGAATGTTGGGGTTTGCCTTATAAAAAGGCTGTAGCAACTCAGGATCTTGACTTCAGGAAATTGATGTGCACATTTTTCTAGTTACACATTCTGGCTGGTAAGCTTGTTGTCAACATTTTCTGGGAGTCATGAAGTCCCCATGGTCAGAATAATGGAAATGCTGAAATGCTTGAAAAGGAAAAAAAACAACTGCTTATTCAAACAGAAGCTTAAAATGTGAGAAACTCTCAATATTTACCTTTCAGTTTAAAGATAGGCATATGACAGAAGTAATCATTTTAATCCTGGTTTCTAAACACCCTAACCACAACACATTGTGTCTAAACTGGGACTAACTTTCAGTAATTCAGTTATAAATATTTCAACTTTCTTTCTCCAGTGAAATAAATTGGCCTCGGTCACCTCTAATATTTACCAAATCAGTTACACCTGCAATGCCTCTTTATTTTACAATCCTAGTTGGGATTTAATAAAAAGGTTAGTTTTTGTTCTTTGCCTGTGTTTCGGTCTCAAGTGTCTATTGGTGGTCATGGATTTTTGTGTCACCTTTGTACATCAGAGAAGACGAGACAAGAAAGTGAAAGAGTGGGCAATTAACAAACAGGTCTCAAGCTGTGCAATCAAAATGGATGCAATGATTTCACACGGACAGGAAACTACAACAGCTGCTGTTCACTGGCTGTGTTAGCTGTCCAACTGTTCACCACAGTTATGGACACACAGGCATGGATTAGATCCAAGCTTGATTAAATAGTTTGTTTAAAAGAAACATGTTTCTTTGAACAACTTGCATGTCGGGCTAAAACATATTTCCAAAATCATAAAAGCTTGCTTAAATTGGGGCTAAAAATTCTGAAATTATTCACTGTAAACTTTCATGCTAAATTTCTAACTAGGCATGAGCCGCAGTGTGATAACCTTGAGAAAAATACTAGTTTTACAGTATTACCATATTAACACAAACATTTAAAGGTAAAATGTATGACATGATCTAATTGTTTTAATTTGAAACAGAAAGTCAGTCATCATTGTTACAGTTCTGGTTGTATTATTTATGCCCTTTATTTAGAGCTCTTTTAAAGTTAGTCCCAAGCAAACATATTGCATAGACAGGAATGGTAACCTAAAGCACGTGCTGCCAATAGTTCTCCAGGCGTAGGTGTTACCTTCATAATCCTCTTGTGGTGGCATTCCCACAGCATGATTCTGCCACCACCATGTATTTTTTTTTTTTCACACCATGACAGTGCATCCTTTATGCAACCGGAAATGTTTACAAAAAGGCTAATTTTGGTTACCCCCGATGACATCAACCAGCCCATGTCCATCACTTACCCCTTCATTCCTTTTAGTACAATTTTACAAGTCTATGTTTTTCGGGCAAGCAGAATCGTCTGAACCAACTCTGGCAATATTGGGGAGATACAGCAGTCATTCAGCTCTCCCTGCCTCAGGTCTCCTTTTGGTTGAACATTACATGATAAATGTATTATTCATTTCAGACTCAACCACTCTAAACACCGGCTTCCATCCTTAATATACACGGGTAAAGAAGAAGTATGAGAACCATTCACAACTAATGATATTTTTAGGAATGTCAATATACACTAACCTCTTCATCTTTAAGGTCATTTATTTCATCCACTCAACGGTTCAGTCAAATGTCCAAATCAAGGCAGTTATTGCACTGTTCAATTTGTTATTGCACTCTATTCTCCCAACTTCATGTCAGCAGTTTAACAAAATGCTGGTTTTTTTTTCAGTCCTTGCCCTAGATGTACTATGACCTTTGATTCCAGAGTGTTTTTAAAATCTACTGTAAAGTAGATCCCAGCTGCTGCAAAATGATCACAACCACTCAGTTTATTTAAATAGCAAATTTGTATGAATTTGTATTGCTTCAGAGTAACATTTGATGTACATGCCACAAGGCTGGGATTGTTACTTCATTTACCCAGGTGGTATAAACTCCAGATAAACTAATCACACTGGTTTTTGGTTCCTGAACATCTTCAAACTGCATCTGATGGAAAGAAAAATATTATGTTGAAAAGAATTATGCTTCTATGCACTTTTAATTTGTTTATTTGCTTGCATTTTAAAATATAAGATCATTTAAGTTCTGAAAGTTGTGGGAAATGTATAGTCATAGTCCCAACTGTGCAAGCATACTGGTAAGATACTTGACATTTGATACTGGCAAACATAATGTCATGGTGGAGCATTTTCTTACAGCAGACTCACACTGCTGCGGCTTCATATTTGCTTGAGGCCAGTGGTTAATTTCTTGCCTGCATGGGTTTTATAATGTTGCATTTTGGAGTGATGTTGCCTATCCAATATTAGGAAAAGGGTACAAATTAGGCGGGGTCAGAAGTGACTTGTTATAGAGAAGACAGTCATAAAAAACTAATTTGTGTCTGCTTGGACACATTTTAATTTAAATATGACTCCTGTTCAATGATTTCACCATATGTACAAACAATATGAAAATATGAATAGTGATTATTGAATTATTCACAAAGATTGATGAGCAGCATATTTTTACTAGAATTGGTTGCATTATATGTAAGGCTTTTTTCATTAGTCTGATTTTTTTTTTTTTTATCTGAAAAAAAACAACTGAACACTGTTTTCTGAAAAAAAAAAAACTTTTTATTTTTAAATTCTGCAGAACTTTCACCCACAAGGATCCTCAGTTGATTGTGTGATTGAGGCCAAATTTTCCAAATAGGAAAGCCCAAAAATATACAGGTTTTTATCAAATTGTGTGCATCCACATCTGCTCATTACTACCAATAAACATTTGCTCATCTTAGTCCATGCTCTTTTTGCAGTAAATCTGCAGGTACACTGAGGCCTACAACATCTGATCCTGAAATTGCACAAAACCCTGTCAGATATAGGCAAAGCAACATAATTCAATGAATCTAAAGCACAAAAATGGGACCTTCTGAGAAAGGAGAGATGGTGAGACTTAAATAAAGAGAAGAGAGAAGGAGACATAAAAAAGAAGTGGAATATGAAGAGGAGAAAAAGAGAAAAAATTGTTATTTCTTCTCAAAGACAGAAGACAGAAAAAGAAAGCAAAAGAATACAAAGAGTGAAACCCCCTCTTCCATCGCACACAGAGAAATAAAAACTTGTGTCGTTACCAGGGAGGATACTTTCATCCTGGTGTTTCTATAGCAACAGTTTCCATTTTACTGACAGAACAGTTATTATGCAACATGCAAGAAATGCTAAAAACAATCTGATATGATGATTGTTTGTTGAACATTAGCAAAGAAAAATATAAAAAGTAGTAGACAATGTCATTTAAAAAAGTCAAATAACTTTACTTTTAGATCTCTTAAATGAGATATGTTGAATGTACTGAATTTAAATAATAACGTGAACAAAATTAAATAAGATACAAAAAATATAGTTTACTATATTCTTTTTGGAAAATCAGTAAGCTACAACAGGAAATGCTTCTGAGCCAAGAGAGACAGCCTACAAAGAGGGCTGAGACTTGAAAGCGGACCAGCAGCAACTTTTATTGCATGACCTGTTCTGAAACATTTTTTGAGGAAAGACTTGCTAAACAGATACAGACTCTTCAGGTAAAAGCAGTTTTAGTTTTTTCTGGTTTTTTTGACATATTTCTTTTTCCTATATCGTTCACATTTGTTGTTTGCAGTTTGATTGGAACTGTTTAAATTTCTTGTTAACTGCAAACAACAAATAAAAAATATATAAATAATGCATCTCTTCATTAAGACAGAGGTCATGTTCATTTACAATGTTTTGGGTTTTTTTTTCTTTTTTTTATGATTTATATGAGCATAAGGCTGCTTTTATGCCATTTCCTATCTCGCCACTCATGTTGGCAAATCTGAAGCCCCATTTAAGGTGGATTAAAACATGAAGAAATTTTATGAGACATCAACTTCTGTCACATCTATGTGAAGTACGTATATGTCTCATTTATCATACACCAATGTTACAAACATCACATGTGCATTAGAATTAATGGTGTACCAGTGAAGTGTGGTGCTTTGTAAACAGATTATGTTTAGCTTTGATATAACCATCTAATTTTTGTTCTTATGACATACCTGACCATCTTGGGATCACAGTTCAATTATCTTTGTGCAAACTAGTGTTGTAAAGTGAATGCATTATAATATAACTGGGATCAAATGTAAATGTATGTAATCTGTTGTTACGATTGAATTGATCTGATTAGTACGGTGGCCGGGGGGTGCAAAACACTTTTACAAGTACCGAAACAAATTTACATTTCAGAAAACACTTTTACATTTCAGAAAATCAACCGGAAAGGGAATGTACCAACGCCGAGGCTGACCCGGAAGTCAGCCTCAGGGGCTGCATCCTTCGAAGGCCGTATTTGTAGGCCGATTAAGTTACAGCGCTGCGACGAAGGCTGTCCCAATTCATGAATCATGACTCCTTCAAATGCGGCCGACAAATGTGTCCTTCTTTTGCCCAATTTGAAGGATGGGTCGTGAGCATCCTTCGCGGCCCCTCAATTCCCATCATTCATTGCGGGTCGAAGCGGATTGGTCAAGCAGGGGAAGCCATGGCGCACCATAGCAGCAAAAGCTGTGAGTAAATCTTGGAAAATTACACTTTCTGTGACACAAATTAACTTCTACAATGTTTTTAGTGCGGGAATATAACTATGTAGACGTGAATTATCTGCTTGATTTATCTAGACATCGCTTAATTTCAAACGTGCTCCGACGTGTTCGGAGTTTTCCGTTCCCACCGTAGTAACTGGCTTGCCTCGCCAGTCCTACCGGTGGTGAGGTGAGCGAAACTTGGAGAAATCTGACCGGATTCCCGGCACTAAGCTCCAGCTGGCAGTCATCACAGTGAATGTTTAACACAAGTGATTTCTAACAGTTTATGTTATTATTTTTTTAATTGTTACTGAAAATCGATTTAACATTTCAGGTGATATTAAGGTTAACCAGAATAAATGGACAGTTTTATGTAATCCAACTGTATTGCTGGACAGTGTGATTGAGAATAAATAAGCTTTTCAATATTAAATTTTAATGAAGAAATGTGCTATATGTTTTAAAGGTTTATTTATAATTCAGTTAGCATTATAATTTCTGATTCCAGGTACAATCCAGAGACAATCATGTTCAGGTAAAAAAGATGTTTGATTTAACTAGCCAATAAACAAAGAGATAGCAACTTTATGGCTAATGTGTGTCAACATTTTATATATATATATACATATACAACAACTTTCAATTTTAAGATAGATGGGAATTATAAGGTATTTGATCCCCTCTGGCTGTTCTTAGATAATTATATAACAATGCAGTGTTTTTGGTGTATTGGTATCTACTTGCTTTGATCACTTAAAATATCCAAAAGCATGCCTTAAAAATAATGTGTTTTTCCATCTCCTTTCTTCCCTTTTCTAGACCAGACCTCTTTACTGCAGGATCAACCTGAGTGTCCCAGTCCTGAATCGCTTCTTCAACCAGGAGGACACCAGGCCTGATTTTCGGCTGAGCAGGGAGTCTCTGGCAGTGCTGCTTAATCTTTTGCACCAGGATAGGCGACATGGATGGGGTGCTACTATTGAGACCTTGGTTTTTCATTTCTGGCTGGCAAGTGGCACATCCTACAGAGTGGTCTGCAGAGTGTTTGGGATGCCTCGCTCTACTGTCCATCGCATCGTCCACAGAGTTACAGAGGAGATCGTGGCTATTCGTCACCAGGTCATCTACCTTCTAAAGACCCCTGAGGACTTAAGGCAGTGTCCCATGGGTTTGCAGGGCTGGCACGCCACAGAGCTTTTCTTAAAGCTATGGGTGCAATTGATGGCTGCCATATCCTCTTCAGGTGTCCAAGCAGCCCTGATGCTCAGTGCTACAGGAACAGGAAACTCTTCCCTTCCATAATCCTGCAAGCAGTTTCTGAGAGCCATTTTATTGACACGTATGTGGGTTGGCCTGGGTCAGTGCATGACTCTAGGGTGCTCCGCCACAGCCCACTGTACAGTTTATCCTCCTCCAGGGCATTTTATCCTTGCTGATGGAGGGTACCCATGCCTCCAATATCCACTCCCCCTCATCACTCCCTACAAGAGGACAAGACAAGGTGTGGGAGCCCAGCGCTTTAACAGCCATCATTCCAAAAACACGCTCTATAATAGAGCGTGTTTTTGGAATGATGAAGACCAGATTCAGGGCCATCTTCCTGCAAGCGCTGGAGGTGCACGACACCTTTGTACCTCACGTAAGTTTTGACCTAGATCCATTTTATATATACATTATAGATAATATATACACATACACATATATGCACCCTCTTTTAAATTGTTTTCAGGTCATAACAGCATGCGCAATCCTCCACAACATCTGCCTTGGTGCTGGGGATGTCATGGCCCCAGAGGATGACCCAGAGGAGGCTGTAAAAGAGAATGAGGGTGAGGTTTGGACTGAGACAGTCAGCATTGCTCTCTGGTAGGACCAGCTTTCAGCTGAGGTGTCCTGGAGGAGGTACCACCAGAACATGACTACTCTGTCCAGCCAAGTATAATATTATAGATGTGATTAATTTTTGAGGGGTATAACTAATTGTAATATTTTGTGAGCACCATCTTCTAATTCTGCATTTTTCCGATTACCTCTTAGTGATGTGGCAGCAGTCAATTCAGCCAGCCCTTTAAACCCACTTGATGGACGATACCGTGGACAGCAGAGAGAGGCATCACAAACATCTGCAGACCACCTGTGTGATGCTTCGCTCACCATCCAGAAAGACTAACCATAGGTCTCAGTTGCAGCATCCCATCCAAGTCTCTGACCTTGTGAGAGATTTAGCCACACCTCCAAAGACTTTCTGTTCAGAAAGACATCTGCCTCTTTGTTCTGTTGAAGAGGTGTTCCAGGAACCAGTCACTCAGGTTGATCCTGCTGTCGCCATTGTAAATACTTGTATAGTTTTATTTTATTCCTTTTGTCTTGTAATCTTGATCTGTTTGAATGTTTTCTTCCCCCATTCTGTTTAAAGTGTTGTTTGTATTTTTCATAATAAATTCTGTTTATAACTTTAAATGAAGTTGATGTATTGTCAGATCAAATGTAAATAACATTAGTGACAAAAACAATTTTGAAATTTATTAGAACACCTTAAAACTTTAAGAAACAATCTGAACAAAACTTAATATTTCTTATGTAGCACCTTATTTTGGTGCCATTCTTTGTGTCCTCCTCTCTTCTGGTTCTCTCTGTGCCCTCATGTCCTCCCTGATCAACTCCATCATCTCTGTCCCTCTTTCTTTTCTGACCCCTTCCTGCTGACTCACTGTCTTCCTTCTCCATCTGGTTGCCCACCGCTCCGCTTGGCCCTGGAGTGTCCTCAGGGATGGAGGCAATTAGGACAGGAGGTGTTGTGGAAGACCTCTGTCCCACCACCTCATCCATAAGGACAAACCAGGGCCAAGTAGCAGCAGTGGGCTTTTCACTGACTCCCTCTCCTGACCCTGGATACTTGCAATCCTAAAGTTAGATGGAATAAAAAAAAAAAATTGACTAAACAGAGAAACCAACAAGACTTTTAGAAATATTTTTTTATTTGTGTGTGACATGAGAACTTCTGAACATAATCTAAATTATTTTTTTTTTTCAAATTGTCCCACATTGTTTTGGCCTGCAAAGGGGGTGACCTTCCCCTGTTGGTCCATCTTGTCCAGAATTGTCCTAAACCGAAAGAAGTATGTTAATCACTGGATGGATATTTATGAAAGTTAGAAAGATAGGAGTTATTGAAACTGGACAGAAACCGACTGCAAAGAATGTTGTTATTGTACCTCCAAGCCATGGTGGGTGAGTTTTTAGCTCCAGTAAAAAGGTGGTGGTTCTCACCGCTGAGCTTAATAAACTGGCCCGTCTGCTCCTTTGTACCTAAAAAAAATATGAAAATACTAAAAAAAAAACTTCTTGCTTAATATCAGAGCAAAAATATAGCCTTTTTTAATTTTACATTTGTCTTAATTTGAAGAAAATATTTAAATATAACTATGCAAATGTCTAAAACAAGTTCTTTCAAACTTTTCACTTCTTTACTGATATTCACTTACATTTCGAGGTGTATTCCTCGTCGGGTTTACCTGGAATCAGAAATTATAATGCTAAATTAATTATAAATAAACTTTTAAAACATATAGCACATTTCTTCATTAAAAGTTTATATTAAAAAGCTTATTTATTCTAAATCACACTCTCATTTATTCTGGTTAACCTCAATATCACCTGAAATGTTAAATCGATTTTCAGTAACAATTAAAATAATAGCATAAACTGTTAGAAATCACTTGTGTTAAACATTCACTGTAATGACTGCCAGCGGGAGCTTAGTGTCGGGAGTCCGGTCAGATATCTCCAAGTTTTGCTCACCTCACCACTGGGAAGGCTGGCGAGGCGAGCCAGTTACTACGGTGTGAACGGAAAACTCCGAACACGTCGGAGCACGTTTGAAATTAAGTGATGTCTAGATAAATCAAGCAGATATTTCACGTCTACATAGTTATTCCTGCACTAAAACCATTGTAGAAGTTAATTTGTGTCACAGAAAGTGTAATTTTCTACAATTTACTCACAGCTTTTGCTGCTATGGTCCGCCATGGCTTCCCCTGCTTGACCAATCCGCTTCGACCCGCAATGAATGATGGGAAATGATGGGCCACGAAGGATACTCACGACCCATCCTTCAAATCGGGCAAAGTAAGGACACATTTGTCGGCCGCATTTGAGGGAGTCATGATTCATGAATAGGGACAGCCTTCGTCGCTGCGCTGTAATGTAATTGGCCTACAAATACGGCCTTCGAAGGATGCAGCCCCTGAGGCTGACTTCTGGGTCAGCCTCGGCGTTGGTACATTCCCTTTCCGGTTGATTTTCTGAAATGTAAAAGGGTTTTCTGAAATGTAAAAGTGTTTTCTGAAATGTAAATTTGTTTTCTGAAATGTAAATTTGTTTTCTGAAATGTAAAAGTGTTTTCTGAAATGTAAAAGTGTTTTCTGAAATGTAAAAGTGTTTTCTGAAATGTAAATTTGTTTTCTGAAATGTAAAAGTGTTTTCTGAAATGTAAAAGTGTTTTCTGAAATGTAAAAGTGTTTTCTGAAATGTAAATTTGTTTTCTGAAATGTAAATTTGTTTTGCATCTTGTTAAATTGTTTTCTGAAATGTAAATTTGTTTCGCATCCTGTTAAATTGTTTTCTGAAATGTAAATTTGTTTTCTGAAATGTAAATTTGTTTCGGTACTTGTAAAAGTGTTTTGCACCCCCGGCCACCGTAGATTAGACAACAGATCTTTTTGTTTTGTAAAATGCCTTGAGATGACGTGTTGTAAATTGGCTCTATATAAATAAACTGAACAGAGTTGAATTCTGTACACAGTGTATAACTCCACAGTGGAGAAAAAAATCTAATATCTGAATCATCCAGAATACAAGGCCAAGTCTCCTGCCATTTCAGCCACTCCAAGCATTCAACATGCTGAGCTGAGTGAATCTTCATTTGTGCAAACAGATCATCTGCATTACAAAGTATGCCATTGGACATTATTAAACAGAGACAAATTACTAAGCATCATTCATATGAATTAAAAAACAGATGTGCAAACAGTTTTCTAGCCAATGCCAATCTGAAATCCCCATCTATATGTTCGGCATTTCTGATTTTTCTGACTGAAACTTTTTAACAAAAATATTTAACAGCCTGTCTTAGCTGGAAATGACATTATATATACAGGTCCTTCTCAAAATATTAGCATATTGTGATAAAGTTCATTATTTTCCATAATGTAATGATGAAAATTTAACATTCATATATTTTAGATTCATTGCACACTAACTGAAATATTTCAGGTCTTTTATTGTCTTAATACGGATGATTTTGGCATACAGCTCATGAAAACCCAAAACTCCTATCTCACAAAATTAGCATATTTCATCCGAACAATAAAAGAAAAGTGTTTTTAATACAAAAAACGTCAACCTTCAAATAATCATGTACAGTTATGCACTCAATACTTGGTCGGGAATCCTTTTGCAGAAATGACTGCTTCAATGCGGTGTGGCATGGAGGCAATCAGCCTGTGGCACTGCTGAGGTCTTATGGAGGCCCAGGATGCTTCGATAGCGGCCTTTAGCTCATCCAGAGTGTTGGGTCTTGAGTCTCTCAACGTTCTCTTCACAATATCCCACAGATTCTCTATGGGGTTCAGGTCAGGAGAGTTGGCAGGCCAATTGAGCACAGTGATACTATGGTCAGTAAACAATTTACCAGTGGTTTTGGCACTGTGAGCAGGTGCCAGGTCGTGCTGAAAAATGAAATCTTCATCTCCATAAAGCTTTTCAGCAAATGGAAGCATGAAGTGCTCCAAAATTTCCTGATAGCTAGCTGCATTGACCCTGCCCTTGATAAAACACAGTGGACCAACACCAGCAGCTGACACGGCACCCCAGACCATCACTGACTGTGGGTACTTGACACTGGACTTTTGGCATTTTGGCATTTCCTTCTCCCAGGTCTTCCTCCAGACTCTGGCACCTTGATTTCCGAATGACATGCAGAATTTGCTTTCATCCGAAAAAAGTACTTTGGACCACTGAGCAACAGTCCAGTGCTGCTTCTCTGTAGCCCAGGTCAGGCGCTTCTGCCGCTGTTTCTGGTTCAAAAGTGGCTTGACCTGGGGAATGCGGCACCTGTAGCCCATTTCCTGCACACGCCTGTGCACGGTGGCTCTGGATGTTTCTACTCCAGACTCAGTCCACTGCTTCCGCAGGTCCCCCAAGGTCTGGAATCGGCCCTTCTCCACAATCTTCCTCAGGGTCCGGTCACCTCTTCTCGTTGTGCAGCGTTTTCTGCCACACTTTTTCCTTCCCACAGACTTCCCACTGAGGTGCCTTGATACAGCACTCTGGGAACAGCCTATTCGTTCAGAAATGTCTTTCTGTGTCTTACCCTCTTGCTTGAGGGTGTCAATAGTGGCCTTCTGGACAGCAGTCAGGTCGGCAGTCTTACCCATGATTGGGCTTTTGAGTGATGAACCAGGCTGGGAATTTTAAAGGCCTCAGGAATCTTTTGCAGGTGTTTAGAGTTAACTCGTTGATTCAGATGATTAGGTTCATAGCTCGTTTAGAGACCCTTTTATTGATATGCTAATTTTGTGAGATAGGAATTTTGGGTTTTCATGAGCTGTATGCCAAAATCATCCGTATTAAGACAATAAAAAACCTGAAATATTTCAGTTAGTGTGCAATGAATCTAAAATATATGAATGTTAAATTTTCATCATGACATTATGGAAAATAATGAACTTTATCTCAATATGCTAATATTTTGAGAAGGACCTGTAGTACCGCATTAGAGGCTTGAATAGTGATGCTGAAATGTTATCTACTTCAACCTGGATAACCCCATGCGTCCTATAAAAAAATCTACTTTTAAAGTGGCTGAGAGCTCTATCAGAGTTTGTTCGTAATTTCTTCATTTCCCGTTTCTTTATAATGCTCCTTGTTTCGTTTGTTCTAATCTGAACCAACAGCTCTAAGTGTATTCAGTTTTTAGCTTGTGTGTGGTAATAACTCGTGTGTGATTGCACAATGTTTTCAAGAAAACAGATTGATACAGAAAGGTTTATTCAAAAGCTGAGGCCATCCATCATCTAGAACCTGATTGCGTGTGATCATGTCTGCAAAATCACACAACTCATTCACTAACTATGTCGTGCTTATACATGATTTAGTGAACAAAGGCACGGAGGATCATGAAACTCATTGGATACTGTCTTTTGCCTTTAGCACATCCCATAACAACATAATGTTGTGAACACTTTTTGCATAACCTTTTTTGTTGCTGCCATAATCACCCATTAACAGTCTCTTAGAAAATCAAGAATAAGCTAAGGATGAAAGGTGAAACAGAGAGATGGCGAAAGACAATGACAAAGGAAGTAGAGTAAAATGAATAAAATAATAAAACAATACAGTATCTGAAAAGTGGGAGGGAGAAAAAAAACATGCACACTTAGTCACAGGTCAATAGAATCATGGATACTTAGCATCAATTGTTCCTAATGACAGACTATTATAATTAGTCTATTATGAAAACAGTAATCATGTTGCCATGAAAGGATTCATTTTAAGATTAGACAGAAAAGATTCAAGAGCTCCAACAAGCTTGAAAGGCCTGACACACACACAAACACACACACACAATTGCTTTCATATGCATATTTAAATATTCAGAGTACATAGCGTCCACAATCAAGTGTCAAAGAGTTTTTAAAAAAGTGTAAACTCACAAGAGTCACATCTCAGCTCAAACAAAATAGCTTAAAGCAGCTCGTTTCAGCCTCACTGTGATTTTTGGTCTCAGAAGGGTTCAACTCCTGAGGAGCCTGACGTCCTGTCACCATAACCACCCTGAGTATTATGCATAAAGCCCACTTTAATTTGAATCCCCACACAAAGAAAACTTTCTGCTGGTGTTATTGGTTTCCAGGCAGAGAGACAATGATTGTCCCTAAAGTCCCACAGCGAAACTAAAAACAAACATATCCATGCATTACAATCATAAAGCTATTAAGTCATTGTATTGTCAATTGATTATTGATAGGGAGTCAGAGGGGCTCTGTTACCAGAGCCCAGGCCAAGCAAACCGGCTCCCGCTCTGAAATTCTGAGTGCCCTGCCCTTTTTTAATGAGGAACTGGAAACAACTGAAGTGAAGCCACGAAAGACCCGCAGAAAATAAAGGCAGGAAAAGTTCCAGTTTTCATTGGTGGATGTACCAATGGATACAAAGCCAATAATGCCACCATGTGGCTTTGATATACCAAAGGATATTGCTGAACTTCAACAATCTGATCAGTCTTTGACACCTTTTTTACAGAAGGCAAAGTTAAAGGAACCCGGAGTGGAGCCAGACCTTAATGGTGAGGAGTACATTTTGCAAAATGACATCCTTTATCGTCAGCAGAGATCTATGTTGCAGCTAGTGGTTCCCCAACCAGTGAGAAATGCCATTCTCACCTTGGGGCATTCAATCCCCTGGGCTGGCCACCTAGGTAAGCACAAAACCCTAGTTCGCATTAAACGCCAATTTTGCTGGCCTGGTCTGAGCAAAGATGTGGCTCAGTTTTGCAGAAGTTGCCCAGAGTGTCAGATAACCTCTGCTAAAATTCCCCCCAGAGCTCCACTCCAACCTCTCCCTGTCATCGGTGCTCCATTCGAGCGTCTTGGAATGGACATTGTAGGACCTGTGGAGAGGAGTAAAACAGGGAATCGCTACATGCTTGTTGTAACAGATTATGCAACAAAATATCCTGAGGTGTTCCCTTTAAAATCTATAAAGGCTAGACCTATTGCATCTTGCTTGGTGCAGTTATTTGCAAGGGTTGGGTTTCAACGAGAAATACTAACTGATCAGGGAACAAATTTTATGTCTACTTTATTGAAGCAAGTCTATCAGTTGCTGGGCATCCGGAGCCTGAGAACATCCGCTTACCACCCTCAAACCGATGGGCTAACAGAACCCTTTAACCAAACTTTGAAACAGATGCTCAGAAAATGTATCAATGACAGTGGCACAGATTGGGATCAATGGCTACCGTATCTCCTTTTTGCTTATAGGGAGGTACCCCAAGCATCCACTGGTTTCTCTCCCTTTGAGCTGTTGTATGGTTATGAAGTTTGGGGCCCTCTCTCTCTGCTGAGAGAGATCTGGGAGGGACAGAAGGAGGGGGCGGGATTCAATAACATGGTGTCTTATGTTATTCAGATGAGAGAGCAGTTGGAGAAAATGAGTGAGCTGGCCCAATCACACATGTCAAAGGCCCAGCAGCAACAGAAGACTTGGTATGATAAGTCTGCTTGACAGCGCTCGTTTGTTCCAGGACAAAAAGTGCTTGTGCTCCTCCCCAGCGACAACAACAAAATGTTGGCCAGGTGGCAGGGGCCATATGAAGTCATGAGGAAGCTTGGACCCACCACATATGAGGTATCAACCCCAGGGCAGTTGCGTCTCAGAAAGGTTTTGCACATAAATCTACTAAAAGAGTGGGTGCAGCGTATGGAACACAAGGCAGATGCAATGCTCATACGGAGGGTGCCTGAAGAGGATGAAGTAGATGAGCAATACCTACCACATGTGGGCTCTCTGGATTTGGACCTTGGCCATCTTCCCAAGGATAAGCAGCAGCAGGCGAGAGAGCTATGTACATCTGCGTTGTTCCAACAGAATCCAGGGAGAACTAATGTTGTCGAACATGATATTATTTTGCGAGAAGGTGCCAGTGTGAGACGATTAAGCTATAGAATGGCAGAAGGCCTGCTGTCTTCATTAAAGGCTGAAGTTGATCTGATGCTGTCCCTAAAGATCATTGAGAAATCTAAAAGTGAATGGTGTAACCCAGTGGTCTTGGTGCCCAAGAAGGATGGAAGCATTCGGTTTTGCATTGATTTCAGATACCTAAATTCCATGTCTATGTTTGACTCCTACCCGACACCTAGAATTGATGACCTGCTCGAACGTCTTGGAAAAGCAATGTATCTGACTACCATCCAGTGGCATACATCAGCCTGAAGCTGTTTCCACGGGAGGTTCGCTATTCCACAGTGGAGAAGGAGGCATTAGCAATCAAGTGGGCTGTGGACTCCTTCTGGTACTACCTGTTAGGAAGACTTCACTTTGGAGACAGATCATCAGGCGCTCCAGTGGTTTAAGAAGATGAAGGACACAAATGGACAAATTATCCGTTGGTACCTGGCCTTACAACTGTTTCAGTTTACGGTGCGCCATATACCAGGCAAGGAGAACCTCGTTGCTGACTATCTCTCTCGCTGTATCAGCGAGAGTCCTGAAGAGGAGGGGTGTGTGATGGCAAGCCACACAGGGTAAGAGCCACACCCTACTACAGTCTGGTTTTCCTTTAATTTACGTTGTAGTCATTACTTTAAATATTCCTTAATTATATAGTTGTTTATTTGTTGTTTATGTTTGTTTATTCCTCTATCACCTTGCAATGTTTATATGAATGCACACATATTAACACTGCAAGGTCAATGCAGTTCTATGTTGTATTAATACTCTTTTCTTTGTTTGAGTGTTTGGCTTCCCCTTCCTGATGGGCAAAAGTCATGGCTAAGGGCTGAGATTCTTGAAGTACTGCTGATGGCCTCATTGGACTGAGCCAAACGCTTCATGCCAAGTGGGGGAACCTTAAGGGGTGTTTTGAATTTATTTCCTGTTGTTATGTGGCAGCCATTTTGTCTTCCCCTATTGTGTGTGTATGGTTTAGCTAAACCTGTATTTAAGGGCCCTTATGTGTTAGTTCAGGAGGTCAGTTTTGGTTCGTATCTGTCTGAGTCTTGTCAGTGATGATTTTGAGTCTAGTATCTTGAGTTGACCTCTTTTATTGGCATGCCTGTATAATTGCCCATTTTGTTAATCATTTTTTTCATGCTTTTTGGGTAAATAAAACCCACTTTTTGAATTCAACACCTGTGTCCTCTACTCTGTACTGCTTGGTTCCTGACAATGGGATCAACAGAATATTAGGATTGGTACTAAAATTGAACACAAATGAATAATAAATTAATTGAACTCCCATTAATAATGCAGAGCAAGAATGACAGGAAGAATAACTGTTTAGAGAGAAACAGGGAGCAGTCCTCCTTCAGAATTATTTACATTATATTAAATGATGAAAATGAACTCGTTCTTAAATCTTAACACTGGTTATTAAAAGGAAATCATTAAAGGATGTTCATAAGTAAATGTAAAGATCTTTTAGAAAAACCACACTATACCCTGAAAAAAAGATAATATACTATAAAAAATCCAGACATTATTTGCTCAAGATAACTATAAATAAGCAGATGTTTTTTGTTTGTTTTTTAAGCATCTGATAAGGCTTGATAAAGGCAAAAAATAAACATTATTTCTTAGCACTTTATTCTGCACTCTATATAAATGATTATTTTCAAGTTTTAGGAACTTCAGTCATATCTTGTATTTAATTCTGGGAATTTTAATTGACTCACATATTTCTAGGAAGATGATTTAATACTGATACCTGCCCAAATTAAAGAAAGAAGTAAAGAAGTCACAAGTCATAACTAGTTTAGAGCTCCTTTCTAAGGTTTTTCTTTTCATAACAGAAATGTAAATGTTTTGTTTGTTTTTTTACCGATACTACTTCAGAATTAAATAAAACATATCTCTCCTTTGAGGTTATCAGTCTTCTTTGCCTTGAGAAACATACAAAAGCAAAAATATGTTTATTTCAGAAAGTTAGCAGGAAAAATATATATGTTTATTTTCACTTCTTTCTCACTTCAAAGCTCTAAATGAAAATTGTTCTCTTACTTTTAACAAGCAAATGAGCTTATTTGTTATGTCAGTCCCATTCAGTGAGTTTGTGTTTCATTTGATTCTATTTCACATTTTTTGGCAACTTTAGAAGAGAGAAAATACTGTCAGGCCTGAATTGTGCACAGCTTATTGTTTGTTCAATTAGCTATTTATTTATTTACTACCTTACCATTCAAATGTAGCAATGTTGTACTGAAGCTCCACCTTGCTGCTGTGTCCTGGTTTAAATTAATGGTATGTATGGATTAAATCTCAAGTTTTGCCTATAGATCTCAAGGATTAGTTTTGCTCAAGTTGTGCTAGACTGTCACATGTGCAGAGTCACTGCCCAAATGAAACATCAATCAGAATAAGTCTGCATTGTATTCTAAATAAACTGTATTATCAAAACAAAAAAAGGTAAAGAGAATTATTAAATGTTATTGACAAGGCTCAACTAAATACTTAGTAATTTGAAAAGGAAAACCAGCCTTGTGTTATGTTTTATTCAGGGTTTTAGTCTAGCCTGTGTTTAACCAATTCTAGTGATTTATGGGGGTATACTATTAAGGGTCCTATTAAGGTTGAAGCTGTGTTAACCCAAAGTCAAAAGAAACAACAAAAACAATAAAAAAGAAAAGGCTAAAACAGCTGGGGTTGGTTATATGATGAAAAATTGCTTTCTCTTTGATCAGTCAACCCAGCCATGAAACGTTTGACTAAACAACAATAAACTCCTGTTAATGCTTCTACAAAGTAAAGAAAGCATGGACCTAATGAGAGAAATTCATGAAGTAAAAATAGCAACGTCTACAAGAAAACAGTGACAAATAATACTGAATGAAACAGTATGATATACAGGTCCTTCTCAAAATATTAGCATATTGTGATAAAGTTCATTATTTTCCATAATGTCATGATGAAAATTTAACATTCATATATTTTAGATTCATTGCACACTAACTGAAATATTTCAGGTCTTTTATTGTCTTAATATGGATGATTTTGGCATACAGCTCATGAAAACCCAAAATTCCTATCTCACAAAATTAGCATATCATTACAAGGGTCTCTAAACGAGCTATGAACCTAATCATCTGAATCAACGAGTTAACTCTAAACACCTGCAAAAGATTCCTGAGGCCTTTAAAACTCCCAGCCTGGTTCATCACTCAAAACCCCAATCATGGGTAAGACTGCCGACCTGACTGCTGTCCAGAAGGCCACTATTGACACCCTCAAGCAAGAGGGTAAGACACAGAAAGACATTTCTGAACGAATTGGCTGTTCCCAGGGTGCTGTATCAAGGCACCTCAGTGGGAAGTCTGTGGGAAGGAAAAAGTGTGGCAGAAAACGCTGCACAACGAGAAGAGGTGACCGGACCCTGAGGAAGATTGTGGAGAAGGGCCGATTCCAGACCTTGGGGGACCTGCGGAAGCAGTGGACTGAGTCTGGAGTAGAAACATCCAGAGCCACTGTGCACAGGCGTGTGCAGGAAATGGGCTACAGGTGCCGCATTCCCCAGGTCAAGCCACTTGTGAACCAGAAACAGCGGCAGAAGCGCCTGACCTGGGCTACAGTGAAGCAGCACTGGACTGTTGCTCAGTGGTCCAAACTACTTTTTTTGGATGAAAGCAAATTCTGCATGTCATTCGGAAATTAAGGTGCCAGAGTCTGGAGGAAGACCGGGGAGAAGGAAATGCCAAAATGAAGTCCAGTGTCAAGTACCCACAGTCAGTGATGGTCTGGGGTGCCGTGTCAGCTGCTGGTGTTGGTCCACTGTGTTTTATCAAGGGCAGGGTCAATGCAGCTAGCTATCAGGAGATTTTGGAGCACTTCATGCTTCCATCTGCTGAAAAGCTTTATGGAGATGAAGATTTCATTTTTCAGCACGACCTGGCACCTGCTCACAGTGCCAAAACCACTGGTAAATGGTTTACTGACCATGGTATCACTGTGCTCAATTGGCCTGCCAACTCTCCTGACCTGAACCCCATAGAGAATCTGTGGGATATTGTGAAGAGAACGTTGAGAGACTCAAGACCCAACACTCTGGATGAGCTAAAGGCCGCTATCGAAGCATCCTGAGCCTCCATAAGACCTCAGCAGTGCCACAGGCTGATTGCCTCCATGCCACGCCGCATTGAAGCAGTCATTTCTGCCAAAGGATTCCCAACCAAGTATTGAGTGCATAACTGTACATGATTATTTGAAGGTTGACGTTTTTTGTATTAAAAACACTTTTCTTTTATTGGTCGGATGAAATATGCTAATTTTGTGAGACAGGAATTTTGGGTTTTCATGAGCTGTATGCCAAAATCATCCATATTAAGACAATAAAAGACCAGAAATATTTCAGTTAGTGTGCAATAAATCTAAAATATATGAATGTTAAATTTTCATCATGACATTATGGAAAATAATGAACTTTATCACAATATGCTAATATTTTGAGAAGGACCTGTATATAAACAGTTGTAGGTGTTAAATACCAGCCACTTTATTTGCTATGTTTGTTGAGTTGCTTGTTATAAATAGAGAATCAGCCAATCACATGGCAGCAACTCAATGCATTTAGACATGATAAGGAAGACACGTTGAAGTGCAAACAGAGTATCAGAATGGAAAAGAAAGACTATTTAATTGACTTTAAACAAAATATGTTGGTTCTAGACAATCTGGTCTGAGTAGTACAGAAATTGCTATTCTACTGGGATTCTTACGCTTAATATCTCGTTCCATCACGTCAATATGGACTAAAATCTCAGAGGAATGTTCCCAGCACTTTGTTGGATCTTAGCTACAAAGAATTAAGGTATTTCTGAAGGCTAAAATGGGTCCACCCAACCAATGACGGTCTATTAAAATAATATAGAGTGGCCAGTGGGTCTTGAATTAAAAGCTCTAAAGTTAACTTACAGATTATTTTCAACTCATGGAAACTTAGGTAACTTTAAAAGCACATGCAAGTGTCTTTATTGATGATCTCATCCAAGGATGCTCCCGTTGCCGCTCTATTGGTCTTAAGTTTGTGGACCAGCATTATGTTCAACCATTCAGCCAGCCAGCTAGTCAGCCATCCAGTAAGCTGTTCCATCAACCAGCACTAAGTCTCTCAGCCATTTATGCGGTCAGTTAGTCAGCTGACCTTAGAGCAAATCAGTCAGTGAACCAGTCAGTCAGGAGAGCAACCATTTAGGAAAGCCCTGCATCTGGCCACTGGTGAGTGGAGATGTTTCAAAAAATAAAACAAAGGCTATTAAATTTCATCTCCATCTTTCTTCTTCAAAAAATCATCATTAGCTCACTTCCTTCTCAGTTTTCCACAATATCTGATTAAGTAGATGCAAATGGTGCAAATGTTAACAGTGAACTAGGAAAGAAAGCACAAATTTACGTGCTTTTGAGATTGTAGTTATATACATATGTGTTGTTCCTTTGTAAATAGGCAGCAGGGCAGAAAAGAAATCCCTAGAAACACTACCAAAAAGAAAAAACGAGTCATAGACAAAATAGGACTGCCTGCATTTGTTTTATTTTGCTCAAGAGCTTGTCAACAGTGCTCGCTTATTTCTGATGCTGTCAGCCGATTATTCAATTAGAAATGAAAGCAGTTTGGACCATGAAGCCTATTAAATTATACACATTGAACAGAAGTGTTCCAGGCACTTGCTGCCTGTTAAAGCTATATGGGGATGTGACATAGGAAGTTGTTACAGTTTGATCTTACAGCACTGGGAGGCCCTCTACATCTGGTCAAGATGTCGTGGTTGCTGGGAGCATATTAAATCATAGATTACGTGCTTTTCTTGTGTTTAAAGAGGAGTTCTTTTTCTGGCTGTCACAGGAGTGAGTCATTTAATCATTCCCAAATTAACTGGGAATTTCTGCTGTTAGTGAGATGTGACAGATCATAATTGAAAATATAAGTTCTTTCTTCAGAGCCAATAGTATCTTGTTTGTAAGTGTGGAGTTGTTGTTGCTATGGATGAACTGACTAATGGTTTAGGGAGTGGGGAGACTAAATAATGCAAAGGCAGGGAGTCCAATGACATGAGATGACAGGGGAGGGACACGCAAAGACATTGTGCTGATACTGAGATTTACCTCATTGCGACAGAAATGGCTTTTATTTCACTAGTGACATTCCTTTGATGAATTATTACTTGAACATTTGGCAAAGCTGAATCTACTGTTTATATTTTAATTTTTTTTTTGTTTCCTAATATATGTTATATATAAAATAAAACAAAAATTTGCTTTACAGGCTTTTTTTCCACAAATAGTTTCACTAAATAGAGTAGAAGAAGATAATGTTTATTTGCAACACAGAGAGTTGAAAGAAATTTAAATACAGTATAAGAATGTACTTGAAAATATTACTATTCTTTTGAAAACAAGTGATCCGGGGACTTACTAGACAAGTTAATTCGCTATCTGTGTTTATCTTCTTTTTTAGTGTTCACATAAAGTTGCAGGATCTAAGTTGCTGGATCAACATTCAATATGCAAATGCAGAAACATATTTTGTATTACTGTTGTCTTGGAATCCAACAGATTCCAATATGTAATATGATGAAACAGTTAAAACACACTGGCCTTCATTTATCAAACATATATAGCAGAAAGACTAAGGTACAATCATTTCATGATGTTTTTATAAACATAGAGTATTAGGTTGATTGGTTCTTTGAAGGCTTTGTCCTAAGGAAGCGATATCAAAATCTAAAACCATTTAAGAAGGAGAAATCTGGCACTCTGAAGGCATAATTGTGCAGGTGGTCTCCAGGGTGAGGAAACAATGTTTCAGAGATAGATCAGGAATGCACAGATTTGATCATGGTCGAGGGTTTCATCTGGATACCAAAGGGATGATGGCTATGCCCCGAAACAGTAGGACAAACAAGCCTCAAACAGGAGAACATTTGTGACATCATGTTGGCATGTGCATGGCATGGCAATATTCTGCTGGAGAGTCAGGTTCAGTTTGATGCTTGGAAGCGAGATACCTTGGATGATCAGCACAGCCCCATTTAAACGCTGTCAGAAAGAGAACGGACCACATCCAGTAGCACTAAAATGTGACAAGAATTCTATTAAAATGAAAAGATATTACGTTAGATGTGGGGAGACTGGATTATTCCTCTGCTGTGGTACTGCCACTTTCCATGTGAGAAAAAAACAAAGTTTTTAACCAATTTTTCAATCATGAGCTTCCAGGCTAGTTTGTGAATGAGGACAGCAAAGTGTGTAAAAAGGATGTGGAATTTTACTAAAAATTGTTTCCAGCTGCAAGACTGATGAACAGCTTTTGTGCATTCGGATTGGCCAATGAGCAGAGTTTGATAAATCTCATATGAGGTTTTCTGAGGTTTTCTGCACCTCAATCTACACACTTTTTGATAAATAAGACCCAGATGAAAAATGTACAGCACTAAAAACTAGTAAAATAACATTGCTCTCATAAAACTCTAAACAAGTTTTTTAAAACATTTTATTCCTAAATTGTGCCTTTGACTTTGAGGTTTGTATTGTTTTTTTCTGAGGTCTTGAGAGTTTCATAGATGATGGTAGCTTTGATACAACCCGTGGTACTGCACCATTCTTAACAGATGACCACAGATGCTCATTCAGCTGTTTCATTTAGTATATAAAACCAAGTAAAAGCGCAGAAGTGCCAGTAGTCATATGATTTAACTTGCACATGTGACAAATTTCATGTGTTTCAAATGTAATAAGTTTCTACAAAATGTGCATGTGGCCTAGGGATGGGCAGTTATTGTTCAGCATATTGTTATCAGCTAGAAAACAGTGATTGTGAGAGGAAATATGATTTATCATGATAACAATAAACTCTTATTGAAGATGCATACAAACCCCCAAAACAGACCTAAATTGTTTGCAATTGTTACATTTGCTGTTTTATTATTTTTTTCTACTGATACTTCCATGAGATTATCAATAACCATAAAATCATTTCAAATAATAATAATAAAAAAACTATAACTATGTGCTTTATGGCAGCACAGTTTCACTCATTGTAACTGGTGTACTGCTGTTGCCTGTTTTTGGGGCTCTGACTGTATGCAATACAGATATTGCTATAAAGACAATTTTAAGTCCATATCACCCATTCCTAATATTATGGCTTATCGACATCAACAACAATCTAACACATTAAAGAAGTATTTCTAGAGAAGCTTGATCACAGTTTGTCAGTGAAATCATTGGTGTGACTTGACATCTAGTCAAGTATAACTATGTAAGTAATTTATATCAGTGTTTTTGTTTATGATGCCAAAAAGTCCTATCCAAAGTTCATTCAAGGCATTGTATTCATTCTCAGGATATTTACCTATATTTTGAATGGAGCTTTAAAATGGGCTTTTCTGGAGAACGTCTTTGTCAGTTTAGGCTTAAAATGAGATTTTCAAGCTCTCTGAATTTATTGCATGAGCATCAACCCCTTAACTGTGAGTTTTATGCTTTACAATGTCAGTTAGTCAGTCATTTTCTACCGCTTTTTCCATAGAGGGTTAATTTCTCCTACAGTGTGTTTTCTATTTAGGAAGCAAACCGGTCTGAGATTTCTGTGCTGATCTGTGGTTTTCTTGCTCTATCTGTATTTTGCCATTATGGACCAAGGCCATCCATCCATTTCCTCCCAATTTTAGATAGTAACTTGAAACAGTTAAAGTATTTTGCTATACTATGTGTTGATCTTACTATTAAGGTATTTCCAAATCTTTCCCATTATTTTACTCAGTGGTTCTCTGGTTTCATAATTATTTCTTCATCACTACTTCCAAAATAGCAGTTGTTTTATTCAGCTTTTGGAGGAATATTTTACTCAGCCAGGTTTGATTCAAGAAAATAACTAAGCAGAAGTCTTACGACTATAGTTTTTGGCAGAGGGCCTAAAACCATAGAATTTACACAGATGAATGGGTACTGATTGATGCTTTAAGTGCCTTCTGAAAACCTACAGCAATCAAGCAGCTCAAATGAATCAGTTCAAACCACTTTTCTAATCCCCACTGAAGTGACTGATTTTAGGGCAGAACATGTTTGGGCAACAAACCTGGCAAGGCATATGAGAAGCAGAGAGCAAGAAAACGTATGTGAGAAAGAACAAGGCATCAGTCCAAAGAGTAATTCAGCACAGCAGAAGTGCTGTCCAGATGGTCAGGGTTTATTATGTGGACTGCATGTTTCTGTAATGAGCATCATGACCATAAGCCGAGCATGTGACCCACATATATGCACAATCTTAAATAACTAACTGGACTTTGTCTTTGAATATGTTTTACTTATTTGAAGAAACTGTCTGAAAAAATCAATTGCATACAATGATGCACATGTATTTGCATGCACAGCAAAACTATTTTAGCAAACTAAACAGTTTTGCAGGGATTGAAAAGCTATATTGTGGTGCTATCCTGATGTATCTCTTATTAGTCTTTACTGTTGTCTTCATAGACTGTCTCTTGGTCTTCCTTCACAGTACTGACAAGCTAAATTAACTTAATATGCACTACAGCATTATATTTGTAAGCTGCCCTTTGGCTATAATAAAGTCTAAAAAAGGCCCATGTGAAAAAAATGTTCTCTGAATAATGATGGCTGCAAAAATTGTTACATTTATTTACAACAAAAAACATTTATTAATTAAATTTTTTTTTTTTGGTAAATTAGTTGCCTTTAAAACAATACTGTTTGTGGATGTTTAACAATTGGTGTTTTAATTTGAGGGCGGTATGTGCACTGTTTAAAAGGAGTTTATAGCAATTTCCTCTCCAAAATCTGTTGTGGGAATAGGTAGGTGTTATTATTATTCAATTTCTAAGAACTGTTTAATAATTGCAGTTGAACGCCTTTGACACAAAGGGGACATTGCTTCAATCTATATTACTTCATACACATCACTTAGGAATAGTGTTTCTCAGGTACTTTCCCTCCTTGCAAGGAATGATATTGAGCACCAGGGAGAGTTGTGGACCCCCTGGGCAGTTTTTGTAATTTTGGAAGTTGATTATCCTTGAACTTTTACTGTACACAGTAGAAGTGAGACTGCCGTGTTGCAATACCACTTCTATGTTCATAGATTCATTCAATTATTACACCATTTACAAGTTGTCAATGGAGTATTTCCTCATAAACAAATATGAACAAATGCTTTGGATAAAAATATGTGGAAATTACTAGTAAAATTAGTAGACTGATTTTAAGACATTTACAAGTATGATCATGGATATGGTGTCCGAAGATCATACCATGTATTTTAGCTGTGTGTCTACCTGTAGAATAGCATAATTTAGTAAATGCCAGAAGAGCTATAATTATATCAAATCTAACTGAAACAAAATACAGGGAAGTTACTCAAGCTTGATCTAAAGACTTTCTGTAAAAAATGAATCTCCTTATCTATCATTTTTGGGCTATCTGAAGGGCTTTACATAATTCAAATCTCAATAAATGAAGTACAAGCAAACCAGTTATTGCTATTATTAATGCAAAAGTTACGTTTGCAGGGGAAACCTGTTAAATTTTGGTTTCATGTGTAAAACAAAATAAATTTGGCTATACTTTGATGGAGTCCAGTTTATGTTCCTTTGAACAAAGCCTGGACTACCAAACAAGCACACAGAAAAATACTTTCTGCAGGGCCATTACTATGAAATGGTCATACATCAAATAAACTGAAATGTTTGGTTTATTTTTACAGACCTGTGAGCATTATCATTTTTATGATCTAATTTCCCAGCATTGCAATTTATGAATACAAGTAACATGTTACTTATAACCAGAGGAACATTTGCCATGCCGGCATGTTTATCATCAAAACAACATCAACATTCTGAGCAACAGCAATTTTAAAAACTAAAGAAAACAATCTACAATAGCCATATATCTCACTAACTGTCACAAGGTAGAAAAAAAAATTGTCACTTAAAAAGGAATATGAAAGTTATTCTAGCTTCCTGCTCCACCTACTTGTGCTGCAGCTACTAACAAAGCTATATGCTATGTTTATTCTAGTCTACATCTGTAGCTTCATAGTGTGTTAACACCTCTGGTTATGAAAAAACATATTATCCTTTGCAATTGGATCATGCTATTGCTGCTGAAGTTCAGGTATGTTCAATCTCCTAAAATAAAAGCACCCTAAACAAAGAGTTTAGACACTAGAAACACATTTATATCTTGGACAAAAACTCAGCAAGACAATTGTGCAAACATTTCAGAATTCATTTTGATTTTTGCTTTTTAGATTCAAACTTTTTGTTGTCAGCTGATATCCTCCAGCCACTACCAGAGTGGGAATTGCAGTATTCCAGACCTTATTCTATAAAGTGAAATTTTGATGAAACTAGAAAACATGGTGTTAGCAGGCTATGATGTGGGATGGTAGATACAAGTGCAAACGTTTTGGAGATTTTTACATTAAAGGTAATCTTACATGTCAGCACACATAAGACACGTCATGTTAAAGTGTGCCAACCAAAATTGCTCACTGTCTACAGGCACTGGCAGGTGGTAATACTTGAAAGCGTTCAGATGCCACTTGTGCTGCCTATGATAACTAAAATCACCCATAAATCTATCCATTCATCCTCTATACCCGCTTAATCCTAACAGGGCCATTGTGGAGCCGATGCATGTGTCCAGTATTGAAGGTGCATGATGGGCACACTTTGTAAAGGCCCGTCACAGAACAGCACATACGCACAGAAAAAACAATCATGTGCACACACACACACACCTAAGAACAATTTAAACCTAACATGCATATTTTTCAACAGCAGGAGGAAGCCAGACTAAGCTTTCCAGATGTATATTTTTAATGCTTCAAAAAATGCCACCAAAGATACCTATTGAACAACCATAAGGTCTGCCTGCAAAGGCTTAAGAAGACTGAGTATTTCAGCATGGTAATGATGTAAGGCACAGGGTCAACCTCACAGACACGGTACTGAAGATAACTTTAATCTTGGCTATAGATTTGAATGCAATACAATTCCTTTGGGATATTAAGGTTCTGAGAGAAAGATAAAGAAACACAACCCTCAAATCAAAGAGTAGCTGAGAAAAAAATGCTTTTGAAGAGATGACAGAGTATATCTCTAGGTATAGAAAGGTGTAAAAGTGCAAAACTAAAAATGCAAAATTGATATTTAATTTTGATACAATTTTAGCTAGAATTAACTGGGGAGCATCATGAATTTCTTTACGAAACAGGACATTTAAAAGTTATCTGCTTCTGGAGTGAGGAGCCTCATTGAGAGCAATTAATCTGTGGTAGAAGAACAGTGGGGTCTCTAATCTTTCTGTCAACCCAACCCACACATGCCACATCACGTTGTGAGTATGTTTGAATGTGTGCATATACAGCTTTGTGGGATTCTGCTTTTTTCACCTTTTTATGTTACCGGCACCAGTCCCCACTCACTGGATTAACTGGTGAGATTTGTCAATACACTGTAGAGAGGCACAGTGTGAGGAGGGACAATGTGTATGGGAGAGAAACATGAAAATGACAAGGAACCATTTGCGTTTGTGTGTGTGACTGGTGGATTGTGCGGTGGCAGGCCGACAGAGGAAGGACAGTTTTCATTTAGATAGAGGGAGATTGAGTGTGACACAATTGAGTGCTTCTGCGTTGGAGTCTGTGTTTGTTTTTGGCCCTGGATTTTCTATTTGATTTTATAATTTCATGCAGCAGTTGTTGATGGAAAAACACAAAAGGGGCACTGTAAAGAATGTGAGGAGATGCCAGTTTGTTGCTGTGTCTGGGTTGTACAGGTTTGCCTTTTACAAGTGGTTTGCTACGAAAGGCAAGGCAAGGCAAAATATATGTTGCAAAATATTTGCCATATGCATGGAACTTTGACTAAACAATAAATTTCTAAGTCATTATTAACTGTAAAACAGCCATAAGGCTTTATAAATGGCTAAAATAATTCCTGCAGCATAACCTACAGAGAAAGGCAGGGGAGGATAAATAGTGGTGGGGGTGGAAAGAAACAGAGGAAGCAACAAAGGGAAAATGAATGAAACCCAGGCTCATGTATTTACAGCACTTTTTTTCCCCCAACAATTGTGTTTGTCTTTTTTGCTGGAAAATACCAGGTTAAATAATATTCCCTTACATTTTATAGGGTCTCTAATGAACTCTAATGTGTTTTTTTGGTTTTTTTGCATTTTGCATTTTTGCATTTTGATTGATACCTTTTTAGAAATGTGCCCCATGTTGATGATGACATGTTACATAAACCACAGTCTGCTTTCCAAATGTCCTGAAAAGATTTTCACTGAATCTATTCAAATAAAAACAGTACATAAACACATAGATTAATAAAATAATGCAAGTTATGAGGGGGCAGGAGGAAATCTGATGTGTGTCTTACTGGTTTGACAGAGAAAGAACTAGCCCCTAACCACCCACACCCCAGGCTATACCTTTATATGATATATACATGAAGCTATAAAAGGCATTTGTGTCTGTTGCAAGTGGTACAATTCAGTCAAGGGTGGCCCTCTACTGTGAGAGAAACAAGAAAAAGCCTTAGACTCAAAAACATTATGAGTCAGTCTAAGTTCCCCCAACGACTTAAAAACTTTTCATTTAAGATGTGCCCAAAAAGGACACATCTTAAATGATTAACCAAACCTTCCTTGATGTTAGGGCAGAGTTCAGCCTTTTCATCAAATAATAATAAATTAAAAGCAATATGAAGAATTATGAATCAAAATAAGTTTGGATTCCATTTTCTTATACAAATGTTAAGTAGCCAATGACTACTCTTTTTTTTGTGTGCATTTCTTCCATAAGAAACGATTTCTTCTGAACTCCAACCACGTCTTTTTGGCCTATAGTTGAATGAATGAACAAGTATGCCACATAAAGACATTCTGGCAATGGCTTAATTTCATTCTGATCTTTTAAATGTAGTCTGTGGGAAACAGTCAAAGAAATTCACAGTAATTTGTGTGTGTAAGCTCCCTATGGTTAAATATTAATATTAAAAATAAACAAGTAGTCATCGCCTTTGTAACTGCCAACACTCTATCATAAAATGCACCGAGCTCCTTTTACAAAAATGATTGTGCACATCACTGAACGTGCCTTGTATTTTACAGTCTATCTGTTGATATCCCTTGCTGCTCCAGTATTTTGATCTTTTTCTGTGTTTGCCAGCAGGAAATCCAAAAGTCTATGTGTTTAACATGGAAAAGCTCTTGCAGTAAGACAAACATTGGCTCAGGCATGGCTGATTAAATCAGGAAGGCGCAAAAAAGTTGTATTACAGGAACAAAAGTTTCACCAATGTAAGTTTTACCTGATCGCACAGATGCCTAACGCATGGGCACATACACAAACGCATCCACACACAAACAGCTAAACATCTGTCCCCAAATACCAAAATGGTGAAAGATGCTCATCGACAAAGTGATTGATGCTGCTGCTGTCATCCTCTGACTCTGTGCCTTTCATTATCTCTCTGTTCTACCCTCCAAAAGCAGAACCCTCAGAAGTAATGAATATGGGTCCAGATGCCCACTGAATTTCACAACAGATGATATGTCAATCCAAAAGCAGTGCACACATGAGTACACACATATTCACTCTACATGGATTACTCAGGAATGCAAACTTAATATAAATAGCAAGAATGCTCACATTCTGAACTGTAGAGCAGTAAAAAAGAAGAAGCAGTAATACCTTAATTATATTTAGACGTTTAACAGTATTCCCCATCTCCATGCATCTATAATTAATGTTTTTCTGCAGAGTTAAAATGCTAATTACCACTGTAATTATAGTGACAACCACAGTGCAAAAGTAATTTTTGGTCACATCAACTCTGAAAAAAATTGACTAAGTTTAAAACTGGCCTTCTTCTAATATGCTAATTTACATTTTTGTGTGTGTGTGCGTGGGTGTCTTTCTGTTTAAAATTTAATCATGATAAAAACAGTTCTGTGAATACAAAATGTGTTGATCTAAACAACGTTCACTCTAAAGATCGTAAACTGTCAATCTACATCTGTAAAGCCAGCTAAACAACTGACTAAAAGATAATTATCAACCTTCCTCTATTTCAACAGATGTGACAATCATCTGATTTTTAAAGCTTTGAGTATGACTGAAAAAGACTATTATTCTAAAACCAAAAATAGCAAGTGCTTAATACATTGCAAATATAATTTGTACAAAGGGAGGTTTGGGGATAAAATACAGTATAACAAAGCCAGGAAGTAACATCAAAGTGCAGAGAAGCAGATATTTATATAAGTAGGTTTTGAAACCAACTGCTCTAATCTAAACTAAATGTGTTCATTATTCCAAACGTAATTAAATTCCATGTATTGTAAGGATTTTTTTTATTACTGAACATTCAACTTATATGGAAAAAATATGGAACACATCCAAAACACTATGTTCTAACAGCATCTGCAGGTTCTCTCCATGGATGCATGACTTTGTTAGGTGAAGTGAAGAGACCAAGGGGCGAATGTGTGCATGTTTGTCCTGTCTGTCCCTGTACACAACCTCCTGCTCAGTGTCTGCTCAAGGTATGCACCAACCTCCACAGGGGCCAAGCAGGTGTGATACAAAAGGTGATCCAATAATAAGAAGACAGGAAACATCAAATATTGCTCCCTCTTCCGGAGTCTTAAGGCATGATGTTGTGCCATCAAACAGAAAGCAAGTGTTTATCAGTTGTGCTTGCTGAACCACATTTGTACACCCTGAGTATGCCTGTCTACCAGTGAACACTTTCCTTTGTGCTCATAGTACAAGAAACATCCCTGCATCATTATCATTTCCCCCTTGAGGGATGTGTTACTATTTGTATCATGTTTATGTAATATGGTTTTACATGACTGCCTGGTTTTCATGTGTGTGAGCTTTGAAACTAGTTGAGACCATATGTATCCTTCTTGGTTGAATTCTCTAGGATGTACTTAAGGCACACATGTCACATATGTTCCTTCAGATATTGTTGCCATAAAAACAGGTTTTCTGTGTTAAACAGGTGCTGGTAGAAAACAGAAAGTTGTGTTTACATGTTCAATGAGACTGCATGGTCCATTACCCTGTTGGAAGTAGCTAAGAAGAGATGGGGGATAAAGAGATGGAAATGGTCAGCTATAACACTCAGGTAGGCTGTGGCATTTAAACATCACTCAACTGGTACTCATGGGACTAAAATGCCTGAAAAAATATCCCCCACACCATTAAACCATCATCACCAGTCTGAACTATTAAGCCACACTGCCATCTTAGTTTTCCCTACATTATCTTGCACTCACAACTTTCACTAGTTTTGTATTAATATCCTTAGTTACATTTTTCGACCTTACACTGATATTATAGAGTCCACAAATAGAAAACACCATGTGGTTTAAAAATGGGTTCATCTATTAATTATCTTTTTATTTTAAGTTACCTGGCTTGAGTGTCAGGTCCTTCCTGGGTGAGTAAAAGGTGTGGCCAAGGCCTAAGGACTCTGAAACCTGAATGGTATTCCATTAGGGCATACCAAGTGCTGAGCATCTAGGAGGGTGCTTTTGGGTTCTATAAGTTACTTTTGTGTTTAGTTTACATTGACGTACACCTGTGTTCCCACTATTGTAATAAAACAAATAAAATGTATCTGTTTTTTCTCTACATCAAAGTTACTTCTGACCTGGTATTTTGCTTTAGCTATGATACCTTCCTGCTGATTTATTTCTGACAGCAACTTCATCTTCTTTCTATATAGATGATAGACATGACCCATTCTTTCTGTGTTTGGCTCTCTGTCTCCATGATAAAGCAACTAAAGAAGCTATTCCTGCCACTAACTACATATACTGTGCTTTTCATGGCATAGATTTTATTACTTGCTCAGAGCTTACACATTATGTTTAGCTGTGTTTTTCTTAAAGCCACTAAAATAATTTCTGCTTCCATTAACTCTTACCTTTGAAATAGGAAGTACTACTGGACCATTGGTTCTGTTTTTTTTTTTTTTTGTACGTCTGCTCTGTCTTCTCATACCCCAAATCAGTTGCAGCAGATGGCTTTTCACATCAATCCGGTTTCTGCTGGAGGTTTCTTACTGGGAGTTTTCCTTCTACTGTCGCTACATGCATGCTGAGTATAAGGGTTTGCTGTAGAGTTAATGTCTCGATGTGATCAACTGTCTATTGTAGCTACATGCACATTTAGAAGGAGTCGATGGACTCGGTTAGGTTTTCTTAGATGGAAAACATTTTACCAAAATGCACTATAAACTGAACTGCTGTGTTTTATCACTGGGATTGAATAGTAATGTATGCAACTGACTTTGAATCTGCCTTTATGATTGTACTTAATTAACTATATATTTTTACATAAATTGGGTCATGTTTTGTAGAGTGCCTTAACACAACATTTGTTAAATCAGCACAATATAAATAAAGTGAACTATGTGTATATATTGCTAAATCACTAGATCCATTTTCAGTTTCTTTAAGATTAGTTCACAGCTGCACATTTAGTTCATATCTGCACCTGTCTGTTTGTGTGATTTCTTCAACAGTCATTTCAACAAAATATCACAACTAATATTGTGCAGGGTTTATCTCCAGCAGCAACACAAACTTTGCAATGGAACGAAAGGCTAATAGGCTGAGGAGCCGAATGACCGCCTTAATGGATGAGTGGCTGACTTGCTGACTGACTGGGTGACTAGCATAGTGACTTTCCATCTATCCAGCTGCCTCTTTGCCATCCCCTACACTGTGTGTGTGTATGTCTGGTTGTCAGGCCCATTAGCTCATTAGAAAAATTGTGTGATTGGAATAAGAACTAAGCTAGCAGTAATCTCTATCCAGTGACACACACAGAGGAGCTCACCAATCTTGTTTTTGTCTTTCTTTGTCTGTGCTTGTCCTTTGTCGGTCCTCCTCTGTTTTATATCTCAGCTCATCCCCCTTTTCCTAAATTGCTTTTAAATCTCTTTTTCCTCATTGTTTAATCCTTGTTTTCTTAATACCAGCATGTTTCTTACTATTCCTTCCTTGTTTAGTTTCACAATATGCCTTGGAGTTTCTTTGCTAATATTGTGTAAGGAAAAGCAGAAAAGAAGGTTAAGATATTAGATACAGCTGCATAATTGTATCTGCACAGTTGCAATGGAGGATTAAGTATCCATTATGCTGAATGATCACTTTCTAAGAATTTACTATAATTTTCTCTCACACAAAATTGTCACAAAAATAAGCAAGTTGTTCCTACAAGTGGATGCAGCTGGCAGAATCTGGATGCCTGGCTTAATTCTGCACAGGGTAAAAGTATCCTGCTTCACATTACATCCATTACACTAATATGCAGTATAAATCTTTTCAAAATCTGCAAAGGAATGTGAGAAACTGTCAGTAAATGTAATACTGAAAGCTTTACAAAGGAAAATTAATTTCTATAAGTTTCAACCAATTAAAGGTTATTTTCCATTTCACAGATAGCTTAATTACCATAAATACTGCAGCACTGCCACATGCTGTGCAGAAGGGCCTTAAAGGCTAAGGTTAAAGAAAAGGAAGACCTCACAATCAAATTAACCGTAACAGCTGGAGCTATGATTTAGAGGTTAATGTTATGCACTCACTGTACAAGTAAGAATCCTTTAGAAATAACATTACACTTATGATGCCCTTGACACAATAAAACAGAGTTAGCATGATGTGAAATGAGAACATAGGAACAGAAGAGTGCAGCTAATCTATAGAAACCATTTAGGCCCATAAACAATTTGTGCTATGATGACTACATATCGATAGCCTCATAGCATATTGCCTAAGTCACATTGTGACTTAGGCAATAATGCTGTAAGGGCTAACAATATGCTGCATGTGTAACACAGGATTCAGTCATCACTGCCTGTGCTGCCTTATCTTCATCCTTCTTTTCTTTATTTGACTTTGACTTTTTTTTCCTTCGTTCCCTTTTTGATGTTCAGGCCTCTTTTCGTCTCTTCCTTTCTTCCTATCCGGTCTGTTGTGTATTCAGTCATGTGGCGATGGTAACTGACCTGATTCAAGAATGCTGCTCTATGATTAGCGAGTCCTTTCATTAAATTTATTTTCAATCATTTTATTATATTTTATATATTGACAAATCTGCTGATTTAACAACAAACCATGAATTGGTTACTGTTTCGTCACTCTTTTTCACTTTCTATGTGTATTTGTGTAAATTCAATAATAATAAAATTATTAATAACAACAATAATAATACAAATAATAATAATAATAATCAATTTTATAACAGCATGTAATAATAATCTATTTTAAACTACTTTTGTCTTAAATTTTGTATTTTATAGTATAAAACTTTTTTTGGTCACTATTGCTTTATTCACTCGAGGTTACTGCGCCAGACCATGCATAGTTCCTATGAATGCTTCAAGGTGAATTACAGTGCAATAACTCACCCAGATGTTACTGATTTTTTTATTTATTGAAATATTGCTAAATGCAACTTCAACTGCAAATTGTCCCTTTTACAATTACAATGTATAAGCGTGCAAGAACAAGAAATTAAAAATAAATGTTGAATTACATTTAGACATCTTGACCATGAATCTTTTCTGTAGATTTTATGTGATTCAGGAAGCACATCCTTCCGCTATATTCCTTGAATGCCTCATCCTGCACATTGATTGCCATGTACATGCTCAAGCACATACAGTATTTTCACAGACCATCAGGCTGGCAGCAAAACAGTACCCCTGGAGGAATTTGGAAGTCTGTACGTTGTTCAAGGGCACGTTAGAACTGTTTCGGTGAGCAGTCTCTTCTCGTTGCAGAATGCATCTCTTAAAAAACTTTGTTTCACAAGAGACAGAAGAGAGGGTTGGCAGGTACTGCAGTGTCACTAGACTCACTTGTGATTCAGCTCCTCGTTCAAGGGCACTTTTACAGGCAGTCACTGACTAGGCCTATCACACACCAGAGGAAAGAGACTTGTTAGATCTGGAGATTTAACTAGCCCCTGGCCCTATCAAGGACTGTATCTTGGGAGTTGCTCTTATGGGTAATCTGAAATTAAAGTGCAAGGTCACAGGTATTTAGGTTAAAGGGCCCATGATGCTTTCAGAAACCACTAATACTATAAAACTATCTTGAGGTAAATTCTAAATTATAATCAGGTTTAGAAGTAATACAATTTGTTAGTGTATATAAAAAAATCTTTAATAATATTAAGCTTGTATGTTGTTTGTATTGAACATTCAACTTATATGTTGTATTGTGTTCTTCAACATGGACATGTAGCAACTAGGAAGCAAGTCAACTATTTTGTCTAATATTAGAGAAGGTGTGGTAAGATTTTCTGCATACAACAGAAGTGCATCAGTGCATGGATCTCATGATGATGATGTCACAGTCTGGTGCACAGAGTCGGCTATAGACTACATTAACCACAGGTGATAACCACCGTCATTTAGAAGAGGGCATCCAAAGGGGTTTTATTTGGTTTTGCTAGGTGGTAAAACAGAACAGAGTAAGATACTTTCCAAAGCGCTCAACACAAAAGCAAAATATTTTGACTTGTAGAAACCAGAATGTTTTTATTAAATAGCGCAAAAACATTTTAGGCTGCAGAGAAGAGTGAGTGGTGGGTAATCTGAGGACAGTGTGCCAGCATTTGTAGAGTGTGGATATGTCTAACCAATAATGAATGACATCACCCACATTTGCATGTAACTGAAGTTAGGCATAAACAGAACACGAGTGGGTAAAAAAAATAAGTCCTATGCTTTTTTTTGCATGAGCCAGTCCATAATCCCAGCCGCATTACCAAATACCCCAATCCCTAAATCAAGGTACACACAAAACCATGAAATTATGTGTACAGTTACACCCCTGATTTAAATCACTTTATATCAAACACAAAATATTAAATAATAACATGCAGTATAGTTTGAATTTCCTGAATGTAAGATTTGGAATTTATTTTTTTTATTTCTGCTTAACAGTGGAAACTCAAATTTGGGATCTAAATCTTAATTTGTGGCCAGTTCAATTGTGCATCTTTTTTCTTTGTGTTATGTGATGGTCTGACAACTTGTGTGATATCACTGAACCTCTAACCATTTAACGTTTAGGATAGGATCACCTGCCCAAGGTTTCCAAAAAAGAAGAAAGAACAGAAAATAAATGATAGTTGTATAAAGGTTTACCAAACCACCTATGTTTTTCAGTTTTTTGCAGATCACCCAAATTATTCATACCCCTGGCCCTACCTGCTATACCAGGGAGCTTTCCTTTCCACTGTCGCTACATGCATGCTCATTATGAGGGATTGCTGCCAACCGACCGACTGCTACTATCCTCATCCAGGAGTGAATGCTGCAAATCACTGACTTGATGCAATGTGCTGGGTTTCCATTAAATAGAAAAACGTTTAAAAAATTTGAATAATAAACTGACTCTGACTGCACTGGTTAAATGCTTGATTGTTAATTGGAATGTATGTACCTGAGTTAAAATCTGTGTGATTCAATGGAAATGACTTCGTAAAGTGCCTTCCCACTTTATGAATAAAACTGAATTGAATTGAATATCAAAAACTTTATACGCTTCTATAATAATATCTGCTGGGTAAAATTGTCATTGGCATCACAGCAGTGAACATCTTTGTTCCTTTTTTGATGGTCAGCTCCAAGTCTTTGAAGCTGGAAGGCCTGCTTGCCATCACCCTAATCATTAGCTCCACAGATTCTCTTTCATATTCAAATTCGGGCTCTGAAGATATGGGTTGGTAAAATTAAAAGAAAAAATCCAAATTTGCCAGAGATCAGGACTGCAGAGAGAATAATCAGAGCTGACCTTCCCTCCATCCAGGACTTATACAGGTCTAGGGTCAAGAAAAGAGTTGCCAAAATCTCTGCAGACCCCACACACCCTGCACATAAACTGTTTTTACCTTCAGGCCGCCGCTACAGAGCACTGTTTACTAAAACCAGCCGCCACAAAGACAGTTTCTGCCCCCAGGCTGTTTCTCTGTTGAACATTCAATAGAGTACAGAACAACAGCATACAGATGTTGCAAATGCACCTTTTCTATTAAATATGTGTATATTGTACATTGTAAATTATAAATTTGTATATTCTGTAATGCAAAAACAGAACAAAAGAGCAAAGTGTACCGGAGTCAAATTCCTTGTCTGTATGCACGAACTTGGCAATAAAGCTGATTCTGATTCTGAGATATAATTTTAGGCTTAACTGTTTTTGTTACACGGAATGTGTCAAGTTTATACTCTTACTAACTCTGAAGTTGATTTGTTAACAGGGCAGTTAGGGCTGTGATGACAAGGTTAATGTCTGGTATGCTAATTATCACCATAGAAACACAGTCACAGCAGGAAGCTTGAAGGCAGTGACAAATGGCCCACTCATCTGATATCCCGTTCGAAGTTTCTGTCACTCTTTTTCCCAGACTCAGTCTTTCTCGTCCGCCTCTCATCTCTGCCCCATTTCTTTGCCTTGTCCCCTTCTTTTATTTGTGTCTCTGCACTCATTTTACATATATTTCTGACACAAACCCTTTTGAAATCATTGTTAAAAGGGGTGCAAATTAAACAGCATTGACATATACAGGTCACAATGAGGCAAGAACAATGCAGAAGAACCTAGGACAGCACACAAAAACACAACAATAAATAATGTATTACTAAAATCTCTTCACCAGAAACTAATCTCGCCCACTTTTCTCTCCACTGCTAAACTGCTCTGTTCATGTGCTAAGACACATTTGCATGTCTCTGTCAACAAGAACTGACAACAGGCTCACAAAGGTCCCTTTAAAGTATTAATAAAAACACAAAGTTTCTTTCCGCACTCCCATGTCTTCCCATATCTGCCTTTGTCTCATTTCAAACTTTTCATTGCTTTCTTTATGACTCATTGTTTATTTGACAGCTCTGCAAACACACAGAGATAAGAACCATATTGTTAATTATTAGGATGTTAAATATTTTGACAAGTGGCACACCTTCTTCTACATTCAAAAGATAGGGCGGGAGGAATACAAGACGTCAAGCATGTGATGCTGATAGCACACAATGTTTAGGGAATGTTAATAACCAGTTTAGATAACCTGAGAGTTACTACATCAGTTGAGATTAATTGGGATCATTGAAACAGGAGAGAACACACCTTCATACACAGAGTAAAAAGTTGTCTTTTTTTTCTAGAAATCACATATAGGGCATAATTGCAGTATTATCCACCCAAAGGAGCTTATTTCACTGTCTGAAACTGCAAATTCATGTTGGTTAGGGTTCTCAGTGTTATGTTTAATCCCAAACTCTGATCTTTCCTGACGGTTGAACTAAGAGTGTTGGATCTCAGTTGTACCCAAATTGTTTTAGCGCTTAAGCTCATGCAAACACTGACTTGGAACAAAACCACAAGCTTCCCATTGAATTTACAAAAGACATGAAAGACTTGTTCATGGAAGAAAGCAAGTCAAATGAAAAAAACTATGATCATAGCAGGAGTCAAACCCACTGACTGAACTCCTCATTCTCTGAGCAAAACCTCAAAAACCTGTTCAAGCTTATGTGCCACTCTGTTTTTTCAGCTACTGACAGATGGTTTCCTCCAGCTCAGTTACTGAGCAGATGTCAAGAAGAGCGGCAGTCGCAGCGACAATGTGACCTGCCTTCTAATCTACAAACAGTGCACCAGAGCACTGACCTGTCATACAGGGTGTATTTTGTATGAGGCCTGTGTAAATGAACTGTTGGCCTGGCAAGAAGAAATTTTAGCATGAGACAAATCACAACTACAGCATAAGGTAAGAAATATTTCTATCTGATTGTGACCAAGGTGAGCAAAAATTTGAGTGCCATAAATGTCTTTATTAATTATTTAATTTTCCTATGCAAAAATATTAATACCCCTTAAACTTTTCACATTGTCACATACACACCACAGACCTCAATGTATGTTATTGAAATTTTGGTTCTTTTTTTTTTTTTTACAATATGTACTGTCCGGCACAGTAGCACTGCGAATTGTGGAGCACTATGGCTATAATGCTCCGCTTGATATATATATATATAGAAACTTTATTAGAATCTTCCTTTGGATCATTTCAATTGCAATGGACACAATGGAAACGAAAAGGAAAGAAAAGAAGCAAGAAGGAGTGAGAGGTCAGGCAAAAAGGAAAAAGGGAGAGAAGGAGAAAAAAATAGAGGAGAGAAAGATGGATGAAGAAAATACAAGATACTAGAAGACTACTTCTGCCTCTACACCAGTGGCGATTGCTCCAACACTGCAAGGGAAGCTCAGCTTCCCCTAAAATGTCAAAAAATAAGTGATCAAATATATACTGTTGTGTGTACATGTCATTGCCAAAATATGCGCTACAATGCGCTCAACGTTTGTTCAGAATCAGCTTCTTATGACTGGTAACGACGCGGCTTTCCTCTCACTCATTCCCGCAGCTTCACAGTGCTTTAAAAAGTGAGTTCAATAGCGAAGCAAAAATGCTGGGTTTTGTCTCGCCCATCGGACGCTCAGCATCTCTGTGGGTCTAAGGGGCTGCCTCGGCTGCAGCAAAACGAGGCGAGTCATTGGATAAATGCTGGGCTTTGTCCCGCCCATTGGACGCTCAGCGTCTCTGGGGGTCTATAGGTCAGTGGGCTGGCCTCGGCTGGCCCGGAAGCTCAGCTTCTGCATGATGATTGGATGATCTGTCTGAGGCTGAATCCCTTGTTGATTGACACCGAAATGAGCGAGTCAGCGATCTTGAAATTGAGCTTCCCCTCCTTGAAAGATCAGCGTCTGCCACTGCTCTACACCTGCAGAAACATATACTGTATGACACCAGCAATATTACTAAAAGGTGCACGGTACTAATGAATGCAAGATGTATTTGGTGGTAACTGTGTCTCAATATAAAACATCTGTGCATTTGTTAACACCTGAATCCAAACACTTGTGGGATGTAAGTGTGAGCATGCCTGTTTATATAAGGTTTCTCCATAAAAATATACAATAGCGAGGAGCCACAGACCTGCACCCCTGGACCCGAGACAGACACGGAAAGATCTGAGCCACAGACAGCCAAAGGCCCCCCAGAGCACAGGAACTCCAGAAGGACCACTGCTGGGACTACCGATACCCCCAAACCCCCCCAGAGAAGAGCAGAGGAGAGCCTCAGGGGAACCACCCAGCAGGCAAAGTCCAGAATCCCCAGGCAGCTGCAGCAAAGAGCCCACAGGCCGGAGACCCAAGACCCGAGACACATCACGCCCCAAGCAGAGGCCTGACAGAGCCAGGGAGCCCAGGCCCCGGCAAGCAGCCACCGGGAGTGAGCCGGCACCCAGCCCCAGACAGACATAAAACAGCAGGCAGAGACACCAGCCACCAGCAGGGAGAGTGGCGGGGAGGAAATAGGAGCCACATTTGATGAGGACCAGAGCTAATCCAGGAGAGGGAGTAGCCCAACACCCAACCTGACACAAAAACAGGCGTACACTGTGAAAATCACACCCACATGCTAACACTTACACCACACACCCAAAATAAGACACACAAAAATGGAACTCAAAAATGGTACACTCAGTCACAATCCCAATACATACTATGTACTCCCAGGTCCAGGTACCGATACCCCACAAGGGCAACCGGCCCTCAGACCCAGGAGGTGGTCCCCTTCATTCCGGGGTGGAGACAGGCAGATCGCCCCAGAACCAGTCCAGACTGTCCGAATCTGGACAACCCTGGCCCAGACCTCGACCCCCCATTCCAACCCAAGCCTCCAATGACCCCCATAACCATCCAGAGAGGGGGCAACAAACCAAAGAAGGGTCTACCAGGTCCAAACGAGCCCACTAACCAGAGCCGTCCCAGACAGAAACAGTCCCAGCCCCCCGAATGAATTCCAAACTCAACCCCTTGAGTCCCCAGCCCCCATGAACCCTGACATGAATTTCCCCACAGAGACACTCCCAACCAGGACGCAGATATTGAAGACATGCCCTCGTACCCAAATGCCATAAATCCCCTTACCACAGGGGCACACCCCCACAGTTGAGCCTCACCATTGAAAAGCTGATGAAAACACATCCACAAGCAAGCTCCACACACAGCCCTACTCCAAGCACCCCCCGCCACATCCTGCCCTCCACCATACAGCATGACATGATGGCAAGGGCCTTGCGCAACGCCACCCCGCCTCCGTCCACAAGCGCAACAGAGCAGACACCACCAAGCCCCGTACTCACAATGGACCTCTCGATCCCACACCAAGACAAACTCACCTAGCGAAAGGTCCCCGGCCACCGGCAGCACATACACAGGGCAGCGACACTCACCCGGGGCCAGCAACCCCCACCATGGCCCCACAACCACACCACATCACCTCCATTGCAATGACAGCCCAGGGATAAACACCAACCAGCTGATCCAAATGCCGGTGACCACACATCCAAAAGAGGGCACAACCCTGAGATTTCTATGTGATCACCACCAGACCATGACCAGAAATGTATAATTGTAAAGTGAAGGAAAATGACACAAATTTTCCAATTGTTTTTAAACAAATATCTGAAAAGTTTAGCATGCACATGTATTTAGCCTATTTTACTCTTTATAATAGGTTTGTAATATTTGGCAGAGCACTGTTGAATCAATCATCTGAAAATGGAAAGGTTTGACACAACTGCAAATCCGCAATGATATGGCCAGTCATCTAGACCAGGCAGGCAAGGAGAGCATTGATCAAATGTGTTGCCAACAGAATCAGGGCAACTTTAGAGGAGATGCTAAGATCCACAGCTCAGAACAGAAAATATTTTGACACAACTGCACTTCATAAGTTGCAAGATTGTTCATATAAATTCATAGGAAGTCCCCTCTGCAGTATGCCACGGTGCTGGACTCAGCAAACAGACGATGAGACCAAAATTTAAGTTTTTAACCTACACTCAAAATGCTGTGTGGTGGGAAACTAACAACATGAACACATAATCCCCAATGTGAAACATGGTGGTGGCAGCATCCTGCTTGGAATATGCTTTTCTTAAGCAGGACAATGACAATGGCCAGAGTTAATGGAAAGCTGGGTGGACCTGAATTCAGGGCAATCCAGGCAGAAAGCCTGTTAGAGACTACAAAAGACTTGATATTGGGTGAAGGTTCACCTTCTAGCAAGACTACAGGTCCTTCTCAAAATATTAGCATATTGTGATAAAGTTCATTATTTTCCATAATGTCATGATGAAAATTTAGCATTCATATATTTTAGATTCATTGCACACTAACTGAAATATTTCAGGTCTTTTATTGTCTTAATACGGATGATTTTGGCATACAGCTCATGAAAACCCAAAATTCCTATCTCACAAAATTAGCATATTTCATCCGACCAATAAAAGAAAAGTGTTTTTAATACAAAAAACGTCAACCTTCGAATAATCATGTACAGTTATGCACTCAATACTTGGTCGGGAATCCTTTTGCAGAAATGACTGCTTCAATGCGGCGTGGCATGGAGGCAATCAGCCCGTGGCACTGCTGAGGTCTTATGGAGGCCCAGGATGCTTCGATAGCGGCTTTAGCTCATCCAGAGTGTTGGGTCTTGAGTCTCTCAACGTTCTCTTCACAATATCCCACAGATTCTCTATGGGGTTCAGGTCAGGAGAGTTGGCAGGCCAATTGAGCAGAGTGATACCATGGTCAGTAAACCATTTACCAGTGGTTTTGGCACTGTGAGCAGGTGCCAGGTCGTGCTGAAAAATGAAATCTTCATCTCCATAAAGCTTTTCAGCAGATGGAAGCATTGAGTGCTCCAAAATCTCCTGATAGCTAGCTGCATTGACCCTGCCCTTGATAAAACACTTTTTCCTTCCCACAGACTTCTCACTGAGGTGCCTTGATACAGCACTCTGGGAACAGCCTATTCGTTCAGAAATTTCTTTCTGTGTCTTACCCTCTTGCTTGAGGGTGTCAATAGTAGCCTTCTGGACAGCAGTCAGGTCGGCAGTCTTACCCATGATTGGGGTTTTGAGTAATGAACCAGGCTGGGAGTTTTAAAGGCCTCAGGAATCTTTTGCAGGTGTTTAGAGTTAACTCGTTGATTCAGATGATTAGGTTCATAGCTCGTTTAGAGACCCTTTTAATGATATGCTAATTTTGTGAGATAGGAATTTTGGGTTTTCATGAGCTGTATGCCAAAATCATCCGTATTAAGACAATAAAAGACCTGAAATATTTCAGTTAGTGTGCAATGAATCTAAAATATATGAATGTTAAATTTTCATCATGACATTATGGAAAATAATGAACTTAATCACAATATGCTAATATTTTGAGAAGGACCTGTAGATCTTAAACTACAATTGAAGGTATACGATCAAAGCATATCTAAGTATCAAAATTACCGAGACCTTAATCTAATTAAGAAACTGTGATATTACTTGAAAACTGATGTTCACTGATGCTTTGCATTCAGTCTCACTGATCTTGAAGTATTTTCCAAAGAAGAATGTGTTGTGATTATGAATATGAATGTATTATTTAATATTTAATATTAATACTTTAATATTTTATTAAATTATATTTCGGTCTGTTACGGGTTTTCCTGTGAATACCAGCCCAATAAGGTAGTGGTATTAGGACAAAATTGAAAGGGATGAGCCAAGCTCTGACATTATTGAACAGCAAAACTCTGTACACACATAGAATGAATTCACAGAATTTCTTAAAATGCAAGAAATTATTAACAAAAATAGTTAAACTCAAGTCAAACATATTTCAGTCAACAAACTCTTTACTATGCTAAAACAATCCAACTAAACTACCAAGCACAATTAAATAATAAGGAAGACTAATGGGCTATGTACAATATAAACAAGTTGATCAAAGATGGTTGAAAACCCATGACCACAAGAGTGATGCAACATTACCATGCAATATTTATGTTTGAGAACCAAGGATTATCTTGAAGAATCTGGAAGTGAAGTTAAGTCAGTCTTGGAACTAACTTAGGCAATAATTGGTATACCTTTAGACAACCATTCACAATGCAAGATCAGATAAAATATTATTTTAATAAAATAATATTTTAAAGAATGATTTGCTGAATAAAACCACCCTTCCGGTTTACCAATTCTCAATGGTGTTTAATTAGTTGCCTTTATTTATAAAAATAATATTTAAAGAAATATTATTTTGAATAAGAACCAAATCTTTGAGAAATGGGCTTAATTGTGTTACTTAGTTATCAAGTTTAGTAAAATAATATTTAGGGAAATATTATTTTACTAGATTGAAAACTAACAACCTTTTTGGGTAAATGATCTATAGCAGACAAGCACGTGTTCTTAGCTGTTAGAGGTTGGAGCTTACAAAAGAAGCTCATAGCTTCATAGGATTCCCAAGACATTCCCAAAGGTGCCAGCTAGGTGTCCCGCCAGAGCAGCTGCCCCCGGGCAGGTCCTGGAGAACCTGGACCCACCAAGCGATACGATTTCACCACCAGCAGCCCAAGACCACGTTGCACGAGCAAGCCCTGGCAGGTGCACCCAGTCTCCAAAACTGTCTCTGTCCATCCAGGTATAACATAAATCTCTTAACCCCCCCTCCCCAAACTCAGACCCTATTCTACCCCATCCATGCCCCCAGACCTGTGTCCACCAAGCACCAGCCATCAGGGCCTCAGAATCACTCAGGGGCCAGGCACCCTCCATCCATCATTTTCCTTCTTCACAATGATGCAATTCATTGTGTTGGTTTGTCACAAAGAAATCACAATAAAATATGTTTATGGTTGTGAAATAGTTTAAGGGGTATTGAAACTTTTGCAAGGGACTGTAAAGTTTGTAATGATCCACCAACTCAACTGTAGGACCAATACACCAATGTATTTCAAGCTATCAGAGGTAGATTCGTTTTTTTACGTCTTAACAAAAACTGTTTCATGGAGCCAAGTTAACTAGATCACCCCAAAGGACGGCATAGATTGTGAAATCTCCATGACTATAGCTGTTCTTCTAAGTAATCACCACTTAGCTTTGTGACGTTTCAGCAATCAGTCAGTCAGTCATTTTCGACCACTTCTTCCATAGACGGCTGCGGGGAAGCTGGAGCCTATCACCAGCAGTCTATGGGCAGGAGGCAGGGTACACCCTAGACAGGTCGCCAGTCCATTGCAGGGCAACACAGACACAAACAGGACAAACAACCACACAGACACTCATTTGCGCCTAAGGGAAATTTAGAGAAACCAATTACCCTAACAGTCATGTTTTTGGACTGTGGGAGGAAGCCAACACCTCAGCACTAAATCTTAATTTTAAGATTAATTTTAAACTAAAATATAAACTAAAAAAAGTGATCCCTGAATCTTTGTTGGTATAGTGCTTTAAGAAAGAACATGGTTTTTCTTCGATTTTCTTTCAGCGTTAAACTAATCTAATAAAGAATCCTCCATTTTATGATAAAAAGACCTAGATTAAGAGAATCATTTTATATTCCTTTTGCCAACCTTGAATTAAACTCAAATTTGCATTGGCTGTTCTGACTGCAGGACAACCTACAGATTGTTATAAGACCTTTTTAGGAACTGAAAAGTTTCAAAATAAAGTTAAAGGCTAACCCTTTTTTACTGCCATTTGATTCAAGTAGTGCTCGAAACACTGGTGTACTCCCATAACTTTGTGCCTTAAACTAGAATTTTATCTGATTTTATCACTTATAGATTATTTGGATTTTACTTATGCTTTCACCTATTTACTTATTTTAAACTGATTTTACTGTTTTGTTATTGTCTGGCACTGGTTCAAAATTCCTCAACTTGTCTTTTACAATTTTAGTACATTTAGGCTGAATGTGAAAATGTGAAACTGTGAGACAAACAAAATCTAAGCTACCAAAGCTTGAGTACCTGCATTACCAAACAGCTGAAGTTAAATAGCATTTGAGATGTAATAAGGGAAAAACACTATGGCAAACATTAATTCATCCAGACCCTATGTGGAGCAGAAAATCTGCAGCAGGCTTTGACATTTTGGATGGATGATGTGGTCAGTATGCAGTTCTTACTGAGGTCTTCCATCACTCAATGAGTTTTGGGGCATTATAGCAAGGCTTTCATGCAAAGAACCATCAGTATTTTCATTGATTCACCATCTGTTACTGCGAAAAGGCTTGAAATCTAAAGCTGGATGTTTTCTTGAAAACTTTAGTCTTTTTTTTAACTTTTGTTGTAAAGCAGTGGGAGCCAAGACCCAGTTCCAGTCCTCAAGGGCTGGTGCCCCGCATGTTTCACAGGCCTCTGCAGGCCATCAAGCTCTGCAGATGCCTGGTAATGATCCACTCATTAAAGTCAGATGTGTTTAAGTTGAAGGATATCTGAAATAGGCACAAGGTGAGCCTTTCTGAACCGGACCCCATGAGAAAGAGCCTCATAGAGAATTGTGGTGATTAGACTATCTTGCCTTTACATGTATACAGAAAAACACATCTTAGAGTGTAGCTTCAATTTCAGCCTTTTTCTGATGCAGAAAAGAAAAAGAGATTACTTTGTTGTTCTCTGCTGTCTGTTTTGTTCACTGATTATCTGTTTTGTCTTTCCATCTATCTTTGTGTCTCCTTCACTCACCCTTTCTCTGGCCTCCAGCAGTATCGTGGTAATAAAAGCTGAAGAATACCTTAGAGTTTGGACTCTCCCTATTTCTTTCTGCTCCCTCGGGACTGCCATTATACCGCACACACACACTCGCATGCAGCCCAACAACCCCCAAAGACACACACAAACAAATGCCAGCCACATACTTGTAGGCTCTGATATGTACAGTATACACACAAACACACGTTAGTATATTAAGTTGTGACTGAATTACATTTTGACTGATAGTGCTCTTGAGGACAAAGCAATGATAACTCACCTGTATTTGTGGGTGGGTGCATATTTGGCTGGTAAGAGTACCTTTACCTAGGTAGGGACAATCATCCAGGATTTACTTGCATCTGTCTATGTGTGTGTCATTGCTTGGGGTTACAATAATAAAGGGTAGAGGTAACCTAAAATCTGGCCCTTACCTCTCAGCTGAGGCTGCCGAGTTTTGCCAACACAGCTAATACGAGGTAAAATCTGATGCTGCAAAGATAAAGTTTCTTTTGTTTTAGTTCAGTCTTTTTCCTTTTTTTAAATTCTCTCTCTTTTTTTGTCAGCCCATTCTCTCATACACAGACATCACTAGCAAGCAGCTAAAAATGTTTCCCCATCTTATAAAGTGAATTAATACTATAAAAGCTGACAATGACTATTTTAAAAACATTAACACGTTCCCTAGCTACAATACACTGAGGAACATATTCTATGTAAATGAATTGTGAATGTGTGTGTTGTATAAGCCTTTGTAGCAGTGCTAAGAAATAGGGTGTTACTATTCAGAAACATTGCAACTATAAGCAGGGTAAAGAGTACAGCCTACCACTAAATAGAGTGGGGTATTTTCACTACATTAATTAGCATATCATATTATATGCACTTTAAAAAGCTATTACCAGTATACTCAACCTACGGTTCAACATTAAAAACATTCAGAAGTGAACTATGTATATTACCTAAACCTTATATAACTTTCCATTAGTCTTTGTGGTACTTATGTCTTCCTGATAATAAATATAATAACAAATAATAATAACAAATAATAACTGCCACTAATGACAGTTATTATTTGTTTATGTTGTTCATCTGTATTATTGGACTAATTCTCCAAGCTGTCAAACATTTCAGGATGGCATTATCTAATGCCCCAAACATGTTTACTATTTAAGTGGTATGTCAGGAAGCATTGACAAAATACTCATCTAAATAAGTCATTAAAAAGGAAGAGAACAAAACAAAAAAGGAAATAGCAGTAAAAATGTCTTGTTCTGCAATGACATTGACATTGCAAACAAAGCCCAGCTACAACAGTGTCATAAAGGTTGCATGACTGCAGCCCTTGAGGACTGGAGTTAGAGATTTATTAGGTGCACCTGCTCATTTGCTTATTAGAAAAAGACTTAGCAAATTAGCCAATCACATGGTAGCAATTATATGGTTTTAGGAATCTAGATGTGGTGAAGATGACTTGCTAAATTTTAAACCAATCATTAGAATCTGGAAGAAAGGTCAAATACATTACCTTGTCAGAATGTTTCACAGGTTTTGATTAATAATCCTGGTCATAAACAGCTACTGGGATAATTACTCAAAACCATTTCTTAAGTTTACAGAGGATGGTATGAAATAAAGAAAATATCCAATGAGCAGCAGCTGTGTGGATGGTTTGTTGATGTTGGAAAGGAAAAGAAAGATAGAAAGGAACACCTGGTGCCAATCCTGTCATCTAAGCACAGGAAACCAAGCAAAATTGGCAATAATAGATTGAATAAATGTTGACCAGACCAATGGATCTTATTGTCAGCTTTCAGTTGGTGGTGCTGTATCATTGTAGGAAAAATTACCTTGGCATGCTTTGTGTCTCTTCGTACTAACTGATAATAATTTTAAAGGTCACAGCCTGCTTGTGTATTTTTACTGACCATGTCAATCCATTTATAACTACATTGTATCCATCCTCTAAAGGCTTCTTCCAACAGGATTATACACCATGAGACGAAGCTCAAATAATCTCAAACTGTTAAATTGAGCAAGACATTGAGTTTATTGTACTCGCGTAACCTGCACAGAAACCGGATCTCAATTGAACAAGCTGCTCTGAGATGTTTTGGAACACAATATTTGCATCATGGATGTGCAGCCCACAAATCTGCAGCAACAGCGTGATGCCATCATGTCAATACAGACCAAAATCTCCGTCGAATGTTTCTGACACCTTGTTGAATCAATGTGTTCTTGAACCATGATATATATCAGTGTAACCTTAATTTACAGCTTTCATAATTTCATTTAGTAATCAAAACTTCTAATTCTGTGACATTTACTTCAGTTTGAGCCTTTGATGTGGAAGCATTATTCCTACTTTATTTTATACATTAACTTAGCAACATGGTGACTTGGTTTGTTATGATTTCAATTTTTTTTTCATTTACCTTACCCAATTAAATATTTAGCATTTTAAATAGGGAATCAAAACATAAAAGTTTCTTTGGGTATTTCCTGAAAACCAAAAGTAGAAATTTATTCAGAGGATAGCAGTTTTTACCCTGTTATTTCTAGACAGATACTGTCAATTTGTTCACCATATAATGTCCTAAAGCAAAAAGGTCTCCATGGTATGACAGAATATGCAAATAACAAATCAAGATAGACATTATTTATCATGCAGCTTCTTCTAAAACCAAAGGCAGGAACACAGAGGCTGAAAGCAGATTTCACATTTACATGCAATTTTGTGATGCTGTGATAGTGAATGACAAACCAAGAGATTTGGAGATAAGGAAGTAAAGCTGTGCTCCAGTGGGCTATGGCCCGGTTCAACCCATCAGTTTAAAGGCATTGTCAGGGAACTCAGAGACTTTACATGAAAAAAGGGCTCTAGTTGGTTGCAACCTGCAGCTGTGTGTGGGGAATGCTATCATAAAAATCAAAGCTATTTCTGATAAGAGTAACTCAAAGCAAAAAATGAGGATAGTGGGAAAGATAAAACTGTTGGGACTCTGGTCCACTAAAGGGTTGTTTCCTAAATCTGTAGAACCGTTCAGACCACAATACATCAAGAAACATGCAATGATGAATCAACCATTAAGGATGATTTTGTCATCCATAACAAGCTGATCTGGTGAGATCACAGAGCTGTTCGTGCTTTCAGAGCATGCAGCTCGAACTGCGGACTTAAAAGGGTGAGGCATATATCTCTGACATGAGCACAAGCATAAAATGGGTGTCAGATATTTGAGCTATATTCAATAATATCTGGCTGGGCTCAAGTATTCTTTGCCTCTAATTCATGGAAAGTAGCTTTGCCCCATCCTCATTATGTTATTATCTGCATCTGATTTATTTCCTCAAGTTTAGACCCACAGAACACTTGTTTTTTTGTTTTGTTTTTTAATACCAGAATAGATGGTTAAGACAGACAACAGTTTGTGGCAGATGGTTTAACAAATTTCTGTATTATGATTAAAATAGTTTGACGAAATTTGCTAAATGATTAACATGTTTTTTATGGTTCCTGCCTCAACTATTTCATTTCTTTCAGAAATGCTAATAAGAAGACTGAGATGGTTTGATTATTCTTATGTACAACTGGTGTGTATATCAACACGTCGACCAATCTGTGAGAAAAGTAATATGGACAGCTACAATGTCAGGGTAAAATATGCAATATAAAAGCCACGAATTTGTGGCTTTTAGTGAAGCAGTGCTGTGGTCGGTAAGGCTTATTCGTCACTTCCTGTTGTTGGGACCCACAGCCATGGATTTCAACAATAAACTCCGGTACGGACCTTTCTGGAACTTTCAAAATAAAGTGCATTAACCTTCTTCCGGCACAGCCAGGAAACGGGATAACTGCGGACTTCCTACCCGAATAAAAACACAGCTGTTGCTACATCCGCCCTCTTTCCACACGGCCTTCGACAGGGAGCGGTCAGGGGAGGCCCAGCGCGCTGATGTCTTTTGCTGGCAAAAAGACATAAACTCTTCAAACTGGATCCAAGAGTGTCATACGATCGTTGATCATATGCAAAGATAAGTACGAATGAAATACTGTCTGTGTATCCGGTATTTTCACTCATGAACGGGGATAATTAAGGTACAAGCATTGCTTGACTCTCTCCGAGCCTCCGCAGACGCAAACAGTGTTCGAGAGAAGCCCCTGCAAAGACGCGGCCTCCCAGTCTGGAAGGAAGACAACAGAGACTGCAGCAGACAGGACGGGCTTCCCAGCTACAGCTCCGGAGCTAACCCTTTTGTTCACAGAATGAACGCACCTTCTGATTGTGAGAAACTGAGGAGGTTAGCGGGAAGCTAACCCTTTGTTCACTGTGGATACCTTCTTCAAACTTCATCGCCCCTTGGACAACATTTCCTCACCATGGTCAGAGGTTAGGTTTGGGCAGATTAACAGTTAGGACGAAATAATCTGAACGTTTTCATTTATGAAGTTTGTTTTTGTGAAACTCGGCTATCTTAGTGCTCGCAGGCTATCTGCAGCACACGTGCCGGTTTGTATTCTTTGTATGTTTTTAAAGTTAAAACAAACTTTATTTAAAGGGTGATTTTTAAACAGAACATTGATCATAACGCGCCGTCCACGCTTATGCATTTTAACCCTTATATTAACCGAGGTATTTTAAAGGTATGTGTTTGTTTCTGGTGCTAAGCTATCTGCTTCTTTGTTAGCTCAACTGCTAACCGGTAAGAACACGTGCTTGCTACTAAAGAGTACTTAACAGGAAGGTTGTTAGTTTTCAAGCTAGTGAATAATAGTCCCTGAACATCGTTTACTAGATTTGATAACTAAATAAACACCATTAAGCCCATTTATCCGGAAAGATTTGGCTCGTTTCCAAAATATTCCCTTAATAATATTTCTTCAAATATTATTTGAATAAATGAAGGCAGCTAATTAGACACTGTTGAGAATTAGTCATCCAGAAGGTTGGTTTTATTCAGCAGATTATTATTTAAAATATTATTTCATTAAAATAATATTTTATCTGATCTTGCATTGTGAAGGGTTGTCTAAATATTGCTGATTATTTCCTAAATTGGTTCCAAGACTAACTTAACTTCATTTCCAGATTCTTCAAGATAATCCTTGGTTCTCAAACATAAACATTGCATGGTAATGTTGCATCTTGCATCTTTAATCAACTTGTTTATATTGTACATAGCCCATTAGTCTTCGTTATTCTTTAATTCTGCTTGGTAGTTTAGTTGGTTTGTTTTAGCATAGTAAAGAGTTTGTTGATTGAAATATGTTTGACTTATTTTTGTTAATAAATTCTTGTATTTTAAGAAATTGTGTGAATTCATTCCATGTGTGTGCAGAGTTTATGCTGTTCAATAATGTCAGAGCTCGTCTCACACCTTTCCATTTTGTCCTAATACCATCGCCTTACTGGGCTGGTATTCACAGGACAACCCTTAACAGACCGAAATATTATTTGATAAAATATTAATATTAAATATTAAATAATATTCTCAGATTCATAATCACAACACTGTTTTCACTGTAACACTCGGTGGACGGTGTGTGAAGGCTCTCTCGTTTGATCTGATTTCTCTCTACTGTGATACCTCTTACTTGTTCTAATGCATAAGCACATTAAAACACATACTTTCTGTTGCTGCTTTTAACGTTTGGGGACTCTCCCTGTCTTACACGGTTTTTTCTAGTAGCGGTAAGAGGTCGTTAGCTTAGCATTAGCTTTACCTCCACCATGACTACCCGTTCTGCTGTTTCTCTCTCTGAGTCTCCTCCTCTCTCCTCCTCAGATGTTCAGTTACTCCTCTGGCTCCTTTAGTGATAATGGTACATGTAATAAATGTAGCATTTTTGTAGCTTCGGAGGCGAGGGTGTCGGAATTGGAGGCCCGGCTCCGCGCTGTTGAAAAACCAGCAGATAGCCGAGGCCCCTTAGCCAGCGCGGAGCCACCGAGGGTAGCTCCCTGTAGCAGTCCTTCAGCAGAGCCCGCGCAGCCGGGGCCTCAGGGCGGCTGGGTGACGGTACGTACAAAGCATAGTCCTAGATCCCAGCCCACAGGTCACCACCAACCCGTCTGCGTTTCTAACAGATTTTCCCCGCTCAGCGACACACCCGCTGAGAAGCTAACTCTGGTAATCGGCAGCTCCATAGACAGAAACGTGGCACTAGAGACACCAGCAACCATAGTCAAATGTCTGCCAGGGGCCAGAACGGGCGACATCAAATCCTACCTGAAACTGCTGGCTAAGGATAAGCGTAAATACAGTAAGATTGTTATTCACGCTGGCGGAAATGACACCCGGTTACGTCAATCGGAGGTCACTAAAGATAGTGTTGCTTCGGCGTGTAAATTTTGCCAAAACAATGTTGGACTCCGTAATTTTCTCTGGTCCCCTTCCTGATCTGACCAGTGACAACATGTTTAGCCACATGCTGTCATTCAACCGCTGACTGTCTAGGTGGTGTCCAGAAAACAATGTGGGCTACATTGATAATTGGCGAACATTTTGGGGAAAACCTGGTCTGATCCGGAAAGACGGCATCCATCCCACTTTGGATGGAGCAGCTCTTCTTTCTAGGAATCTGGCCGAATTTATTAGTTCTCCAACCTCTGACAACCCAGGGTTCAGACCAGGAAGCAGGGTCATAGTTTAACACTCCTCTCTGCAGCTTCTGTACTGCTACCCACCCATTACCCTATTAAGGCAGTGTCTTGCCCACGGCCAAAATTGAATAGATTAAAAAATAATCTAAAAGGAGGAAATCAGGAAAATCTCATAAAAATAAACACAACTCAGACTAAAAAGAAAAATAAAACAATTAAATGTGGCTAACTGAACATAAGATCTCTCTCTTCAAAGACATTGCTAGTTAGTGACCTGATTTGTGACAATCAGATTGATTTATTTTGCCTCACAGAAACTTGGCTGCAGCAAGAGGATTATGTTACTATAAATGACATACTAATTATTTACATTTTCACATTCCTCGAAATACTGGGCGAGGAGGAGGAGTAGCAACCATCTTTCAGTCCGATTTATTGATTAGTCCCAGACCAATCAATAGCTACAACTCTTTTGAATATTTAATCCTTAGTTTTCCACATCCAAATTGCAAAGCACTAAAACCACTTCTGTTTGTTGTTTTGTACCGTCCACCTGGCCCCTTACTCTCAAATTTTAGATCAGTTTTCAAATCTGATTTATTGTTAAATACAGATAAGGTTATTATAGCGGCGGATTTTAACATTCATGTTGACACTGAAAGTGATAGCCTAAATATAGCCTTTAATGCTATGGCTTTGCATAAAACATTAACAAACCTACCCACCCTTGTCTTCATTCTCTGGACCTTGTGCTGACATATGGCATTGAGTGTAAAGACATAACAATATTTTCTCATTACCCTGTCCTGTCTGACCATTTCTTAATAACCTTTGAGTTTAATTTAACCGAGTACTCAACACCTGAAAGAAAATTTCATTATAGTAGACCATTATCAGACAATGCTGTAACAACCTTTAAAGATTCCGTTCCACTTTTAATTTCCTCATTAGCACAGAAAAGCACAGTGGAGGGTAATAATTTTGTTTCTGCCTCTTCACAAATTGATTCTCTTGTTGATAGTGTTACTTCATCATTGCGTAGTGCATTAGACAATGCAGCCCCTTTGAAAAATAAGGTTAATTATTCATAGAAGGCAGGCTCCTTGGTTTAATTTAGATCTACGTACTTTAAAGCACAATGTTAGAAATTTGGAGAGAAAATGGCGCTCTACGCACCTAGAGGATTCCTACTTAATCTGGAAAAATAGCTTACTGTTGTATAAAAAGACACTTCGCCAAGCCAGAACAGTTTATTTCTCATCATTAATAATGGAGAACAAGAATAATCCTAGGTTTCTCTTTAGTACAGTTGCTAAACTTACACAGAGTCATAGCTCTGTTGAGCCATCCATTCCCTTAGCTCTCAGCAGTAATGACTTTATGGGATTTTTCTTAAATAAAATTGATTCTATTAAAAATAAAATCTTTGACATACTCTCGAAGATGATTACTTAATCCTCAGCAAGTGAGACAACATTGGAAGTAACTGCAGAACTTGATCTGTGTTTGGACTGTTTTGATCCTGTGGAGTTATCAGAAATATTAGCTTCAACTAAACCTTCATCTTGTATGTTAGACACAATCTCAACCATATTATTTAAGGAAGTGTTCCCCGCCCCATTTTAGATATGATTAATCTATCCTTAGTAAATGGATATGTGCCACAAGCTTTTAAGGTAGCTGTAATTAAACCTTTACTTAAGAAACCTTCGCTTGATCGAGATATCTTGAAAAATTACAGACCTATATCCAATTTCCATTCTTATGTAAAATTCTTGAGAAAATAGTTGCTAATCAAATGTGTGAGCATTTGCACAGCAATGACCTGTTTGAAGAGTTTCAGTCAGGCTTCAGAACTCATCATAGCACTGAAACAGATCTGCTGAAAGTCACTAATGATATTCTTATGGCTTCAGATAATGGACTTGTGTCTGTACTGGTTCTGTTAGATCTCAGTGCTGCATTTGATACAGTCGATCATAATATTCTCTTAGAAAGGCTGGAATATGCTGTAGGAATCAGGGGAACAGCGCTAGGTTGGTTTAAATCTTATTTGTCTGACAGACTCCAGTTTGTTCATGTAAATGATCATCTTTAAACTCCAGGGTTAATTGTGGAGTACGACAGGGTTCAGTACTTGGGCCAATTCTCTTTACTATATATATGCTTCCAATAGGTCAAATTATCAGGCAGCATAGGATAAATTTTCACTGTTACGCTGATGATACTCAGCTTTACTTATCCATAAATCCTGATGAACCCAACCAGATAGACTACAAGCATGTCTTGAAGATATAAAAACTTGTATGACTTTAAATTTTTTGCTTCTAAATTCAGACAAGACAGAAGTTGTTGTCTTTGGACCGGAGTCTTTAAAAAAGAAACTGCTTAGTCAATCACTTAACCTGGATGGCATTAAATTGACCTCTGGTAATAAAGTTAAAAACCTTGGTGTTATTTTTGACAAGGACCTGTCATTTAAATCCCATATTAAACAGGTTTCTAGGATTTCCTTCTTTCACCTCCAGAACATTGCCAAAATTAGAAACATCCTATCCAGGAGTGATGCTGAAAAACTAGTCCATGCATTTGTTACTTCTAGGCTGGACTATTGTAATTCTTTACTATCAAGATGTCCACAAAATGCAGTTAAAAGCCTTCAGCTGATTCAAAATGCTGCAGCAAGAGTTCTGATGAAAATTAAAAAGGTAGATCATATTTCTCCTATTTTAGCTTCCCTTCAATGGCTCCCTGTTAAATCCAGAATATAATTTAAAATTCTCCTCCTCACATATAAAGCTCTTAATGATTTAGCTCCATCATACATCAGAGATCTGATTGTTCCATATGTTCCAAAAAAGGACTTCGTTCTCAGACTGCAGGTTTACTGGTGGTTCCTAGAGTCTCTAGAAGTAGAATGGGAGGCAGTTCCTTTAGTTATCGAGCTCCTGTCCTGTGGAACCAGCTCCCGATTTTGGTCCGTGAGGCAGACACCCTGTCTACATTTAAGGCTAGGCTTAAAACTTTCCTTTTGATAAAGCTTATAGTTAGAGTGGCCTAGGTTATCCTGAGCTATCTTCCTTATTTTCTACCTCCGCCTTCTTCCCTCCCTGTTGGATGGAGTAAGGGGGAGTCAGGTTTAGCCTAAACCGGCTCAGTTATGGTTGAGGTGCAAACACACCCTCCATTTCTGCTACCTGTATGACCCCTTCTCTTTTCCAATGGTTATAATCAATCTGACAGAGAGAGGTATCCCAATCCTTGTGGTTTTTAGTATAACAATGGCCAACAGTGGCCTCTAGATGGACAAACTTTATCAGTTTATTATTTTACTTAGTGCCCCTACACGTGGTCCATTCTGGGGTGGCCGGGCTCTGGCACTCGATGGTTTGATCTGGCCTCCCCCGGTGACCCCGCGCTGTTTCGGACCCTTTGTGGGGTGCCTTGAGACCACATTGTTTTAAATAAGTGCCATATAAATAAATAAACTGAAAATGAAACTATCTCTGTAGTTATGCCGCTATAGGTTTAGGCTGCTGGAGGACATAATGACCACTTTCACCCTCTTTGCTACATTCTCACACTACTTTCCAATTCTGCATTATTTGCTGTTATTTCAGTTTTTAACTTTATGATCTCTCTCTTTTCTCTTCCTAGAAGCTACACCTGGCCTGACTCTGTGTCTACCTCTAACACCTTTCTGGAGAGGGGCATTGTCCAAGCTTCTGCTGGCAACAACTTAATGCTCACCTTCTACAGATGATCCACTTGGCCCTGTCTTTCAGTGTTTAACCCTTTCTCTCTCCTAGATATGGCAATTGGCTGAGCTTTTACTGTGCCTAATTATATGTGCTCTCTTTCAGACTCTAACCTTGAAAACTGGCTCAAAGTTTATCTGTTCTTTCTTTCTAAATAAAACGACTAAAGGAGCTACATCCACTAACATTTACTTTTCCTTCCCATAGAAAGTACTCCTGGATCAGTGCTTCTGTATTATTTTTGTGTCTGCTCTGTTCTCTCAAACCCCCAGTCGGTCGTGGCAGATGGCCACTCACACTGAGCCTGGTTCTGCTGGAGGTTTCTTCCTGTTAAAACGGAGTTTTTCCTCTCTACTGTCGCTACATGCATGCTCAGTATGAGGGATTGCTGCAAAGTCAACGCCAGTGACTGTCCACTGTCTCTACTTGCTCATCCAGGAGGAGTGACTGCTACAAATCTCTGACTCAATGCAATCTGCTGGGTTTCCTTAGATAGAAAAACTTTTTATCCAATTTGAATAAATAACTGAATCTGACTGCACTGTTCAATGGTTAGGATTAATTGGAATGTATGAACCTGACTTTTGTGAAGTGCCTTGAGACAACGTGTTGTGAATTGGCGCTATATAAATAAACTGAATTGAATTGAAACTGAATAGATTTGTTTGTTTGAACAAGCTGCTTGTTATTAAAGTTGTTGAAAAAAACCTAGATACTTAAAAATATTATCATTATTTTCATATAATTTTGAATACAGAACTTTTTTCTGACACAATTAACACAACAAATTGGATTTAGGCAAAAAGTAAGGGGGGGCTAAGTAACTCAAAACTGCTTGGGATGCAAATGATATTTAAATAACTATACTAATTATTTATTTTTAAAATTTTATTTAAACGAGTGTTGTTAATTAAATAATATAGTAGGCTGTACAGAGTATGAAGTTTGATTCAAGTCAAACACACACACACACACACACACACACACACAAATGCACACACAAACATGTTTTGTCACAGTAAATCATTCTTCTACTAAGCCTCATATCTCTATTCCTTCAGATACACTGAGAAAAAGATTTAATTACCACACATACACTCAGCCATAGGTAAAAACATGAAGCTAGATTCAATTATCTCTCAGACCCACACACACATAAACAAAGCAGGGGGTGGTAAACCTTGATTACAGCAACATGATGCTGAACTGAAAATAAAACAGTGATCCAAAACCTCAGGAGGTGGGGCTCATATTATCTAAATGAAAACAAAGTCATACACACCTTAAAACCTACACATAAAAATGTTTTTTGTAAGGCATTTTGTCATTTACTCATTTAACTTAAATTTTACTTTTTATGTGTGCTTTTGTTTATCACATGAACATACTTGTGCCCACCTATTCTCATCTGCAGATTTTGTCTTAAAATTTGTCTCTGTGCTTGTAACTTTTTAGGCTACTTAGCAGAATTGTTTTTCTCTCTGGTGCTTATAGTTGTCATTTAAATGTTCCATCTGTGAGTAACATGTTGGGGCCCAGCCATGGGATGAAACAAGGAATGAACTACACACAGAAAATAAATTGGTAAAAAACTCAGAATGCACAGCATTAACCCATCCTCCTGCACAGCTCCCAAGAAGGAGGAGTCACAGCTGGAATCCCGTGAAGTCATAGATCTACAAAACTCTGCGCAGGAGCATCGCTTCCTCTTTCCCAAAACCACCCACTGGTTGCATAGGGGGGACAATGTGCACGAATGCCTTGATCTCGCTGGCTGTGTAAAAGACTTTCATCTTTGAAGAACCCTGAATCCAAAATAAAATTCGGTCTGCTGAATGTGTATTCGGCGACGGTATCCTAACTGCCTTAACATTTTTCTCTGAGCTTTGCAGAAAAGGTTCCCTAAGAAGAGACGGTGTCCCTGACAAAGTTTTTTTCTCCCAACTGAGAAATTGTCAGAGTTTATTCAATATATATGTGTGTAGTGCTTGCTGTTTGAGAACACCAGTGCATGAATTCACTCCTTCATCTGTTGTTGTATTGAGACTAAGAGCTGTTGACTAAAATAAATGTTCCAACTTTATTAATTATTTTTTACTAAAAATGTATTTTAGTTATTATAGTTGCTAATAGCCAAACCAAACTTATTATTGTACAACAGCTTCTTCAGTCGCCCTGGTTCACGTTAGTTCACTTCAGAAATACTTTGTATAAATCTAGGAAAACGTTTCCTGACTTGCTACTGCAAAACACCCCAAAGTGGCTCAATAACATTTAGATCTGGTAACTGTGCAGGCCATGGGAGATGTTCAACTTCACTTTCATGTTCATCAAACCAATCTTTCACCAGTCTTGCTGTGTGTATTGGTGCATTGTCATCCTGATACACGGCACCGCCTTCAGGATACAATGTTTGAACCATTGGATGCACATGGTCCTCAAGAATGGTTCGGTGGTGCTCGACAGTGACGCGCCCATCTAGCACAAGTATTGGGCCAAGGGAATGCCATGATATGGCAGCCCAAACCATCACTGATCTACCCCCATGCTTCACTCTGGGCATGCAACAGTCTGGGTGGTACACTTCTTTGGGGCTTCTCCACACCGTAACTCTCCCGGATGTGGGGAAAACAGTAAAGGTGGACTCATCAGAGAACAATACATGTTTCACATTGTCCACAGCCCAAGATTTGCGCTCCTTGCACCATTGAAACCAACGTTTGGCATTGGCATGAGTGACCAAAGGTTTGGCTATAGCAGCCCGGCCGTGTATATCGACCCTGTGGAGCTCCCGACGGACAGTTCTGGTGGAAATCTTGGGCTGTGGACAATGTGAAACATGTATTGTTCTCTGATGAGTCCACCTTTACTGTTTTCCCCACATCCGGGAGAGTTACAGTGTGGAGAAGCCCCAAAGAAGCGTACCACCCAGACTGTTGCATGCCCAGAGTGAAGCATGGGGGTGGATCAGTGATGGTATGGGCTGCCATATCATGGCATTCCCTTGGCCCAATACTTCTGCCAAGGACTACCGAACCATTCTTGAGGACCATGTGCATCCAATGGTTCAAACATTGTATCCTGAAGGCGGTGCCATGTATCAGGATGACAATGCACCAATACACACAGCAAGACTGGTGAAAGATTGGTTTGATGAACATGAAAGTGAAGTTGAACATCTCCCATGGCCTGCACAGTCACCAGATCTAAATATTATTGAGCCACTTTGGGGTGTTTTGGAGGAGCGAGTCAGGAAACGTTTTCCTCCACCAGTATCACGTAGTGACCTGGCCACTATCCTGCAAGATGAATGGCTTAAAATCCCTCTGATCACTGTACAGGACTTGTATATGTCATTCCCAAGACGAATTGACGCTGTATTGGCCGCAAAAGGAGGCCCTACACCATACTAATAAATTATTGTGGTCTAAAACCGGGTGTTTCCGTTTCATTGTCCAACCCCTGTACAGGTCCTTCTCAAAAAATTAGCATATTGTGATAAAGTTAATTATTTTCCATAATGTCATGATGAAAATTTAACATTCATATATTTTAGATTCATTGCACACTAACTGAAATATTTCAGGTCTTTTATTGTCTTAATACGGATTATTTCGGCATACAGCTCATGAAAACCCAAAATTCCTATCTCACAAAATTAGCATATTTCATCCGACCAATAAAAGAAAAGTGTTTTTAATACAAAAAAACGTCAACCTTCAAATAATCATGTACAGTTATGCACTCAATACTTGGTCGGGAATCCTTTTGCAGAAATGACTGCTTCAATGCGGCGTGGCATGGAGGCAATCAGCCTGTGGCACTGAGGTCTTATGGAGGCCCTGGATGCTTCGATAGCGGCCTTTAGCTCATCCAGAGTGTTGGGTCTTGAGTCTCTCAACGTTCTCTTCACAATATCCCACAGATTCTCTATGGGGTTCAGGTCAGGGGAGTTGGCAGGCCAATTGAGCACAGTGATACCATGGTCAGTAAACCATTTACCAGTGGTTTTGGCACTGTGAGCAGGTGCCAGGTCGTGCTGAAAAATGAAATGTTCATCTCCATAAAGCTTTTCAGCAGATGGAAGCATGAAGTGCTCCAAAATCTCCTGATAGCTAGCTGCATTGACCCTGCCCTTGATAAAACACAGTGGACCAACACCAGCAGCTGACACGGCACCCCAGACCATCACTGACTGTGGGTACTTGACACTGGACTTCTGGCATTTTGGCATTTCCTTCTCCCCAGTCTTCCTCCAGACTCTGGCACCTTGATTTCCGAATGACATGCAGAATTTGCTTTCATCCGAAAAAAGTACTTTGGACCACTGAGCAACAGTCCAGTGCTGCTTCTCTGTAGCCCAGGACTGGGGAATGCGGCACCTGTAGCCCATTTCCTGCACACGCCTGTGCACGGTGGCTCTGGATGTTTCTACTCCAGACTCAGTCCACTGCTTCCGCAGGTCCCCCAAGGTCTGGAATCGGCCCTTCTCCACAATCTTCCTCAGGGTCCAGTCACCTCTTCTCATTGTGCAGCGTTTTCTGCCACACTTTTTCCTTCCCACAGACTTCCCACTGAGGTGCCTTGATACAGCATTCTGGGAACAGCCTATTCGTTCAGAAATTTCTTTCTGTGTCTTACCCTCTTGCTTGAAGGTGTCAATACTGGCCTTCTGGACAGCAGTCAGGTCGGCAGTCTTACCCATGATTGGGGTTTTGAGTGATGAACCAGGCTGGGAGTTTTAAAGGCCTCAGGAATCTTTTGCAGGTGTTTAGAGTTAACTCGTTGATTCAGATGATTAAGTTCATAGCTCGTTTAGAGACCCTTTTAATGATATGCTAATTTTGTGAGATAGGAATTTTGGGTTTTCATGAGCTGTATGCCAAAATCATCCCTATTAAGACAATAAAAGACCTGAAATATTTCAGTTAGGGTGCAATGAATCTAAAATATATGAATGTTAAATTTTCATCATGACATTATGGAAAATAATGAACTTTATCACAATATGCTAATTTTTTGAGAAGGACCTGTATATATATATATATATATATATATATATGTATATATATAAATGTTACAGTGATCTACACAAAGAAAAGTGTTTGTGGTATTCTGTCCTTTTGCATTTTCACACACATGCTGGGTCTAGGACAAAGTCTTATACAGTTCAAATGAAATCATTTGTCTTATTGTTCTGTGCATGCTTTCAAACAAGAACAAAACAAATAGGTATAGAGAAGGAGAGTGTTCACATCCCCTAAGGAGCATGACTGATCATTAGGATGATAAGTGAAAATAGATCTGTGAGCTGATGAAGTGTCTCTGATTGTGACCTTGCTCTCTGATTTAATAAATAGTTTTAAACTTGACCTTCAGACTAATCAACAAAAGCACTTATTCCCACACTTGCAACCTCCCTTTGTTGGATGCAAGTCAAAAAACAGCATGACTAATAATTGTGAAGTTGTTGATCTAAAAATACAAAAAGAAAAACGTTTCAATTTAAACTTCTGTCACTTCTAATAAGCTGTCTAGAAAACAAAAAGTGCAAATGTGACACAAGTAAAGTCAGCTTTGGGTACCTGTGGAAAGTTGTCTGACTTGCTAAACAGTTTAATTGTTTTAAGGGCAGAAGACCTCACATATCCAAAGCACTAGCAGGTAATGTCACTTTGTATTTACATTATAGTCATAACCATCTTATCATGCCTTAAACGTTCTTTTACACAAGTGATGCAGAAGCATGGATAATGATCTACTGAGCAAAGAAAATCACACAGTCACATGTGTCATCTTTCACACGGTGCTCAACAAGAAGTGAAGTCGCTGTTGCAGCAGCTCTCCCGTGTGCAATGTTTTCCTGGCATGGTTAAGCTACAGTGGACATCTCTGAAGGCACATTAAATGTGTTGAGTGAGAGAATATGTTCAATCTTCCAGGTAGATAATAGCTGCATCTACAGGGAACAAAGGGAAATTGGTTTGATAAGCCTTAGAGCGATGTAAACCGAATCCCAAAGCAGCCACTGACACTAAATCTCAATCTAGCAAGAGAGCCACTAGTGCCAAATACATGATTTCTCCACAGTCAAAACATTAAATAATGCAAGTATTTGTAAAAGAGGTGCATGCCATTTGCAGCAGTTTACCATGCTGATCCAAAGGTTATCATAATGAAATACCTAATTAACTAAAGGTGTAGTAGTATTAATAGTCAAATTTCTCATCATTATTTTTAGCACACACATCTTACATTATATCTGTTTTAAAATGAATGCTTTGTCTTGAGAATTGAGAATTTATCCTTAGTTAGAAAAGTCAAATTACAGCACAGTTTAAGACTTGGTGCTCCTCTGTGATTGAAATATCCTTTACTCATCTGCTTTCTGCTGAAGTAGTTAATAACAAGGGTCATCCCAAACAACTTAATGGTACTTTCATCTTGGAACAGTAATGACAACTATTATTTTATTATGGTAGCTAAAGAGTAGGAAAAACTGAAAATAAACTAAAGACTAAACGAATATTCCTTCAACTAGGAATTAAACAGGTAATGCTTTTTCCCTAGATGTAATATTGTAACATTGTTTTGATAAAATGAAGTAAAATCCATTTTACAATTAACATTAGTAGCATTTTCTTGTATTATGTAGTCAGTTCTTAGAATGTTTACTGAAAATCTAATGTAAGGGTTAATCATGACACTCATAAGAAAATGAAGGACAGCTGTGGCTTTTGGTAAAGGCCTGAAATAGACCGTTATCCAGGGAACATAAAGGTGAAAAGTAAGTCAAATGAGAGACGAGGTGAGCAGGTAACAGACTGACTCTGCTTCAGAAAGCCATCTGCCAGGAGAGGTTGGCATGTGACATCATGTGGTAAAAAGGGGAGAAGAGGCCAGATGAGGTTATCTACAAGCTGAGCAGAAAGCCATGTTATCAGTACGGGCATCCTGCCCTCTAGTAAGCTCTCTGATCCACCCTGAGTGCTGAGACACAGAGAAAAACAAAGCCACAGGCAGGAAAAGAGAGAGAGTATCCTCTGTTCCAGTAATTAGGCGGTAGAAAGTGAGCCTGACTATAATTCGGTCAGTCAGATGGATGTCTGCCCTCCAGACATTAGGTTTAGCCATTATCTACACTCATTCCTCCACTGTCCATCTATCCATCTCTCCCTCTCAGCCTCCCTCTTCACAACATTCATCCTTGTACTCTTTCCCACCATCCATTTTCCCCTTCTACTCTCACATGTCCTTTGCTACTCCTCCACACATTAGACCTATCTCATCATTTATGCTTGGCTCCTCTGTTTCTCTATCCACTCGTCTCTTTTCCAGCCCTCCTCTCCTTTCCGTCGCCAGACATCATGTCTAACCATATTTTAAACTTGTCCCTCCAGTGCTCTCTATCAATACATCCATCTCCTCCTGTATCCATCCTCTCCCCTTCTCCTCTGTAGTCTTCAACTTTCTCTCCCTCTCTCTCTCAGAGGGCCATCATCATCACCGGATAGTACAGTAAACTAATTTGAATCAGATTATGTGTCATGATAAGACGTGCTTGATTTATGTGCTAGACTCTGTCTCAATGACATCCAGCTGCAATCAACACATTACACTTAGAGTGTTAAATTCACTTTCAGTGTCAAAAGGTGTACATAAGTAGTCCCTAAATGCCATTTAACAATGTATCTTGAAAGTGAGTACAAACTTGCATATGGCACACGAGTATTGAGATTTTTAATCCCTTTACAACTTCAAATTTATCTTTATATTTCCATTTCTTATCAGTCTAAACCACGTTTGAAGGCCTGTGGGAAAGATTCGGCTCATATTTACAAATATATCTGGCCTACCAGATCATATTCTAAATGTTACAAAGCTTGTCACTAGATATGCACTACAGTACACACCATGAATACAACAATTCCCAGAATGCACAGAACCAGGTGGTAGACTGTCATGGTAATCAAGGTTTATTAATCTACCTTCCCCCATCACTTTGATGACAGACAAACCAAAGATGGAATCTGAAATCTGAGTTTTCAGACATAAAAGCTAAAGCTATCTTGTGTATAGACCTCGTGTGGCTATAAATAAAGAAAAAACAGCATACATCATTAAACAAGAGCAAGTACACAGTGCACAGATTTTACCAAACAGTAAAACTAAAGAACTTAAAAGTCTGGTCTGAAATACTGTTGGGGGATAAAATAAATTTTTTTGATGTGTCAAAAAGCAGACATAGAAATTTATTTAAAAATGTAAAATGTCTATTGTCCCAATGTTAACTTATACCTTATTTTAAGGAATGCAAAAAGTGGAACTAAGAAGTGTGTATCAGTGGCTTCTGTAAAGTTTAAGGTGAACACATGACTAAGATCCGGAAGAGACTGAGCAACAAATACGACCTGCATCCAGATGCAGAAAAAAAAGGGCTGAATGATTGTTCCCTGCCACCATTGACCAAGTCCTCAAAACCAGGGTTTTGCGGTATAGTGTTCTAGATGTAACATTTTGTTTTCAGAACACTTCGTGTTTCTACCCATTTTGAAATGAAACTTCATCCTGTATCCTGTTTTCATCTGTCAGGGTAATAAAAAGTGACTTTGAAAACAAAGTAAAAAATGTCTACATCTTTTTATCTTCTATCTAAATAATTTGGTTATTGGAAACAAAAACAGTACCAAAAGTCTAAAACTAGCCTGATATTATAAGGACTAATTCCAGTAACCCCAACTAGACTCACAGCTGAAATTTGATTCATTGCTCAGTGAGAACATGACAAACCATCCCAACATGCTCAGCTTCCAGATTTAAAGACAGGGCTGTGTGACCATGCCCACTGCAATGAGGGCTTTTACAGGCCGAACAGCACCTGGGGAAAAACAACTGAGGGAAAGGCACATGCTGAAAAACACTGCAGATGCAAAGTTTAGATCTATCCGTGATAGATCTAAACTTTACTTCTTTGTACGTCCACATTTTGCTGAAAAATGGAGCTCACTCTGCGATTTGCAGACTTTAATGCCCAGAAAATTAAGTTTCAACTTCTCAGTAATCGGTTCGTTGTTCATGTTGAAAGAGCACCTTTTAACCTCATAATGAAGCTAATCGAACTCTAGAGCAATGACATGCTGAGCCCAAAGTATGTGAGTGCTGTACAGTTTTATTGTTTCACCTCTGGCAGAATGCCCCAGTTTTGAATAGAAGCTGCTCAAATACTCTTTGTGTTTTGTCAGCGCATATACAGGGGTTGGACAATAAAACTGAAAAACCTGTCATTTTAGTGTGGGAGGTTTCATGGCTAAATTGGACCAGCCTGGTAGCCTGTCTTCATTGATTGCACATTGCACCAGTAAGAGCAGAGTGTGAAGGTTCAATTAGCAGGGTAAGAGCACGGTTTTGCTCAAAATATTGAAATGCACACAACATTATGGGTGACATACCAGAGTTCAAAAGAGGACAAATTGTTGGTGCACGTTTTGCTGGCGCATCTGTGACCAAGACAGCAAGTCTTTGTGATGTATCAAGAGCCACGGTATCCAGGGTAATGTCAGCATACCACCAAGAAGGACGAACCACATCCAACAGGATTAACTGTGGACGCAAGAGGAAGCTGTCTGAAATGGATGTTCCGGTGCTAACCCGGATTGTATCCAAAAACATATAACCACGGCTGCCCAAATCACGGCAGAATTAAATGTGCACCTCAACTCTCCTGTTTCAACCAGAACTGTCCGTTGGGAGCTCCACAGGGTCAATATACACGGCCAGGCTGCTATGGCCAAACCTTTGGTCACTCATGCCAATGCCAAACGTCGGTTTCAATGGTGCAAGGAGCGCAAATCTTGGGCTGTGGACAATGTGAAACATGTATTGTTCTCTGATGAGTCCACCTTTACTGTTTTCCCCACATCCGGGAGAGTTACGGTGTGGAGAAGCCCCAAAGAAGCGTACCACCCAGACTGTTGCATGCCCAGAGTGAAGTATGGGGGTGGATCAGTGATGGTTTGGGCTGCCATATCATGGCATTCCCTTGGCCCAATACTTGTGCTAGATGGGCGCGTCACTGCCAAGGACTACCGAACCATTCTTGAGGACCATGTGCATCCAATGGTTCAAACATTGTTTCCTGAAGGCGGTGCCGTGTATCAAGATGACAATGCACCAATACACACAGCAAGGCTGGTGAAAGATTGGTTTGATGAACATGAAAGTGAAGTTGAACATCTCCCATGGCCTGCACAGTCACCAGATCTAAATATTATTGAGCCACTTTGGGGTGTTTTGGAGGAGCGAGTCAGGAAACGTTTTCCTCCACCAGTATCACGTAGTGACCTGGCCACTATCCTGCAAGAAGAATGGCTTACAATCCCTCTGATCACTGTGCAGGTCTTGTATATGTCATTCCCAAGACGCATTGACGCTGTATTGGCTGCAAAAGGAGGCCCTAAACCATAATAATAAATTATTGTGGTCTAAAACTAGGTGTTTCGGTTTCATTGTCCAACCCCTGTACATGCTAAGGAACTTTTCTTTGTAATGAAACTCATAGTCTGACATTAAACCTAACAAACAAGCAGCCGAGATTTATTTTAAGGACAATATGACACTTTGACTAAGGTGCATCAGAGCAATAGAGTTTGCTTGGATTGATCTTTTTTTTGTGTTGTTTTACCCTGTAATTTAAAGGTAGAATATTAGTAGCTTTAGTTGGTTTTCTATGGCTATTTTAGTAACCTGTCTTAGCAATAAACAAAGAATTATTAGAAGGAAAGACTTAAGAAATTGTTACTTATGTGCTTTATTATATAATTCCTCTCTCTTTTTTCTTTTTAAAATCTAATTGTCCAATCATTTGGCGTTATACATTTTAAAATATGATCAGTCTATATGCTCTTTTGAATAAGTTGAGTCCTTGTATCTAGTTTTCAATTCTGCCCTCTGGTGCAAAAGAATATAACATCTCTGATGTAAACTCTTGTTAGATGGGGCTGACTATCTATACTCTATACTCTATGTATACTGCAGATCTCCAGCATATGTCGCAATTCCATAACCCCTTTTCTAGATTTTAGCCGTATATCTATTATCTTCATCTTACATGTGTCTTCTTTCCTTTTCATTCGCCTATGTGTCCCTCCATGATTTGCTTTACCTAGCCTTCTCTCTCTCTCTCTCTCTCTCTCTCTCTCTCTCGCTACTCATCCCCCTCTGTCACTCTTCTCTATTCTGTCTGCCGGATATTATGTCTGGCCATTATCTACACTTATCCTGCTGCTCCAGTCCATCCATCTATCCTCTTTCACTTCCCTCTGCACCTCCTCGTCTCTCACCTGCAGATAGAGCCACCTATTATCTGCCCCATTCCCTCCATCCATCCTTCTTCTCACACTTGCGTACGCACTAACTCAGCAAGTTCAGACTCACATTCACACTTTCAGCCAATCTTCAGTCAGAACAGCCTATTCTAGAAGTCGCTAACAGGCATGTAGCACTATTTAAAAACATTCATACATACTATGCACCTGAAAACCAGACACCAGTAAAACCCAGACAAAACTTCCATTTGTATGTTCAAAATAAAATGTAGGACTTCATTGCTGTCTTTATTAACACTGAGATTTGAGAAAGCTTCATTTTACAAAACATTATGAGTGTTTTAAATAAGGTTATTTTGGAAGAGATTATTATTCAACAACACACTTAATAAGGATAATACTTTTGAATATACAATATGTGGGGAAAATAAATATTGAACATATCAATGATTTTTTTTTTGTTTTTGTTTCCTGATACATTTATTTTTAATAGGACCATTGGTATAAAATGTATACCAGATGATGGTAAAAACCCAAGTCTCCTACACAAATGAAACAATTAACGCAAATTAAGTCCAAAAAGTAAGTTATGAAAAGGCACAGGTAATAACCATCAAACACACTTACAGATTAATAGAAAAGAAACATTTTTAATGGTGAGGACAGCTCCTGTATGAAAAAAAACAGCTACATGTATTGCTGAAATGTGATTTTGTCCCATTCTGATAAGTTAACTGTCTGCTAATGTTGAATGTTTTGGGGGTTTCTTCTATACAATGATTTCATAGTCTTTCTAAAGGGATCAAAATCTAGCTAGGTAGATAACACAACGGTAGATATTTACCCTTGTGTCATCTTCAATTTCAATTATATAAAGTCTGCTGGGAAAACAGCTCCAACCTTCAAACTTGACTGGTGGTCTAGTATTTTTGGAGTAATGTGCATGACAATTTCTCCTCCAAACATGGTGTCTGCATTGACATCCAAAGAGTTAGATTTTGGAAATAGTTTTTCATTGTTTTGTCAAAATGTTCTGCAGCAAACTTTAAACCGGTTAATATGCTTTTTCTACAACAGTGGATTTTTGCACTGTGAGCGTGCATTCAGGCCCAGTGCATTGCTTAGTGTTTTCAGGGAAACTTATTTGTAGGCATTTAGTTTACAATAAACCACCTGATAATAATTTGCAGTGATAGAGGGGAGGATCTTTTTCTAAATACTGACAGACTGCAGCTATCTTCTCTTCTATTATGCTTGTACTTCTTTGCTTAAGCAGGAATAGTCAGTCTTTTAAAAAGTTCTTAAGGTGTGTTTTGGCATTTCTTAAGGAATGAAAATATTTGGTGGTGGTCATTCTTTAACTTTCTACAAGTTGTTATTTTGAGTTAAACTTTCCTTATTTTATTCAGTTTTGAATGTCCCCACATGGCCACCCCTAACAGGACACAGGTATCAAACCCATGCCCCCAAACACAAATGCTATGAATCCCCTCCCCACAGGGACACACCCCCACAAGAAAGCTCCACCCCCAAAAAGCCAAGGAAGACATCCACACAGGACAACCACTGCATACAAGCTCCAAGGACCCCGGCCGCATCATGCCCCCCATCACATAGCGGGCTGTAACGGCAAGGCAACGCCACACCACACGAATGCAACAGAGCAGACACCACCATGCCCCCGACCACAAGCCAAGGCAGGATCAACTCACCCGCCAAGCATTCCGCTGCCTAGGGAGAACCACCAAGAAACTCAGGTCCATCGTCACTAACCGGAAAATTCAAATGCCAGTGACTCCACATGTGAATAGTGACGCAAACCCACACAAGCTGCAACTCCTCTGTGGCACCTCCCAACCCTCTGCACCCTTTTTCCCTTTGGTTTATTTCAGGCTATTTATACAGTTTCCTACTAGAGGTCAAAACTCACTGAGTATTGCAAGAGATTTCAGTCTAGAAAGGCTTTCACATGAGATGAAGTTCTTTGTCAAAGGAGACACTTAACATAAATGAAAAAAATACATTTGTTCCAATTGGTAAGGTGTGCATTCTTCAAAATATGTATTACACACTGAACTTCTAAATGAAGGTTTCTTTTTTTTTTTTTTTAAAGTAAGTTTTTGATGTCCTTTACAAAACAGCTGTGGAAATCAAACAGTGATTAATTAGGTCTGTAATAAGAGTAGTTAGTTGTTATTTCATGTATGGTAACCTTTTCATTTATGAATTAACTCACGAAAGTGTTGGACTGACTAATATATAACTATATTAGTCAGCAAAGGTAATTGAAATCTAATTTCTCATTACAGCAAACTTGGCTTTAACATAAAAATCGGGCTTTATTTTCTACTTTTAGCATCTTGTACTCCAGTAGATGATTTCAGTAGAGGGTGATTGACTTACAGGTCCTTCTCAAAATATTAGCATATTGTGATAAAGTTCATTATTTTCCATAATGTCATGATGAAAATTTAACATTCATATATTTTAGATTCATTGCACACTAACTGAAATATTTCAGGTATTTTATTGTCTTAATACGGATGATTTTGGCATACAGCTCATGAAAACCCAAAATTCCTATCTCACAGAATTAGCATGTCATTAAAAGGGTCTCTAAACGAGCTATGAACTTAATCATCTGAATCAACGAGTTAACTCTAAACACCTGCAAAAGATTCCTGAGGCCTTTAAAACTCCCAGCCTGGTTCATCACTCAAAACCTTAATCATGGGTAAGACTGCCGACCTGACTGCTGTCCAGAAGGCCACTATTGACACCCTCAAGCAAGAGGGTAAGACACAGAAAGAAATTTCTGAACGAATAGGCTGTTCCCAGAGTGCTGTATCAAGGCACCTCAGTGGGAAGTCTGTGGGAAGGAAAAAGTGTGGCAGAAAACGCTGCACAACGAGAAGAGGTGACCGGACCCTGAGGAAGATTGTGGAGAAGGGCCGATTCCAGACCTTGGGGGACCTGCGGAAGCAGTGGACTGAGTCTGGAGTAGAAACATCCAGAGCCACCGTGCACAGGCGTGTGCAGGAAATGGGCTACAGGTGCCGCATTCCCCAGGTCAAGCCACTTTTGAACCAGAAACAGCGGCAGAAGCGCCTGACCTGGGCTACAGAGAAGCAGCACTGGACTGTTGCTCAGTGGTCCAAAGTACTTTTTTCGGATGAAAGCAAATTCTGCATGTCATTCGGAAATCAAGGTGCCAGAGTCTGGAGGAAGACTGGGGAGAAGGAAATGCCAAAATGCCAGAAGTCCAGTGTCAAGTACCCACAGTCAGTGATGGTCTGGGGTGCCGTGTCAGCTGCTGGTGTTGGTCCACTGTGTTTTATCAAGGGCAGGGTCAATGCAGCTAGCTATCAGGAGATTTTGGAGCACTTCATGCTTCCATCTGCTGAAAAGCTTTATGGAGATGAAGATTTCATTTTTCAGCACAACCTGGCACCTGCTCACAGTGCCAAAACCACTGGTAAATGGTTTACTGACCATGGTATCACTGTGCTCAATTGGCCTGCCAACTCTCCTGACTTGAACCCCATAGAGAATCTGTGGGATATTGTGAAGAGAACGTTGAGAGACTCAAGACCCAACACTCTGGATGAGCTAAAGGCTGCTATCGAAGCATCCTGGGCCTCCATAAGACCTCAGCAGCGCCACAGGCTGATTGCCTCCATGCCACGCCGCATTGAAGCAGTCATTTCTGCAAAAGGATTCCTGACCAAGTATTGAGTGCATAACTGTACATGATTATTTGAAGGTTGACGTTTTTTGTATTAAAAACACTTTTCTTTTATTGGTCAGATGAAATATGCTAATTTTGTGAGATAGGAATTTTGGGTTTTCATGAGCTGTATGCCAAAATCATTCGTATTAAGACAATAAAAGACCTGAAATATTTCAGTTAGTGTGCAATGAATCTAAAATATATGAATGTTAAATTTTCATCATGACATTATAGAAAATAATGAACTTTATCACAATATGCTAATATTTTGAGAAGGACCTGTACTCAGTCCTTTCAACTGTCTCCATTGTAATGTCCCTATACACACAGTGTTCTCACTGGACCCTCATTGTCTGTTGATGGTCTGTGATTGATCTGGTGTAAGGAGCAGACCTAGTTGTGTGTTTTTTTCTTCTACTCTCTTCTCTTTTCTGATTAAAATCTTCTTGAACATTAGAGGAAACCCTGATGTGTCCTATCTGGCAAGTTGTTGTTGCAGTTGCTAATTGTTGTCCTGTTCCCTCTCTGGACTTACACAACTCCAGCTGTTCTGTTGGTTTTTTATCAAGATTACTCAACTTGTATTCTGCTCTGTTGCTCTCTTATTTTTATTTCCCTTCATTTTAAACCAATTCATCTCTTGTCCACTCTGCCAGATTTACTCTTTATCTCCAATCTTTCTCCATAGGTTACTGTTAATAGTTTTGTAGCTGAATAATTCATGATTTTTATGGGCACAATTTGAAGTCATTAAGATTTTAAGCCTGTAAATCAGTATTCACAAACGAGTCTTGCATTTTAAGTTATGAATTAAGGATTTGTCTCCCTGTCAAAAAAAGCACAGAAGAAATCAAGATTTATGTATGACTGGAAAAAATGGGTCTGTGTAAAAAAGATTTGGATTTATAAAAGTAAAGGAATTGAAGATGATCAAGGAAGCCTTCGAGTAAGTTTGTACAGCCAATTTGTAAACATGCAATACCATTCTATCCCTTTCTTTGGAAAGAAAAAAACATTTTGCAACTATGAATTCAACTATATGTATCAAAATGAAACATCCCAAAGGTGGTTGTGGACCGACACACGCTCTGTACCAAATGCACCATGGCAGATGATCAAAACTACAAACATAAGAAATGGAGATGTGGCAAAATGACCACCACCTGTCCTTGACAGAACCTTTTGTACCAATCCCGTCTCCCTACATGCCAGCCAGGGGGATGTTTTATACCTGCTTTGAAAACTGATGATTTGTTTTATGTCCTAATCATAGTCAACTGTAAGGCAATGTGTTTTTATGACTCCATTGAATAATATCTATCAGCAGGAAGTAACTGATTGGTTTTGATCAGGGATCATGATCTTCATATGAGTCAACAGGCCCAAACGGGAATCAGAACTAAAATAAATGGAAATGGGGTTTAACACAAAGTTTTAGAAAACAATAAACAGTCAGTCAGTCAGTCATTTTCTACCGCTTATTCCATAGTGGGTCGCGGGGAAGCTGGTGCCTATCTCCAGCAGTCTATGGGCGAGAGGCGGGGTACATCCTGGACAGGGAAACAATAAACAATTAAATTAAATTATATATGACATGTGAGAACTTTATTACTATTTACTGCCATGATTCATCAAAGCACTCTACATCAATGCAAAGTACCTTCATCCTGCGATGAAACATTTATGATATAATAGGAATTGCAAGATAACAATATAAGATAACAATGCTTTCATACATGAGCATAAGAGGTCACTGAGTGGTTTGGTGAGTTTAAAAATGATGTGACTTATATCCTTTGGCCTTCATTGAAGTCCTCAACTGAACACCTGCATCATGGAAAATGTTGAACAAAGCTCTATACTAACCCCAAAAACAGGAATTTGCAGGCAGAGGCCAGACATTTTTTCCCTGTGTTTGACTATTTTTCACTAATTTTGTATTTGACCAGGGTCAGTGTCACTATTGGTAACATGAAGTGATACCTTGACCCTTTATTAGTGGCTTGAGGGTGTTAAGTCCTCTAGTGCCGTGCAGTGTGATTACTGCACGGCACTGTTGAGCTCGAGTTTAGGTTCATCCGATGCCACCAGGTTGCACCTCAGACTGTCCAGGAGCACCGCGATGTTCTGGTCAGGATCTGGGTAAGATGCCCCTGATGTTGTCTGGCATGCATACAAGCATGTGGGGGCCACACAAACCACTTAGAACCATTTTGAGTGATTGCAATGAAATTTCAGCAAGTTGGGCTAGACCGAAGCATAAGGTTTTCAGTTTAAATTTTTCAGTGACTTAAGCCCTCTTTGGGTTGATCATTTATCCATTTTTAATGAAATAACGTGACATACTTTTGTTCCAAACACATTATCCATTCGATATAACTATGAACATCCAGCATGAATATTTGTTCCAGTTGAGATCTGATGTGTTTTTAAATGTTCCATATCCAATATATTGCCAAAAGTATTTGTTTGTTTACTTCTACATGTACATGAACTTTGATGACATCCTATTCTTAATTAATAAGGTCCAATTTGTTAATGGAGCCACCATTTCTGAGCAATAGCAACTTTAACTCTTCTGTAAACATCTTTCACAAGGTCAGGACTTTATGCAGGCCAGTCAAGTCTCTATATGACAGTTTATCTGCCTCAACTTCCCTAGTGTGATTCACATGCATGCAGGTGACCCAATATGCGTACGTCTGTTGATGTGGTTTATATCAAAGCACTTAGATTTATTCCAGGTGTCACCTGTTAACTGACAAAGCATTAGTTATGTATATCAACTACTCTATCAGTTTCATCACCTAAACATCTGAGTGGCAGGATTAAAATTAGATACTCAGCATGTGAGCAGTGAAGCGGGACCACAACCCTTTCTATGTACCCAGCTGTGTCTTAAATTGGACACACTTAGCTATATCAAGGAATGTACTTGTTACTCATAATATTATGCTTAGTAACACTCAGTAGGAGGTCCACAGTCTGATAAATTAGCATTTAATTTAATATAAGCAACCCCTGACTACAAAGTAAATATGATCACACACTATGAGAAAGTGTTCAAAGTGCTTTTTTATGTATGTCTGGTGAGATAAAACTATGATGTATTGCCCTTTGAGTACCTCAATACACACCTGTTTTAGTATTATATGTGAACTGACCATGTTCACTTAAGGCTGTTTAAAGGTTGTCTTTGAGAATATATGATTGGTAACACAAAAAAGCACCAGAATTAAGTTTAAGCTTTTCTAGCATGTTTGAATGTCAACAGTGCAATAATGATGATATTTTGTGTTTAGTCAGCACCCCATTGAACAGCAAAAGTATTAAGAAGGTTGATATGCTTCATTTTTCTACATGTTTCACTGTGTTGTTTGCAAAGCTGTAAAATGGTGAGAAATACACCTCACAGGACAAGACCTAGAAGACGTATGACAACACTGAGCAGGAAGCTGTGCCTCGAGGGGCTTTGTGGACCTATGGTTTCATTTTGCTTTACAATTAATTGTTCTGAGGATTTTATTTATTCCGGCTTGAGTGGAAAGGCCTCAAACAGACAGTGAAAGGAAAAGACCTTAAATTACTGTTTACTTTAATCTTTTATCACTGTCCCTTACAGTGGCCTCATGTGTTAACGCATTCTCTGCTATCTCTCTCCACTTTACTAGAATGCATGAATGCTGACTTATGTTAAGTGGTTTTTAAGTTTTTAAGTGGTTGACTTAAGCACTTGGATGATGTGATGTGAGCAATTAGGTGAACCTCCTGCACTTAAAGTGCCAATGACATCGAATTTTCATGATTACATTTATGGAAAGGAAACATTGATAAAATGTTTTAAAAAGTAAATTCATGCCATTGAAATGAACAGTTGTTGAGATATTTGGTCATAAATTTTACTTAAAAGGCATTTCTAGACTACTCCTTTGCGAGTTTGTTGCCCTCTTTTATGACGTCAAAGGGGAACCCCCGGAAGTAAACTGACTGTTGCTACAATGGCAGCAATACAGACAGCAGTGAAGAATTTGATATTTCTTTAGATATATTACAGTCACTATCACAGAGAGACTCAGCAGAGTCAGGAGAAGAAAGTCAGCTTTCATCAGATCGCAGAGCTCAAGTGCTGCGGCGTGCCGATGGCCATCTAATTCGACCAGAGTCAATATGCATGAATCAGACTGAACCACCAGGAAACAGAATGAGCACAACATCAGGATTTTCAAATTAATTCACTAAAATGGACTGGATCTCACTATATTAATAAATACACACATATATTTATATATACACGTGTTAATATTAGCAGTTGTTTCCATTAGATCAATTAGATCAGTTACTGGGTTTACTAAAGTATTATAAACCGAGCAATTAAACATTAAATACACCAAATTAAGCAACAAATATAGCTTCACTGCACTCAGTGTACCCATTGTAGAACAAAACACATGAAAATATCTGAATGAATAAAACAAAAAATGAAGCAGTTGAACAGGTTTAACTTCCACAGAATGAGTTGTTTTAGACTTGCTACCGCATTTTTCACTGGCTTTTATTGCGTGATCTGCTTATGTTTCTTGGAACTTCTGCGGGCTTTGCAGCGGACCAGACCGGAGCAGATCCAGTGTAAATCCAGGGTTACAGTATGTCTGCGGCACTGAGTGAAACAACTGGAGGCGAAGCTGTGCAGTAGCAGTAGACACAAGGGATGATTCAAGATTTGAAGACACTACCTGGTGTGTCATTTTATTAAACTTTATATTAGAATATTTAGAGAAACATTTATTTAAATATATAATATGCGTGTGTAATTTATGTTAATTTAATAATAATAATAATTTTTAGATTATTATTATTAATAATTATACAAATTTCACATCAGATGCACCAAACAGCATGGCTAAGGAATCTGCTTCAACATTCTCCTTCTTCTGTCAGATGACAGACCCATGACATAATTTGTTTTGTGAATTCAGAGGTCTCTTGTTCTAAGCAATTTGCCAAGAACTACTCCGATCACAACTGGCCATGCCTGGTGGGACCAGCCCATCTGTTCCTCATCAGTTTTCCAGATCTGATCAAAGCAGCTATGATCCTCTTCACTACGGGAAAGTAGTGCAGACTAACAGCTAATGTAGTAGTATTGCTGCTGCCACCACCAGCAATGCACTGTTTCACTATGTTAACGCTGTTTTTAACCTAATTCAGCTCTACCTGAACCGTTTATTATTGACGCTCACACAATGAATGACCAGAAACCTACCATTTGACGTCATTTCCGGGTGACTTTGGACTTGCAAAATATAACATTGAAACATGCTTATTTTGTGTCACAATTGCTTTTTATCACGTATATAATCCTAATATCCTGTCAATTACTGCCCATTTCCTTCAATATTAAGATGTTTTCTTTCAATTTCTGCATTTGTGGGAAAAGTGTGCCACAGCCACTTTAAACATTATCATTATATAATTTTAAAAAAACGTATAAATAGTGTTGATGATTTTTTTAAACTAAATCTGTGAATAAAAATTTTTTGTGAAACTAACTAGTATTTAAAAGGTAATTTAGTGTGCCTTTTTGTGATTCATCATCAGAGCAAATTTATGAGACTAGATTAATTTATTCATGATCTAATAGGAAGCCCATTTTTTTTTTTTTCATCTTTAGAATAAGTTATATTTAAAAATGTATTTATTTTGCTAATGTCATACAGTTATGCTTAGGTTGCAGCTTCCTGTGTGGGCATGTTGTGGATATGTCCTGGAGGCTTTAATTTTGTTGAAGACTTATAAGATTGTTATAACTGACTTATATAGTTGAAGTCATCTGTCTTACTTAAAGCCATGGTTAAAAGAAAGAACACCTTCTGTAAACATCGGTTTAAATGTACAAATGAGCTGGTCTTTGAAATCTAATCTTAAGCAAAGATAAGGCCAAAATAGAAATGCAGAAAACTCTAGAATCATCTAACATCTGTACTTTTCTTCACCATGACTGCTTTTTTTTGTTTCTCTAGAATCTTTCTACTGAATTTGCTCATTTTATATTTTATTTATCTCCAGGCTCAAACTCTAAAGCTATGATAGAAAGTAAGGCCCTGTGCAGGTCCGTTTTTGTTAGTGCCATCTCCACAGAGGAGCTCTTAAAAGATTTCTAAATTCCTATTTAGGTCATTTGTATTTGGTAATTGTCTCCCATTTCTCATTTGAATGGACATTTAGGTATTTTTTGTGGGGTTCTGTGAAATTCTATTAAGTAGCTACAGTCTTACCTGCAGCAGGACCCGTGGCATCCCAGGCCCAGTGCACTCCTACTGGGACATGTATCTCTAATCTGTGTTAAGTGTGGTGTTCAACATAATATATCAAATGTGTAATTGTCTCAGTGCCAAGAACAGTGCAGTAGTTGTGCATACTGAACTGAATGTAATTTAAGCATTCCTAAAGTCTGATTCTCTTCAATGAAGCATGTTAAGAGTGTTCTTAAATAAATAGTTAAGGAAATAAATTAGAGATTATTAGTAGTATTATTATTTATAGTTTTAGCACATAAATTTACACAAAATTTGTTTTATCACGCGAATCTATCTGGACATCAAAAGGATTTGGATAGAATTTACTAAAGCTGGCTTCTGATGAGTTGTTATCAGCAATCAGTATCTTACTTTCAGTAGATAGTGCTTTTAAATGACATTCTGGAGAACCAGTAGTTCTTACCAGAGAATTAAGCTAACAGCTTGTCAAACTGAGCTGAATTCTCCTAACCCAGGAGGAGAAGTAATTTAAGTTTCTATGTTAAGAACGGGGAACTGTGCATTAAACAACACACTAAGATAGAGAAGCAATGTATAAAATTATGCACAAAATGCCAGAAAGATGAAACTGGGAAATTGTTTTTATGAGTGGTGGGAAGATGACAAATCCTGGTGTACAAGAATTCATTTTAAAGGGGCTACTATGTTTAGCAAAGCTTGTATAAAGTATAAAGCACAGTTGGACAAAGAGATGAGATAATCCTAAATGCTTAAATAGAAAACAGCTGGACTTATTCTCTTGTTTCTTAAAGATATTTTGTGTCTCATCCAAAAAGCGTATACATTTCCTAACATGGGTTGGAAGTATTATATAAATTGTAGTCAGAACAATTACTCTAATAAGACTACTAATGGGGATGGCGAGGTTATTTCCATTGACACATTTAGGATCATCATGTGCTGGATGACTGAGAATCTGTAGCAGCAAATTGGGATTAGGGATTTTAACAGTGGTTATTATTTATTTTTTTTTTATGTTTGTGAGAGTGACACATTTACACTGTAAACTGCTCTCTGATCAAGACTCTAGAGCAGAAGGTGGCGGAAATGGACCACTAAGCAAAAAATCAAGATGGCAGCCTCGGAGCTTCGCTCTCTCTTTGTTTTTGTATTTTGTGTGTTTTTATGTTTTTCGAGCCACAGTTCTGTGGTGTCGGGCCACAATCCTGTGGTCTCATTCAGTAGAGAGGAACTTCTCAACATCAGAGAGTCCTCTCTTGGGTTTTTTTCACCATCTTTCATCGATCCGAGGTTCACTGAGCTCCTGGCAAGCGGAGCTGCGGCTCTATATGGGATCCTGCGCCAAAAACGGCGGAGGGGAAAGCATGCTGGTAAAGCTCCGCAAAAGAGGACTTCGCACACCACTGCCTTCAATCCACCTGGCAAATGTCCGCTCTCTAAACAACAAGATGGACAAGCTGCTTCTCCTCATCGGTAAAAACATGGACCTCCACGGATCAGCGGACATGGCTGAGTGAAAACATCCCGGACCGAGCACTGCTGATGCCGGACTTCCAGCTGCTCAGAGCGGATCGCAGCGCGGAGCTATCGGGGAACAGGCGAGGAGGCGGAATTTGCTTTTATATAAATGAAGGTTGGTGCAGAGATGTAAAAGTGCTGGGAAAAACATGTAGCCCGGATCTGGAGTCATTTTCCATACTCTGTAAGCCGTTTTATTCACCGAGAGAGTTTTCCTCGTTTATAATAATCGGCTCATATTTTCCACCGCATGGCTGCACTTCTGCCGCGGAAAAACATCTTGCTGAGCTGATTACAGACCTGGAGAAAAAATACACGGACTCTTTCATCGCAAACCTCTCAAATGAACACCCCAATTACAGACAGCATATTAAGTGTCCCACCAGAGACAAAAACACACTGGATCATTGTTACACAGCTTTAAAGGACTCATATCACGCTGTTACCAGGGCTGCTCTGGGTTTTTCGGATCATTATCTAATCCACCTCATCCCAACCTACAGACAGAAACTAAGAGCTTCCAAACCCAGGGTTCACACTGTTAAGAAGTGGACTGAGGAATCAAAGCAGACGCTACAGGCCTGCTTTGAATGCACAGACTGGACAGTTTTTGAAACCTCAGCCACTGACTTAAACCAACTAACTGATGTGGTGACATCATACATCAGTTTCTGTGAGGACATGTGTGTGCAGACCAAGACCTTCTGCACCTTTGGGAATAACAAGCCATGGTTTACTCCACACCTCAGGAATCTGCGCAGGGAAAAGGAAGAAGCTCACAGCAGTGGAGATTGGGCACGGTACAGGCAGGGCAGGAACAGACTAACAAAAGAGATCAAAGCAGCTAAGAGAAGCTACAGTGAGAAGCTTAAGAACAGCCTTTCTACTGGTGACACTTCAGCTGTATGGACTGGTCTGAGAAACCTGACTGCCTACAAGAGCCCCTCCACCCATCCTGAACAGAGTCGTCTCCTGGCCAACCGTCTGAATGGCTTCTACTGCAGATATGACAAGAAGCTGTTCACACCTCAAATCATCCCCTCCACATCCCATTCAGGAACAAATTCCTCCCATAAAGCAACCAACCCCCCACCATCAGATCCTCTGCCTGCACTAAAGATCTCAGAGGAAGAGGTAAACAGCCTCTTTCAGCGCATGAAAACAAAGAAAGCTGGAGGACCTGATAACGTTTTCCCATCATGCCTGAAAGCCTGCGCACATCAACTCGCTCCGATCTTCACAAGGATCTTCAACAAGTCACTGGAGAAATGTGAGATCCCCTCCTGCCTCAAACGATTCACCATCATCCCGGTTCCCAAGAAACCCACCATCGTAGGATTAAATGACTACAGGCCTGTAGCCCTGACGTCTGTGATCATGAAATCCTTTGAGCGGCTGGTGTTGAAGCACCTGAAAGACATCACAGGCCCCCTGCAATTTGCTTACCGAGCAAACAGGTCAGCAGATGATGCTGTTAACTTAGGTCTACACTTCATCCTGCAACACCTCGACCACCCAGGGACGTACGCCAGGATCCTGTTTGTAGACTTCAGCTCGGCCTTCAACACCATCATACCAGACATCCTCCACCAGAAGCTCACACAGCTCAACGTCCCAGCCTCCACTTGTCAGTGGATCAACAGCTTCCTGACGGACCAACAGCAGCAGGTGAGACTGGGGAGCATCTTCTCCCGATCCAGATCAATAAGTACTGGTGCCCCCTAGGGGTGTGTTCTATCCCCACTCCTCTTCTCCCTGTACACAAATGACTGCACCTCATCGGAATTGTCCGTGAAACTCCTTAAGTTTGCAGACGACACCACTGTCATCGGTCTGATCCAGGACGGTGATGAGTCTGCATACAGACAGCAGGTGGATCGGCTGGTACACTGGTGCGGTCAGAACTACCTTGAACTGAACCCACTCAAGACTGTGGAAATGGTGGTGGACTTTCGGAGAACACCACCCCCATACACCCCCCTCACCATCCTCAACAACACTGTATCGGCCGTGGACCACTTCAGGTTCTTAGGAACCACCATCTCTGAGGACTTGAGATGGTCTTCACACATAGACACTGTTCGAAAGAAGGCCCAGCAGAGACTGTACTTCCTGAGGCAACTCAAGAAGTTCAACCTTCCACAAGAGCTGTTGGTCATCTTCTACACTGCCATCATTCAGTCTGTCCTGTCTTCATCCATCTCAGTGTGGTTTGGCTCATCCACAAAACAGGACAGGTCCAGACTGCAACGAATAATCAGGACTGCAGAGAGAATCATCAGAGCTGACCTTCCCTCCATCCAGGACTTATACAGGTCTAGGGTCAAGAAAAGAGCTGCAAAAATCTCTGCAGACCCCACACACCCTGCACATAAACTGTTTAGAGTTTTACCTTCAGGCCGCCGCTACAGAGCACTGTTTACTAAAACCAGCCGTCACAGAGACAGTTTCTTCCCCCAGGCTGTTTCTCTGATGAACATTCAATAGAGTACAGAACAACAGCATACAGATGTTGCAAATGCACCTTTTTTATTAGATATGTGTATATTGTACATTGTAAATTGTAAATTGTAAATTTGTATATTCTGTAATGCAAAAACAGAACAAAAGAGCAAAGTGTACCGGAGGCAAATTCCTTGTTTGTATGTACGAACTTGACAATAAAGCTGATTCTGATTCTGATTCTGAAAGCAAGATAACCAACAGCCATTAAATAATAATAAAAACAATCCAAAAACCAAAAATAACCCAAATAGGGTGGGTGGAGTGGGCCTCGGAAGGAGGGCCAGAAAAAAACCCAAAAAACAACCCGAACAGGGTGGGGTGAGAAGGCCTTGGAAAGAGGCCCAGAGGCAATGAAGGCGAATGCAAGGAGACTGGTCTTCAGGCCAGCGACGACGTCGGCGAAGACATGGAGACCAGCAGAGACGTAGGACCTGGGCGGCCGGCGGTGGTGACGAAGGCGAAGACAAGGAGGCCGGCAGAGGCGTGGAGACCTGGGCGGCCTGCAGCAGCAACGAAGGCGAGGACCTGCAGACCAGTCGTGCTTGATTCTCACTGACACAGCACCTGGCAAACCCTCGGAGGCACAGACAGCGCCTGGCGAATCCTCAGAGGCAGAGATGGTGCCTGGGGAACCCTCAGAGGCAGAAGCAGAGTCTGCCAAACCCTCGGAGGCAGGAGCAGAGCCGACGGTTCCCTCAAAGGCAGGAGCAGACCCTCGTCGCTGGGTTCAGAGACTAAAACTAAAAGGATAAACTAAAAGGATAGGTTTCTCCTCGTACCCCTGGACAATCTTGTGACCTAGAGGTGGAGGTAGGCTGACTTTGATCCTCTCTAAGGCATCCGGCCGACCCTCAGTGGCATGAGCAGGAGCCGAGGCATCCGGCTGACCCTCAGTGGGTTGAGGTGTCGGCCCCAATGACTTGAACCGAGGCGTCCTTCTTACGACACCCTCTGCGACATGTGGAAGAGGATGAGGCCGGCTACATAGCACCGCTCTGGAGACCTGGTGTGGGCTGTGCAGCACCACTCTGGAGACATGGCATGGTCCGTGCAGCAGCGCTCTGAAGGCATGGCATGGGTTGAGCTGCAGCAGCGCTATGGAGGCATGGTGTGAGCTGAGCTACAGCACCGTTCTGGAGATCAGAGACGAATGAAGGTGGGCGGCAGTAAAACCGCCTTACTACAGTCCTATTATCTTCCTCCATCTCCCTGATCTCCTCCTTTAATTCCGGAGAAGGATGTATAAGAACAGTTCTGTTAAAAGCTTGATCCTCCAAGCATACATCCTTTAAATGCTCCTGCAATTTGTCAAGTGACAGCCTGCAAGATGTCACAGTGGGAGACGAATCCACAGGAGACCCCACTGCAGCCCTCGCATCAGCAGGCATATTAACCTCCCTCCAGCCGTTGCAGCAGCGGACATGGGAAACTCCTCCCTGGCGGTTGAAAGGCTGGGAGCCGTTCCACGTCGGCGTTTTCTGCGGCAGGAGGAAGATGACGACTTTGCTGCCAAACAAAGGAGAGGAGAGGAGGGACGGCGACTAAGGGGACATCTCCCCAGACATGGAATCGGCAGCCCGGAACCGTCATACGCCGACTGCGGTACAGGTAGGCCCGCAGAAGGTCGCAATGTCTTCTCTGCCTCCCGAGGAAGATAGGTGAAGAGATCCAGATATTTGCCTGTCGAGTGAGGTCCAAGTGTGGCAGAAACATTCTGTCAAATGTGGCGTAGCGGAGGACCCCAGAACACAGAAGGGAACACAGAAGGACAGGCATCTTAGTGTAAGTAAAAGCAGTTTGTTCCTTGGCAAGGCAAGTTACTCACAAAAGGAAGGCAGGAACAAAACATTGACAGGCATGAAGGACAAACAGAAGTGGTATGTTTCCACAAAGAGTGAACAGACTGATAGAGTATAACTGGAGCAAGATACAGGTGAAATGAGGAGACTGATTACATGATGCAGGTGGACCGAATGAAGCTGATTGCTGTGACTGACAGATGCAGGGAGTGAAAACGAAACATGACTGGGACAAAACAGAAGAGGAACATATAACTTGCAAAACATGAACTACAAAACAACAAACGCATGATCCAAAAACATAACTGAGAATAAGAATAACTAAAACTTAACAAAAATCCCAAAACACCCTCAAATCATGACAGGCTTAGGTTATCCTGCGCTATCTACGTAGTTATGGTGCTATAGTCTTAAGACTGCTGGAGGACAAAATGATCACTTTCACTCTCCCTCTGCTACATTCTCAGACTTTCCAATTTTGCATTATTTCAGCTTTTAACTTTATGTTCTCTCTCTGTTTTTTTCTGTTCCAAGAAACTACATCTGACCTGGCTCTGTGTTCAGCTGTGGCACCTTTCTAGGGGGGAACCAGCTGCTGCTGCTGCCAACAGTTTATTTCTCACCTCCTACAGATGATAGACTTGGTCCTGTGTTTCAGTTTTTAACCCTGTCTCTCCTAAACATAGCTACTAGCTGACCCTTTACTGTGACTAACTGTATGTGCTCTCTTTCATATTCTACACTTGAAAACTGGTAAAAGGAGTTCATCTGCTTAGCTGTCTTTATCTCCTAGATAAAGCCACTAAAGGAACTACTAAAATTAATGCTTTACTTTTTTTTCCCATAGAAAGTACTACTGGATCAGTGCTTCCATGTTGTTCTTGTGTCTCTCCTCTGTTCTCTCAAACCCCCCAGTCACTCGGGGCAGATCGCTGCTCACACTGAGCTGGGTTCTGCTGGAGGTTTCTTCTTATTTAAGGGGAGTTTTCCTCTCCACTGTGGCTACATGCATGCACAATATGAGGGATTGTTGCAAGGTCAATGCAAGCGACTGTCCACTGTTGCTACATGCTCATCCAGGAGGAATGAATGCTGCAAGTCACTGACTCGATTCAATCTGCTGGGTTTCTTTAGATAGAAACATTTTTATTAACTAATTTGAATAATAAACTGAATCTGACTGCGCTGTTTGATAGTTAGGATTAATTGGAATATATGTACCTGACTTGAAATCTGTATGATTCGACTGAATTGACTTTGTAAAGTGACTTAGGATAACATGTGTTGTGAATTGGCACTATATAAATAATACTGAATTGAACTGAATTGAATTCAAAACAGGTGTAAAACCAACATAAGGACAGGGTTAATGTATTACCTCTAACTATCTTGTTAAAAAATAATAAATCAGTTAAACAATGGGTTATGTACAAATTTTATATAATAGAATGAATAAATTAATTATTCACAATAATTGTTCATCTTACAATAAAAATCTGGCTTTGCATCAACTTAAAGTAAAAAAAAAATACTTTTTTCTATTTTAGTGACTTTCAGTGAGACCTTGTGGCCATGAGAAACATTTATGCACATTACACACATAGATATGGACAGATGCATCACAGTGAGCAAAATTGGGTTACAACAAATAAATACCACTTAACACAATTGCTACTGTGCAAATCCCTCTGCTACTGACATTGCATGTCTATATGGGTCATGTTTCTATATAGTAGTTATTAAGCAATATGTGCAATGCAAACCCATGAATGAAGATGAAGAATTAAACAAGTAATTAGATAGCCAAACACACCAAGTCTTGAAAAGAGAACTACCAAACTTTTTAAAAAATTGCATTGATCTATCTATTGGTATTTGAAACCAATTTAAAGATCAAAGATTGTCTTATTTTCCAAATCAAGTCAATTGTGTATTAATATTTTGTTTTCTTATTCTGTTTTTCTCATGTGGATTTATGAATTATCCATGAGAAAAGAAATTGATTTCAGTTCTTTGTCACACATCCAGGATTCACCCAGGATTCACCCAATGTCAGAAAAAATGAAACCCTAATTCCTATTTTTAATGGCCCATATAGTTTGCCTTCCATGTTAAAATGCACGTTCAGTAAATGATTTTTTTGATGTGGAAAACAATCTGCTCTATCCATAAATCTTAGTAAGACAAAAACACTGTTTTTGAATTTTAATCTTTTTTGACAAGTTATTAAGCTACAACTAAGCAGGATATTATTTAATGTCAGCAAAACTATTAATGAGATTTTTGCTTCATTAAATGCAACTGAATGACAAATTACAGCTAAAGGAGGTACTAAGAGAGAAAATAGTGGTAATTTGGCGAATACGTTCAGGATTTTAGTCACACTGCCTGTTTGCATATGCTAGTAGATGCATTTGTAAAAGAACAGTTATGTAAAGTGAATATTTGCTTTCACTGAAAAGCAGAGCTTAGCATTATGACAGAAGGCCACTCTTTTCCTCAGTGTATAAACCATCCTCCCAAATAATTTCATATGGTGATCTCAAGACGCAACTCCAATAGCAACCTTTGAAGTTTTCGTGACCTCCCTCACCATCTTCCTCACAGTATGTGGTGGAAAGATAAACTTAAGTCCTGTCTGTCATAGTTACAGTTGTTGTAAGCTTTTTAATTATTAGTCCCACTGTAAATATGGGGACGTTTATGTGAGTAATTATCGTCCTAGAGCCATTTCCTGACTTATGACAATCAGCAGACATCGGTTTTTCTTGAATGGCATTTCTGTTGTTTTCAGAAAGGAATAGCCCTTTATTTTATGTTATATTTATACCCCAGCTAAACAGATTTTAAATTAAATAAAACTTAAATGTTCCTATACATTTAAATCAACTTAAAAAGTGAAGAAATAAATATTTCCCAATAAACAACACCCCCCCTCCCAAATAAATAGAAATAGAATAGAAATTAATTTATTTTAAAGTGTTTTACACACCTTTATCAGGGGTACAAATAAGTATGAGAGATCCTGTAAAGTCTTGTTTTTGCACCTTAAGTTTAGTACAAATTTAACAACTTAACAGAAATGTGCTATTTAATAAAATCCAAAAGAAAGTAGAATTTGTTTCTTTTATAAAAATCCACACCTGTTGCCCCCACCTGCTTTAAAGTATATTCTAGGCTAAGCTAACAATCTCGTGGTTGTAGCCTAATATTTCATAAACAGACTTGAGCATGGTTGTGATAAATTGTAGTCTATACTCACATAGTGCCTTTTAACCTTGAAGCACTTACTGTTTTTTACTCAGTCCCTCATTTACAAGCACACTGACACTTCAGTGCGCGCAAGGATGTGATGCAATTTGTGGAAGTGAGATTCTAGGCACATGTGCATAGACCAATCCTAGTGCTTCTTGTTAAAGTCACATAAATATGGTAAATGTTGTAGGAAGCTATTTAATCATTTCAAAAATTCCACTTTGTTCTATGATGTAGGAAATGACATCTAAAGATCAACATGACTCCTTAGTGCCTTGAGCATCCAAAAATAAATCTTTTAAATGTCTTGAACATCATCCTGTAGTAAATCTGTGAATCTCTGTGAATCACTATTTTATATACCTGTTAGAATATTCTTCTGGAAGCATAACTACTTTTTATGCTGTAAACTCATCTGAGCAAGACAAACAAGCAGAAAACAATTTTTACCATCAGAAAAAACAAAACTAACAAAACGTTTGATCAGGCACATTATGTCACCTAATATAACCAAGACTTGGTCTTTGAAATATAAAACAAATCTAACTCAGTGACACAGGAAATAAAACAACTACATTATCTGTGAGACTCAAAAAAAAAAATATTGCAGTTCTAGCATATTGTAAAGTGAATTCTTTTCTGTATTTTACATTCATAGCCAAAACAGTCAATTAGGTATGTTGAAAATCAACTGTATATTTCTTATTGGCTCTCTTACTTTAGCTGAGTCACTGAGGAAATGTATCTGCACTTATGGAAAACATAAAGTGTGAGAAAATAAAGCTTTTTATGCTTTTGTAAATATGATGCATGCTTTCTACTGCTGTGCCTTTTGTTGCTGTGGAGGAAAAAGAAGGTAGGAATGTCTTCCATTAGCTTAAGTATTTGTGGGCTGATAACAGCTCCAATGAAAGGAATAAATATGTCATTTTATATTACATGGCTAACACTCCCCTAGATGGCAACATTCTATATAGGTCCTACATTATGTCATAAGACAGAGATTGAAATCTAACTTTTTGTGATCACAGTGTGTTTTTGCCAGCCTGTTCATTTGTTTCACGGTGGTACAATGTGGCATCTCAACACTTAATATGGTAGAGCTGCCATGTAAGGTAATACTGTCATGACGAGTTCAGTGTAGTGTCCTTCGGTGAAGACCTTTACGTAAAGAAAAACCTCTAATATCATATCAAGGTGTTTGCACAAAAATGTAAACATGAAAAGCATAGCATTATGTATTTGCTTTTATTAAAAACAGAAAAACAACTATAATAGCTACAGCCCTGAAAATATTATAGTAAACTGGTTACTACAGATAAAATAATTTTCCAATTAAAAAAATGTTATTGTTATTTTGATTTTATTACATGTAATCATACAAGAGGAACCCCATAAATTATTAGTCTTCAAGTGCTTGTTGCGCATAATATTAAACATGCTTGTAGTTATGCTATTTTCAGTAAAAGGTATACCAAACTAATTGTAGCTGGTAAATTAGTCAGGCTATCTGCTTAGGTAGCTAGCCTATAGTCATCTGCTAAAAAGACATGCCCCTCATAGCTTACCGACTGTAGTTTTAAAACAGTGTTACCTTTATGAGAGCGATTGTTGGAACTCTTAATTTACACATCACTGTCTGTATCTTTTTACTAAGAGAAATATTTCCCAACACCTGATTTTATTTTTCTTGTGATCCAGAGAAAATTGTATTAGCCTTATTTATAATCACATGATTGTGAAACAACATGTGTGGGAGGGGCTGTGCTTTGTTGTTTGTTACCACATACAGCTTGAGAAAATGAATGCAAAATGAAAAGATTTTAACCCAGTGGAACAGGCTGACACAAAAGTGTTGAGTTTTAAAAAACATAAGTTTTTAAAACCTCAGTATAGGCCTACCTATGGAATGTTCAGTGTCTATAGGAATCCTGGAGAACCAAGTGGTGACATGGGTTCTTAGACTGACCACTACACTACTCAAACCTGTGTGTACCCAAAAATGTGACTGTCACTTTAACCTTTAGTTGTCACTCAGCATCATCATCACTTTTAGCGACATCTAAATGGTTTCATACTAAAAAGGCTGGCCATTTAATTAATTGCCACAGCATCACACCAAAGCAAGCTGCTATTAAAACCCTCTGAACTTTGATTGCTTACCATCCCACTAAGTCAAGAAATAACTAAAATACACAATAAAAGTTGACTGGAAAAGATTTGAACAGCAGTACATGTAAGGCAGAAATCTTCAATTCAATGAAAGCATGGCATTAGTAGCCAATGTTTACCCTCCATGCACAACAGTCTTTTCTTTTCTGTGCATTAACAGATTCCTCACAGCATGCATTGGATCTGTCAGCAGAAATATATTTAGAAAGCCGCACTTGGATTAAAGCCTATTTTTACCTTTTCCTACTGCAAACTAATTTACAATGGCTTCTCATTAAAGTTTTAACTTCTGCCTGTCAACTGGTTGAAAATATATGTGTGGAAGATATAAAAACATGAATGGATGTGCATGAGTATGATAGAAATGGTAAAATATGCAGTAATAAAATGAGGAGCGATTCTCTTTTTTCATACAAATACATGAGGATGAACTCTTGGCACATAGCCAGACAATTCCTGCCTGCTCTTGATCTCCAGAGCTTCTCTGAGTGCTATAGTCAAGGTCAGAAAAAATGGGTGAACTCCCCCATTAATACCAGGTACATTAGTGGGAATTAAAGCTGATACAAGGACAAGAACATCAGTTATCTCTCAGTTTTCGACATTCCTCTTGTTCACCATCCTATCATTTCATTTCATCCCTACTCTTTTTTTCTTTCCTCCATTGCCTCCCTTTACTGACACACACACACACATACACACATCTTCTGTAGGTCTATATGGATGACAAATGTGCAGTATGTTTCCCTCTCAGTGTGCACATTCTTCTGAGGATGTATCTGTTCGAGCATGTGTGTGTGTGTGTGTGCAAATGTGCGAGAATGCCAAAGCAGTTAACAGCAGCAGGCTAAGAATAGTTTTCGACTTGCCTGTTCATCCCCTCCCTCTTTCCTCATTCGGATCCACAGCTACTCATTCCACCACAGATTTGAATCTCAGTCTATCCATTTCCAACTATAAAACTCCCACAGCTAGCTGAGGGGGCTTTGTCCCTTTAGAGAAGCAACATGTGAGCATTGCTACATATGCAGTGGCCTTCAAACTGTTCTGTTAAGCTCTTTCTTGAAAACATATACTGATATGCATGGGATTTGAACATGACCTTGCGCTTTTCTTTGACCTGTTCTTGGGCAATTGCTTAGATGGAAATAGAGACGGGGTTAGTTCTTACAGTGAACTCTTAAAAGACCCCCTAAAGCTACTTTCATTATCAATTCCTTTCTTACTTATTCTGGCTTCACCTCTGTCCATTTCTGTTTTCCCCTATCTTCCACTGTACCCTGTTATGACCCTGTGACACAGTGAGTTTGCTCTTTGATTTAAGGGTCTGTTGCATATTTTATTTTAGCTTAAAAAGTACCTTTAAACATTACAGATACAGATACTGACTTCATAGTGTGTGTGTGTCTGCAGAAATAAGTGCATGCTTATGGTTCTTTTAATATTCCCTTTCATTCTCTCCCTTCTTTCATATGGAGAGACTGTCAGTTTGTGCATCTGTTAGTCTCTGTTTTTTTATCTGCCTTCCACACATTTCACCATCCATCCTCTCTTTCAGTCTCATACTGTTAGATAGCTTCTCTTTCCTGTGTTTAGTCTTCTGTCCTTGACTTTCTATCCGTTTCACTTCCCCTTTCCTCTCTGTTGCCATGAGGGCAGTTGCTCTCTCTATCAACACTCCCACCACATTGCTCATCAGCCCGTGGAATCCCACCTGTAGAAATAATGAAGCGCAGGTTTAAAGGAGCAAACAATGTCTCGCAGAGTCTTATACAGCCAAGAGAATTTACAGACTTTTATATGTTGGCTTTTCCCACAGGTAGCTCTAAAGTGGAACATGTCATATGTTCTGCCACAGCAACAATTAACAAACGCAGCAATGCAGAGGGGGAAAATGAAACAAAACATGAATCTTTTGAGCAAACATGAGCTTTCTAACCCAAACAGACACTGGAAATAGACAATAGAGGGACCCTAAAGAAGTCATTCAAATCTAAGACATGTACCTTGTAAAAATAAGGATTCTAACCATTACACCATCAAATCTTTAGTACTTATAGAGAGGTTGTCAAGATTTGTGTCTAAACATCGCTAATACAGTAGCATACGTTAATATCATCCTCTTGCATACCAATACAAAAAAAGTTGATTAAAATAAATCATGAACAGGCTGAGCTGTAAATTAATTGGACTCATATGTCTTTATTACCAGCAGATGTCTGATAAAAAGTGCCATATCTGTTAACCTGTCTGAAGTAATTAGAGAATAAAAAATTTACAGCTCTTACTTTAAGCATGTTACTTTAAGCATTATATATTTAACAGATTGAGTTGAGAAAAATGAATTAGCAAAAGTTTCAAAACCTCTTGAACTTTTTTCCGTTTTGTCAATTAACAGCCACGAACGCCAATGTATTTTAATGTGATTTTTTGTGATGGACTAACCTAAAGTAGTTGAGAATTAGAAGAAAAGCAATTCATAGGTTTTACCTGTTTCTACAAGTACAATTCCAGAAAGTAGCCTTCGCAAGTCTTTTGGGGTACATCTTTACCAGCTTTGCACATCTACATATGGAATCTTTTACCCATTCTTCTTCGCAAACTAGCAAAACAATCCGCTGTCATAAATGAGATATTAAGGTAGACAAGAGCACAGCAAATGCAGGCTATTGTGGCCAGAGAGCAATCCAGAGTTCATAATTTAATTATTTATAAGTTAGTTATGTGCTCCATTGTGTCCTGTTGGACCAGCGTGCTGAGGTGAAGAACAGTGATGAGAATGATTAACTTTCTCAGGGCATCCTCCTCCTATCAGCATCACATACATAGGCAGCTCCCCAGAGAAACTGATGCAAATTTCCATGACCTTCTAGCTCCACAAAGGCAGTGTGTTAGAGCAATTTTGTTTGCAGCTTTTTTGCTAATGCTGAAATCTCTGTGGGAAACACTACTTTTCTATCTTTTTGAAAATATTTATCATGTGAAATCTCCAAATGTATCCTTTAGACCTATAACTTTGCCATGTGTATTACAAACAGACCCCATTAGTAATTTTTCTAAACACTGCCCCAATGTGTTGTTAGTAATTTATTAGAATTTCAGTTCCTTTGGATGTTTTTACACTGTGTCCACGTGACCTTATGAGGGTCTAAATGTGAAGAAATAAAGAGCATTTTATAAAACATCCCATCACATTTTTGAAGTCTTGGCACATCTTTGAACTAGTGTAGGTGTAACACATTTGATGTGCCCCTGTTTTGTTTAATTTATGTGTATTGGAATGAAAGGTGTAAAATTCAGTGTTCTTCCGGATGTCTTTAGAGATTCCTCTATATCTTCTTTAAAAAAAACTCCCACAGTGAATTTTAATTGCTGCAGTTTATTGTTAATTTGAAAAAAAAGAAAGACTATGCAGGTAAAGCATACCCCTGGCCCCTAAGTAGTGTCCTGTCCCAGCACAGAAAGTCCCCAAGTGGTTTGTGGACATTTTTTCTCTTCCAGCTGACAGCAGCAGTGTGTTTAATTTCCTGTAAGTTGTTTGTCCTCATGCCCATATGATTCAATGTGTTGTAAAATTTATAAATGCATCTCACTGATAACTTACAACTTTAAAGAGTATTAAAGATTAAGAAGAAGAGTATTTCTTCTTCTTGTTATTCTTCTTCTGCAGATAAGGAATAAATAAGGAAGAAATACTATTCTTCTTCTCCCACAGATGAGGAATAAATAAGGAAGAAGAGTATTTCTTCTTCCTTACTTATTCCTCACCTGCAGAATATTACATTGCTAACCACAGACAGCTTGAAAATAAAACCAGAAATCAGAATTAAAACCATTAACTGCAGAGATTTCAAATATTTAGATTTTTTCAATATGTTCATGGTCATGTAGAAAAGACAAAAGTCTCATTGTAAAATTGCTGTCTATTCATTTAAAAATAAAACTGTTAAGTGTAGCTAAAGCAGTGTTTTAACAACACATGTCCAAACTACATGGGAAATTGATCTGATGACTATCTACATGCTCTCCGGCACTGTCCACCTATCTATGGCTTTTGGCTAAAATAATGTGCAGACCTATCACCATGCCTAGAGTACACAGTCCTACACTGCCCCTCACGTTGCCTTCTTAGTAAGTATACATATATAGTCAGTCATTTTCTACCGCTTATTCCATAGTGGGTCGCGGGGGAGCTGGTGCCTATCTCCAGCAGTCTATGGGCGAGAGGCGGGGTACACCCTGGACAAGTCGCCAGTCCATCGCAGGGCAACACACAAACAACCAAGCGCACACTCATTCATACACCTAAGGGCAATTTAGAGTGACCAATTAACCTAACAGGCATGTCTTTGGACTGTGGGAGGAAGCTGGAGTACCTGGTGAGAACCCACGCATGCACGGGGAGAACATGCAAACTCCATGCAGAAAGACCCCTGGCTGGGAATGGAACCCATGACCTTCTTGCTTCAAGGCAACAGTGCTACCAACTGCACCACTGTGCAGCCCAAATATATATATATTTTTTTTTTATTTTTTTATTTTTTTATTTATTTATATATATATATATATATATATATATATATATTTATAGAACTCTGTGTGGCATTGACCTGTTCTCTAACCTGAGCTGCTGTTAACCCACGATTTCTGAAGCTGGTGACTCGGATGAACTTATCGTCCGCAGTAGAGGTGACTCTTGGTCTTCCTTTCCTGGGGCGGTCCTCATGTGAGCCAGGTTCTTTGTAGTGCTTGATGGTTTTTGCGACTGCACTCGGGGACACTTTCAAAGTTTTCCCAATTGTTCGGACTGACTGACCTTCATTTTTTAAAGTAATGATGGCCACTCGTTTTTCTTTACTTAGCTGCTTTTTTCTTGCCATAATACAAATTCTAGCAGTCTATTCAGTAGGACTATCAGCTGTGTACTGTATCCACCTCCTGCACAACACAACTGACGGTCCCAACCCTATTTATAAGGCTTGAAATCCCACTTATTAAACCTGACAGGGCACACCTGTGAAGTGAAAACCATTTCAGGTGACTACCTCTTGAAGCTCATCAACAGAATGCCAAGAGTGTGCGGAGCAGTAATCAAAGCAAAAGGTGGCTACTTTGAAGAACCTAGAATATAAGACATATTTTCAGTTGTTTCACACTTTTTTGTTCAGTATATAATTCCACATGTGTTAATTCATAGTTTTGATGCCTTCAGTGTGAAGCTACAATATTCATAGTCATGAAAACTCTTTGAATGTGAAGGTGCATCCAAACCTTTGGTCTGTGCTGTATATAATGGGGGTGGACAATGAAACTGAAACACCTGTCATTCTAGTGTGGGAGGTTTCATGGCTAAATTGGACCAGCCTGGTAGCCAGTCTTCATTGATTGCACATTGCACCAGTAAGAGCAGAGTGTGAAGGTTCAATTAGCAGGGTAAGAGCACAGTTTTGCTCAAAATATTGAAATGCACACATTATGGGTGACATACCAGAGTTCAAAAGCGGACAAATTGTTGGTGCACGTCTTGCTGGCGCATCTGTGACCAAGACAGCAAGTCTTTGTGATGTATCAAGAGCCACGGTATCCAGGGTAATGTCAGCATACCACCAAGAAGGACGAACCACATCCAACAGGATTAACTGTGGACGCAAGAGGAAGCTGTCTGAAAGGGATGTTCGGGTGCTAACCCGGATTGTATCCAAAAAACATAAAATCACGGCTGCCCAAATCACAGCAGAATTAAATGTGCACCTCAACTCTTCTGTTTCCACCAGAACTGTCCGTCGGGAGCTCCACAGGGTCAATATACACGGCCGGGCTGCTATAGCCAAACCTTTGGTCACTCATGCCAATGCCAAACGTCGGTTTCAATGGTGCAAGGAGAGCAAATCTTGGGCTGTGGACAATGTGAAACATGTATTGTTCTCTGATGAGTCCACCTTTACTGTTTTCCCCACATCCTGGAGAGTTACGGTGTGGAGAAGCCCCAAAGAAGCGTACCACCCAGACTGTTGCATGCCCAGAATGAAGCATGGGGGTGGATCAGTGATGGTTTGGGCTGCCATATCATGGCATTCCCTTGGCCCAATACTTGTGCTAGATGGGCTGCCAAGGACTACCGAACCATTCTTGAGGACCATGTGCATCCAATGGTTCAAACATTGTATCCTGAATGTGGTGCCATGTATCAGGATGACAATGCACCAATACACACAGCAAGACTGGTGAAAGATTGGTTTGATGAACATGAAAGTGAAGTTGAACATCTCCCATGGCCTGCACAGTCACCAGATCTAAATATTATTGAGCCACTTTGGGGAGTTTTGGAGGATCGAGTCAGGAAACGTTTTCCTCCACCAGTACCACATAGTGACCTGGCCACTATCCTGCAAGAATAATGGCTTAAAATCCCTCTGACCCCTGTGCAGGACTTGTATATGTCATTCCCAAGACTAATTGACGCTGTAACGGCCGCAAAAGGAGGCCCTACACCATACTAATAAATGATTGTGGTCTAAAACCAGGTGTTTCAGTTTCATTGTCCAACCCCTGTATATATATATATATATATATATATATATATAAATATATATATATATATATATATATATGTATATATATATATATATATATATATATATATATATATGGATGGATGGATGGATGGATGGATGGATGGATGGATGGATGGATGATATACTGCACTTAAAAACTAGAGGAATAAAAAGAGTTTAAATACAATTATTATAAAAATTAATAATCAGATTTCGTTTCTTTAGAAAGAATGTCTGCTTGTAAGAAAAATCAACAGAAACAATTTGAATTGGTATGGTCTCCAATAATTAAATACATCACTAAGTGGTGGAGAGGGTTGTTTTGCCGTCTCTGCATCGGGGGCCGAGGAGTATGGGGATGCTGGCACCGGGGCGGTTCTGTCTCTAGGTGGACTGGGCTTTAGGGTGCTGCTCCAGGTTAGCGGTGGGACTGACATGTTCTCAGAACTCAGAATTTGTTGAGTTCAACCAAAAAATGGGAGCTTCAAAACCAAAACTTTGAGATTTGTAACCAAAGATTTCTGACATGTTTTGTAGACAAAACTTTACTTTTAAAAATAAATCATTTCATTGCATTTTTAAAAGTTTTGATCACAAATATTTTTTTTTGATTTAAATTATTTTTTGTTTAGTTGAATATTTGTTTGATTTTAAATTACTCATTTGATTGAATAATATTTTTTTGGTTGAAATTACTTTTTGTTTGATTGAATAATAAAAAGACAAATTTACCTCCATAGAATGACAGTAAAAATTTACATTAGACAACCACATTAAATCACTCTTATAATAAGACAGAAAAAACCAATGAAGACAAAGCTTTGAGATATCAAAAAGAAACTGCAGTGAGTACTTCAAATAATCTGCCTTTACAAGAATGAGATACAAAATAAAGAAAAATTAGTAAAATAAAAAAACGTCTGCACAGAGTGCTGCAAAAATTATCTTACGTTTACATAACTAAAAAAACACAAACTCGCATTAGCTTACTGTACATTTAAACAACATTGGTTTTCACTTAAATAGGGCAGAAAAAAACCCATGGTCAAAGAAAAGACATTCCCATTCTAAAAGATGTACGAATACAAAGCCTGAATCAAACATGAAACATTTTTATATCCCATACTAAATGTATCGCACCTTACCTCTGGTGGCCCAAAGCTGCATTTAACCTGTCCGCTGTGTGCTTCAGGCTACACTGCATTCAAGTGCAATAGGATATACTGCACAGCTCAAACAAGTACTAATACAAAATCAATGCATAACAATATGACCATTGGCAGTTAAAGTGAATAACTCTGATAATCTCCTCATGGCCTGACAATGGTCTAATGTAATATTGAAATTTTCTTCAAAGCTAAATTTTGGGTTTAGATTAGATTTTAGTCATAATCATAAAAAAATATTTAAAATTCATATAGGAGTCCTAACTTTCATTGTGAATATTTGAAAAAGAAAAACTATTATATTCATATATTTTGAGATTGGATGGATTTTACAGTTATTACCAGTGAAAGTAAATATAATTTACTAAGTACTCTGATCTTGAGCAGTGCCTGCTGTGAAGTTGGCTGCTAATGGAGCATGGAAGAAACACTTAGCTTCTAGTGAGAATATGACAGGTGGAACAAACATCTTGACAACATGGAGGAAGTGGAATAACACAATAAATCTATTACAGGACACGACCAAAATGAGAAAAATTTTACTTTGCTTCTGTTTTTCTTTTATGGATTTGTTGTAACGAATTTCTTTATTCGACCAATAATGCAAATTAGTTAGCATGGATTGTACAAATATTTTTATTAGTATTACTGCAGTTTGAGATAAGTGCTACTTAAGGTGTATCATTTCCAGCCATTGACTGGATTCATCTCAAAGGAATTGCAGAATTTAAAATAAGGTAAGACTGTCATGGTTGAGGGTTTGGTGACAGGACCAGAATGCAGAACACGGCGAGAAGGCAGCATGGTGAGTTGAAGAGGTATTTAATGATAAAATAAACAGACTTGCAGGCAGGCAGAGTACTGGATACAGGCAAAATGTCCACAGCATAGTTACAGGAGGCAAACAAGAACAAAACCACAAGGAGGAACTCAAGACTTCAGCTAAGGTAGCGAGGGAGGATAACATGGAATGATAACGTGAGGAACCAGCGAGGAACAATGAAAACCAGAGAGCTTATAAACTCAGGGAAGTGGAGTATGGACCAATGAGATAGGGAGGCAGATAATCAGAGGAAACGAGAATCAGGTGTGGACCAGGCTGCAGGGAACTGAGGGAATATGAATGGTTGCTATGGTTACCGGACTGGGAGACAAAGGGACACTGGAGAAACTAGACTAAGAAATAACCAAAGGGAAAAACTGGATAAAAAATAAACAATACAAACTCACAAAGAGAAGCAGGAGAACTAACTACAAATCTAAACTATGGGAAGGGACTAAACAAACTCAGGGAAACAGATCTAAGCAAAACTATAGACAAAGATAAATAACCAAAGGAAGCATAAGAATCTAGAATAACCATAGACTAAAGTAAACTGAGAAACTGGAGGGAACATAAGAACCTGACTGATAAAAAGTAAACAAACACTAAGCTACCTGAGATGGAAGCAGAGAAGGTGAAGACTAGAATAATTACAAACCAAAATGTAAACAATAACTAAAACTAACCTATCAGGAGGGACTGGAAGAATAGAGCTTAACCTGAGGAACTAAGCTAGAGAACTGTAATAATAATAATAAAGAGAAAACCATTCTAAGTAATAAATAAGAAAACACCAATGGAACTAAGGGCGAGGAGAGAGAACAGAACTATCAGGAAACAGAAAGAAATAAACGACATGACTACAAAACCCAAAATAGAAACATCAAGCTGAAAGTAAACAAAACACAACACCACAACCAAAGTCCAAAAAATGTCAAACCCCAACAAAGACAAAGCTTATAGATCATGGGCATTATCACTGAGCTGGAAGGAGGGTAGAATGATTAAAGAGAAACAGCACTTTATGAAGAACATTTACACACAAATGCCTGTTTCAAACAAACATGTACATATATAGACCTACAGCAGTTTTCCTTGGAACATCATGATGCAGCACTGCACAAAACCCAACTTTTTAAATAAATGTAAATGCACACACCCTTAGATCAGGACTTCCATTATTCTCAAACACACAACTTTGATTTCTATTTTTCACAGAGACACTAGTAAAATGGAGAACCCACAGAGGGTTGCAGAGTTTGAGCAGAAAGCATTAAAAGACCTCTGCATTACTATACTTAGCACATGGTTCTTGACAAACACGCAGCACTTTAAACCCTTGGAGAACTCCAGAACCAACATGAATCCCCCTACCTGTAACCAAACTGTAGCTCTAACTATGGAGTGAACTGAATTATTATCCTCCTAGGTTACACTATTTCTTCTTCTGTTGTACTTTACAGATGTAAGTACCAGGCAAGAAATCTAGGAGGAAAAGGAACTCAAAGGTCAGGTATAACAGACAACATCAAAGACGTCTCTACAAAAAGAGTCAATCAAATAGCAACAGCTTATTCACGTCTTCATACTGGCAGTTGGCCATGAAAAGAAAAAAAATGTTTTTGCGGTTGCCATTCAAAAACCTTAATGGAAAACAATCAAAATCCATTTCTGTGCAGCTCCTCTGTTATTAGATGTCCGTTTCTCTCAGGAAAAAACCCACTTTCTATCCCCAGAGGTTAAAGTAAACAAGAGATGCAACATTTGGTTGTAACCTTTCATATTTCTGCAACAAACAGTCAAAAAAGAAGGTCTGCTTAAACATCATTTAATGCTAGGCAAATGTATTTTTACTTTAAAGCACAATACAGTTTAATTGATCTATGTTATGCACTACAATTTGCTAATTATTTCCAGTGTTATGTCTTAAAATGCCTAAAGTTTACATAACAGTTGTTTCTATTTTGCTCAAGCTTTCATGTTAATTTGTCTATACTATATGCCATGCATGCACAGGAACTTCAGTGAACTTCAGCTACACGGCAAAACATAAAATGTATGTGAAGGGAGCTACTGTATAACCCAGATTCCTCTGAAGTCAAATTTACTTTAAAGTTAAACTAAATAAACATGAGAATATAATAGCTAGAGCTTGAAGAATTTGAAGTATTTTCTACCTGTATATCATCATGAATGAACATAATATCCATTGTTATGTGCATATATCAAAAATACCTATGCATTTATAAAGGAAAAAATATATATTTAAAGGCTTTCATTCAAATTAAAACTGGAAGGCAGGACAACATCAACAATGTTTTCTTGTGTTTATTTGCATTTAAAAGCATTCTCAGAACACTTGCCTGCAATTCAAATTAGTCAACATTTAGCATATTAACAAAACTGTAAAATCCCCTCCACCAGTCAAGAAGCAAACAGGAATGCTCCAGTTTACAAACAGTTTGGAATAGGAGCTTCGCAGGCTACTGTAATCCATAGCCATGCCAAAAATGCACCTGTATTCCTATTGATGTTTTTTGTACCCAGAGAAACTTAAAAGAACAATTCTACCCATCAAAACCAAGACTAGGTATTTCCAGTTTTTTTTAGATGTGATCAGGAATAGAGTTAAGGTGTCCTTATATCAGCTGGGAAAGTTAACACTTGTCTAAGTGACATATTAATATAGATACACATGACCAAGGCTGCTTCTCAGCTACTGTAGCTGTAACTGATATAGCATTAATAGTAAACACACAGACTTTGACTGTGCGAATACCACAACTGCAATGACCAAAATGTCACTGAACCAAAAGAAAACAATGCTTGAGGATAATGATTTGATTTGCTAACACTTTGTCTGTTTATGTTTAGTTTAGCTTTCTTTTCTTGCAGAAACTACAGAAAAGGGCTTACCTAATCTTTACAAGAGTAAATTGCTTTAGGCCAACATATTTAAAGTGCAGACAGTATTACATGGCATTTTCTTTAAACAATTTGCCTCCAAATTGCATCACTAAAAAGAGGAGCATGTAAACAGCCTTGTTTTTTATTTTTATTTAATTAAAATTATTTTTCTCTTAAAGAAATTTAAACTCCAGGACACTGATAAAAGTGTCAAGTGACGTATTTCGTAATAGTTCATTTGCTTGACATGAAATAACGGTCACAGGCATCTCAGCATAATTCATTATATCATTGCTTAATATAATACAAAGATTTATATTTGGAAGATTAAAAACTGCTTCATGAAAAAACAAACAGCATTGACCACAATTGTACTATTTTGAACAATTTGTCAAACTTTTTTATCACTTATTTGCACAAAATATGCAACTTGAAAATCATTTTTAAATCTAATTTAATTTCTGGAGATCGTCTCAGGACACTCTATCCTCCAGTGGAACCTGACCTCAATTTTGTGAACCAATGCAATAACAAATTTCACATTTTCCCTCCATTAAAGCTGCAAGCCAGCACTTTTAGCACACGTTTATCTTTAATGTGAATGTGTTTTATTAAGCATCTAAACTATAAAAAAACATGTGGTACTGTTTAACTGTTTCTACTTGGACTCATGTTCTTTCCCATCATGTTCCCATTCTACATTAAGCCTTGCACTGAGCTCCCATCAGTCACAGTATCCTCCCTCACACACTGTGAACAAAACACACTTTACATTTAAGTTGCAAACATATTTGAAGTCACACGAAATTGACTTAGCAAAAGCATTTAGAATTTTCATTTCAATAACCAACACAGGCAGAAAATCTATTTAAAAAAATCTATTGTGAGATCTGACCATCTTTTTCAGCCAACAATTTGACTTTCCCTCATACACTGTCATTCTTCTCATCCATCTGTGTCCGCCTCCATCCTGCTCCTCAGAATGTCTCAGAGTGTTGAGTCACTCCTTTAGGGGTGAGGCGGAGTGTGCAGAACAATCCCTCTGTCTCTGGCCTATCAGCCATCCTTTGATAGAGCTGCAGTTTATTGATTAAAATGTCTGAGAGCTTGTCCCTTTAGGGCCCGGAAGCTTAATTCAACCCTCTCCCTTCAGTCTTCACACTCACTCTTCCTCTCCATATCTGTCTCTCTGCCAGATCACTGACTGGCAAGTTGTAAATGTTGCCATTTCCTCTCACTGTCCAACACTGAGCATGAGAAGATTCAAATGTGTGTAAAAGGGTCTGAATAGGCTAATCAATATTGATTCTGTTTGGCTTCCTTTCATTCTTTGGGTTTATGGAGCACAATTGCCATCCTCTGCAGATGAAATTTTCTTGTAAAAGCATCATCCTGTGGCTGAACATTTACCCCTTTTGCAACAACATCTGTGGCTACTTCCATGAGGACTGTTGTTTGCACAGGAGGGGACACTACATAAGTGGTTAAACCTTGCCAAAGTAAATCTATGACGAATGTGAACTTGCTCATTCTCTTCTACCTGCTCCAAGTTATTGTGGAGGTTTGAGCCTCAGCATTAACAGTCATCAGCAAGTAATGCAAATGTACGTCCAGAATAGTTGTTGGTATCAAGGTTAAAGTGACTAGATCCGTACCAAACTAAATTCTTGGTATAATCTTTAAAATATAAACACATATAATATGCATGTGTTTATAGGCTTTTAATATCACAAAAAATTAAAAATACTGCCCATCCAAAAAAAAAAATAATCCACTTTATTTTGTGGGATTGGCTTAAACTTTAATTATTTGCATTTGCTGTATCATCAGTTTCAGTAAGCTTCTGCTATGTCACAACAATTGTTCTTATCCAGAGTCACCCAGAGTCACGGTCCTTGACACACTCTTACACAAATTGAGTCAGATGAATCCTGGCACTGTCATCTTGGAATATGCCTGTGCCATCAGAGAAGAAGAAATTCATCGTTGGTATACCCTGGTCATTCAAAATATTCAGGTAGTCTAAAGAACTCTGCCTTTAGGCACATAACGTTGTTGAACCTAGACATGATCAACTGCAGCAACCCCAGATGATAGTTTTGTTCCTGCTTGCTGGTATGGTCATAATGCTTGAAGGGTGCATCACTTCATGCATCTCTCTTCTTACCCTGATGGACCATCACTCTGGAACAGGGAAAACTCAAGGGTCCAATATTTATTGTTTTCCATGACCACAGGATGTAGCTTCCAACATAGTTGTTTAAGAAATGATAAGCTACATATTTGCTGTGTTAAATCTAGGTGGGAACATATTGTGTCGGCAGTGCATTATTTTAACATTTCAGTACTTCCATCCACATAAATACAGACTGTGGAAGCCACACAGTCTGCATTCCTTTGTATGTTTTCTTATCTTATGTTTGGCCTTATTGTTTAGAATACTGCATGAGCAATTATTATGTAGAAATGGGTATTCATGCCATTAATGACAGCCTTCATGCCTTCAAAGACAAAACCCGTGTTTGCCATACAATTAAGAAGAGGCTCATTGTTAAACAAAGACAAAACCAATACATTTACATCAAGGACATGCACTATTTAGTTAGTATTTCTTCAAAATAAACAGAATCCCACATAGAGAACTGTCATGCTCTTGTTAATAAATTATTAAATAAAAAGAAAAAATAGAAGTAGAATAAAGGGAGCAGAACAAACATTTTACAATTGTGCTTCAGCTTCATGTATCACAAAGGTTTAGGTCAAGTTATTATCATTCATTACATCAACTGCAGACACTCCTGCATGTAGTTCTATTTCTTGAAATTAGCAGCAGCGTGGCTTTCAAATCCAACACCAATGGCCCCTAATATTTTCTAGTACATGCCAAACAAACGTAATTTCAATCCTGTAAGACTCACAACGAAAAGACACATAGGTGGCAATTAGACAAGTTTATTTACAAATATTTATTTCTTTGGCACTCTGACCCCGGAGGAAGACACGAACGCTGAGAATGACGTGAGCTTCGATGAACAATTTATGAATAGAATTGGAGATGTTTTCCCCCTGGGATCCAACTGGTGGGGGGGTGGAGGCCTGAGGAGGTAGGGAAATCAGGAGGAGCTAGGAAGCCAGATGGTGGAGATGGGAAGGGGGAGGAGTAGGGTTGCAGCTCAGAAGAGCTTGAAGAGCGAGGAAGTCTGTGAATGAAGATCTTTAAAGCGGAACCTTGGACGGTGATTGGCTGAAGAGGAGCGGGGATTCATGTTGGAGTCATTGGACGGCGCAGAGGAGGGGGTCAGTCTTCCAGATTGAATTTTCATCACAGCTGCATTTTACAATTTACTCTTCTTTATATCTTCTGTAGAGGAACACCAGCTTAGCTGGCCTATGCTGTATTTTCAAGTTACTGTTATTAAATGTCTGCCTCGTCATGATTGCTTGCATTATGCAAATGTTAACAGAAATGTCCCTGCTTTGTAAATACACCGAATACACATTTGTCAAAATGTAGGCACTTCAACATCGTAAAAGTAATTAAAGACAGCTTAATTTACGCTTCAAACCGCATGTCAGCAGTTGGACTAAAAGCAACCACAAAACAGCTGTTAATACGAGAGCCTTCACTGCTGTTTTTAGTCAGTGGATATTTAATGCTAAATGTTAATGTGTAACCATCAAAGCTGTATGACACGGCCAATGACATAATACCTGCCAATGAATGTAATAATTAGTTGTTGTTTTTTTTACCCAATACCATAAGAACATTGCCAATAATGTAAAAAGTTATGACAATGCGGTCTTTCTAACATTTATCAATGTTAGCATTGGTGTTTAAATGTTTGTGCTAAGTGAGTGCAATTGGGTTAATGTGGCTATAGTATAAAGCGCTTTGAATGTTCAATATGACTGGAAAAGCGCTATATAAATTCTGTTGATTTACCAATTACTCCTGGCATGTCTGAGTGAGTGTGAGATCTTTATCTAATGCTGTTCTAAAACAAACAATGGCTTTAAGATAGCATTAAGATTTAGCATGTCTGTGGGTAAAGCAAAAAGCAGAACACACCTAATTAATTAGTTAACATCCACTTGTTAGACTCCTAAAGTCACTTCACAGAGGATGTTGACTATGCACTAATCGTATTTGCTACTTCTAAATTATGCTTGTTTTAGACTTTTGTTAAGATCTCCTACCACTATGTACATCTGTTAAAAAAAATAAAATCTCAATATGTTTTAAATGAGCATACTCCCTCTCTGGTGTTTTAGCGGACACTGTCCTTAAAGTTAATCCCTTAAACACATTAATCTTGTTTTTAATTTAACCCTGATCTTCCAAATATCTAAAGCTGAAAAGGATTTACTGATCAGTCTCATGAGTGCATGAAGAAGCTGCACTGATTTTAAAAAGTAACTGTCAACACACTCACCATTGTCGTCTCTCTCTACAAATGTGTACCTGTTTATCAATATACAGTATATGTGATTATTACATCTATAACATACCAAGTAATAAAACAATATCTTTATGTTAACAACTGTACCAACATATTTTGTTTATTTTGTTTTTTAAATGAAACCTAAATCTCCTGCTATTCATATTTTCATATTTTGTGTTTGTGTTCTATAACATACCAAGTAATAAAACAATATCTTTATGTTAACAACTGTACCAACATATTTTGTTTATTTAGTTTTTTAAATGAAACCTAAATCTCCTGCTATTCATATTTTCATATTTTGTGTTTTTTCATATTTTGAAGAAGCTTATTTTATTGTCACAATCTCATATAGATTAGGATAAGGTATGTTTAAACTATATAAGACTTTCTGGGCTCTTCATAACTCATAAACAGAGATACTGGTGGCTTCCTGGCAGTTATGTTCTTGTCTTTTCATACAAACAGAAGGAACATTTACTTATAGAACTTATTTTTAAAATTTTAAGAAATAGTCCTTGTTTTTTTTTTTTTTATTAAATAAGAAGAAGCTTGAAATCATGTGCTACTCTCAGTTTTACGTAGGTATCGAGATATAAAAGTTAGTAATGACATGTTCAAAACATTAGAGACAGCACATGGACCATGAAAGAGACATACTCAGACCTAATGTTGATTTAAAAACACAATTATTACAATAACTCTTTTGAACTGTGGGAGTACATTTTGAAAAGAAACCGGAAAAGGATCTATCAGAAGAATTGGATGGTTCCAGCCTGCCTCTCTCTGTACACACATGTAAACACTCATGAATCTATGAACAAAATGTCCAAAATAACTTTTAATAGGACAGTTCATTTTCATGAAACGTGCATATTTATTGTCTGGAATTTGACAAATGTTATTTGGAATCCACTAAAAACATGTCACATTGAAATGGGAGAAAATCCATGTGTGATAGAAGAGAACATAGAGGTGACAATGCTAAAAATCAACTACAGATTTGCTCTTTTTATTAACTGAAGGGTATTTTACTCTCTGAATGACACAACAAAAGATAAATAAAAAAACAGCTATTGAAATTCTTGACTAACACTGTAAATTCACAAACATACAGTATAAACTCAGCTAACCTGTCCAATAAGTAAAGTTGTCAGGTGATGGGTTGATGCGCCTCATGACTGATGTATGCTGTTGTTTAAATATGAGCTGCTATATTGATTAAGACACAAAAAAGGGGCCAGCAAAGTGCACATTATTCTCTTAAAGTAGAGGCATGAATAAAGAAGATGTAGCATAACAGGCACCTGCTCAGCGATAAAAGCTAGTAATGTAAGTGCAATTTCCTAGATGACACTAATTTTCTTACAAACCAAAAAGACATCTTAAAGCTCACTTTAAACACTTAAACCATGCAATTCAGCTTGATGTAGCTTTGAAAAGAGATGTTTCAACAATCCACTGTGAAAAACGGTGTATATTTGGACTGTTTTGTGCTCTTCCATAAGAATACACTAGTTTTTTTTTCAGGCACAACTTTTTTTTCCATCTGGGTCTTTTTGAAGTATCCTGTAGCAACCATCCAGAACATTTCAGAAGAACCCTTTGTGATTAGCTTAAGCAATATGGTCTCTGCTTTCTTTCTATTTTCTGTCTCGCTTACTGCCTATGTAGGATCTTTTTGCTCGTTTTGTGGTATTATTTGTTCAGTTTTAGGATTCTCAACACCTAAATTCAGTCAGATTTGCTGCAACACCTGTACACTCATGCATGGACACGTAAAATGTCAAAAAAACTATCTTTCCCCCCACCTGTGGTGTGTGTTGTTTAAACCATCCAAAATTCTTCCTAACCCATTTGTCTCATTGAAAAATAGATGCAAATCCTTAAAATAAATGTGTGATTTTCCAGGATAAAACTTTACATTATGTAAAAATCATGAAAAGTGACAGCACAGAAGCTAAATCCCACCAGCTCACAACTACAAGCTGGTGCATGGTGTCTGTATGTCTGTGAAAGACTTTGCATTTGAAGAGTAAAAAGCCAACACCCACGAGTATTACTTCCTGGCATTTAAAAATCCTATTGGGTACAGGAACAATTTAGTTTTTATATCTGTCCTATCTTCTCAGGTCCCTCAATCTTCCACTGGAGGGAAATAGCTGGTAGTCAAAGATGGGTCTGAATGTGTTGTCTCAGAGATCATTTCTGGCCTGCCTAATGCCCTGCTCATAAAGTCCTGGATGGATGGGTTTAACTTGACACTCATGGACTCCTGAGCTGCAGTCAAAATGCTAATGTTTTGTGATTGAAGTTGCAAGTTCACAAAAGACTGGCTTTACATTTGCAAAATGTTTCTTGCATATGTGATCCTAATGTATAATGGTTGCTGTTCTAACTAAGCCAGCATAGTTTTGTGTTCAACAAACAAAAGTTAAAATTTTAGCCTGGGAGAAATACATACAAATCTGTGTGGGAAAAGTAGAAAAAACAGGTGCAAAGCTGAACTGAATAATCAATAAGCACAGCAATTTTAGTGAGTCAATATGTTGTTAAAATATGCAACAAAAGTTTTTTTATTGAAAAAAACTATTTGGGGAACAGGTCATTTAATGGGTTATTTCTTTCTTTACCATTTTACTTGTTATTATTTAATGAAATAGAAAAATGTTGTAAATGGTGGTTGCATCCATAAAAATTGTACTCCAGGACAGTGGTTTCAAAAGTTGGGGTTGGGACCCCACTTGGGGTCATGAATGAGCAAGTGTGGGGTCTTGACATTCTTCCATTGTCTAGACCTGCTTGTCCATGCAGGATCTGGTGCCCATCTCCAGCAGTCATTTGGCAGAAGGGGTACATCATGGACTGGTAGCCAGTCTATTACAGGGCAACACAGAGACACACAAGATAAAAAAAAAAACATGCATGCGTACACTCACCCCTAAGGACAATTTAGAAAAAAAACAATTAACCTAACAGTTGTGCTTTTGTACTGCAGGAGGAAGCCGGAGTCTCTGGAGAGATCCCACACATGCAAAGGGAGAACATACAAACGCTATGCTGAAAGACCCCAAGCCAGGCAATAGTACTACCAACTGCGCCACCATGCACTCGGCCTTGAGATCCTCTTTAAAAATTAAACTAGATGATACTCATGAACAATGATGATGGTATATACCTTGAAACAGGGCTGCATGGTGGTTAGCACTGTTGCCCTGCAGCATAAAGGTCATGGGGTCAAATCCTGGCCTTTGGTATTCTGCATGGAGTTTGTACAACCCTCTCTGCAACCCAGCATAAGTAAGCAAGTATAGATAATGCATGGATGAATGTTAGAATAGCTTAAAAACAGTATTTACAAACAGATAAGAAGTAATATATTGGCTATTGATGGAGTTTGTGTTTTACCCCTGTCTAACTGACTTAATAGGAATGCTAATATTAACAATTACTGGTTGGGGTCACAAGTCTCTTCAACTCTTATGTTCTGGATTAGAAGCTGAACAGTTTGGGAGATACTCTTCTAGTGAATCTGTAAAAAAGTGAGGGTGGTGGGTGAGGATAACGGTTAATCACTTTCAGAAAATGAAAAATAAAATGAATCAATATTCATGAATTGAATCAATATAAGCAAACAGCATGTGTTTTATTGTACTACCAACATCCCTTATTTGTCGATAGTTTTATAAAAACCTTGGTTATTTGAGCTATTACATGATAAAAAAATTAGCTACCACCTAGTTGCAGTTATTATATAGTGCATAAGAGCATAAGTATCTGTTTCCATTGTCACTGTACTTCAGAGCGAAAACGGCTACGTGTAACACCATACTTTGGCTCCCTTCTTTCTGGTCCACAAAGAATATAAAATAAATAGAATTTTTAGAACAATTACTTTAAAGTACCTCCAAATTATTCAGTTCATCTTAACAATATTTCTACAATTGAAAATACTATATTTGCTATTTAAAAATGCTTTTGTTAAACACAAAATATAGCATCTTAATGTGGTTTATGTAAAGCAAAAATGTAAAACGGTTTTGTTTACTTATGATGTTAGCCAAACGTGACTGATCCCTTTTTTGAGTTGAGAACACACTTTGATGGCTGCTCAAGTATGTCATGGTTCTGGGTATGTCAAAATAAGGCAACAATCTGCGGTTATAAAACCTGAGCGACTGCCTGAATTATTGAGGGGAACATCAAACTGGGGTGTCAACAGTCACAGAAACATTCATGAGGTGAGACGCTCACCACAAAACGTTACGTGTCAAATGCTGCAAGCTTCCAAGACTGAGTCTGCTGCATGAATAAGCATCCTCTCTTTAAATCAGTATGGACCACATTTACTCTCGCTCTGCTCTTTGTGCACACCCTGTTAAAAATGTACTGTCGGCTAGTAAGGACATGAAATTCAAAGTACACTCATTTTTACCAGGATTCAAAGACATTTTATTTCAAGAGCTTAAAATGTATGTAGAAAAATATCTAAGTGATTAATGAAGGTGATTTACAAAGCTCTGCATTACATAATCAATTGCTCATTAGATTATTTATTGCAGAAAAAAAGCATGTCTTAAATTGTGGTTCAAATAGTTGTGGTAGTTGCAACAAAATGGAGGCAAGAGAAACTTTGAAGACTGAGCACACTCAGTCTGTCTGCTACACACTGAATCTTATGTTTCTCCAACTTCCAAGAACCAATATTGTGGTATGTAATAAATTTATACACACAGACACACATATATATATATATATACAGGGGTTGGACAATGAAACTGAAACACCTGGTTTTAGACCACAATCATTTATTAGTATGGTGTAGGGCCTCCTTTTGCGGCCGTTACAGCGTCAATTAGTCTTGGGAATGACATATACAAGTCCTGCACAGTGGTCAGAGGGATTTTAAGCCATTCTTATTGCAGAATAGTGGCCAGGTCACTACGTGATACTGGTGGAGGAAAACGTTTCCTGACTCCCTCCTCCAAAACACCCCAAAGTGGCTCAATAATATTTAGATCTGGTGACTGTGCAGGCCATGGGAGATGTTCAACTTCACTTTCATGTTCATCAAACCAATCTTTCACCAGTCTTGCTGTGTGTATTGGTGCATTGTCATCCTGATACACAGCACCGCCTTCACGATACAATGTTTGAACCATTGGATGCATATGGTCCTCAAGAATGGTTCGGTAGTCCTTGGCAGTGACGTGCCCATCTAGCACAAGTATTGGGCCAAGGGAATGCCATGATATGGCAGCCCAAACCATCACTGATCCACCCCCATGCTTCACTCTGGGCATGCAACAGTCCGGGTGGTACGCTTCTTTGGGGCTTCTCCACACCGTAACTCTCCCGGATGTGGGGAAAACAGTAAAGGTGGACTCATCAGAGAACAATACATGTTTCACATTGTCCACAACCCAAGATTTGTGCTCCTTGCACCATTGAAACTAATGTTTGGCATTGGCATAAGTGACCAAAGGTTTGGCTATAGCAGCCCGGACGTGTATATTGACCCTGTGGAGCTCCCGACAGACAGTTCTGGTGGAAACAGGAGAGTTGAGGTGCACATTAAATTCTGCCGTGATTTGGGCAGCCGTGGTTTTAAGGTTTTTTGGATAGAATCCGGGTTAGCACCCGAACATCCCTTTCAGACAGCTTCCTCTTGCGTCCACAGTTAATCCTGTTGGATATGGTTTGTCCTTCTTGGTGGTATACTGACATTACCCTGGATACCGTGGCTCTTGATACATCAAAAAGACTTGCATTCTTGGTCACAGATGCGCCAGCAAGACGTGCACCAACAATTTGTCCTCTTTTGAACTCTGGTATGTCACCCATCATTTTGTGTGCATTTCAATATTTTGAGCAAAACCGTGCTCTTACCCTGCTAACTGAACCTTCACACTCTGCTCTTACTGGTGCAATGTGCAATCAATGAAGACTGGCTACCAGGCTGGTCCAATTTAGCCATGAAACCTCCCACACTAAAATGACAGGTGTTTCAGTTTAATTGTCCAACCCCTGTATATATATATATATATATATATATATATATATACAGTACAGACCAAAAGTTTGGACACACCTTCTCATTCAGGGAGTTGTCTTTATTTTCATGACAATGAATATTGTAGCTTCACACTGAAGGCATCAAAACTATGAATTAAAACATGTGGAATTATATACTGAACAAAAAAGTGTGAAACAACTGAAAATATGTCTTATATTCTAGGTTCTTCAAAGTAGCCACCTTTTGCTTTGATTACTGCTCCGCACACTCTTGGTATTCTGTTGATGAGGTTCAAGAGGTAGTCACCTGAAATGGTTTTCCAACAGTCTTGAAGGAGTTCCCAGAGATGCTTAGCACTTGTTGGCCCTTTTGCCTTCACTCTGCGGTCCAGCTCACCCCAAACCATCTCGATTGGGTTCAGGTCCAGTGACTGTGGAGGCCAGGTCATCTGGCGCAGCTCCCCATCACTCTTCTTCTTGGTCAAATAGCCCTTACACAGCCTGGAGGTGTGTTTGGCATCATTGTCCTGTTGAAAAATAAATGATGTTCCAACTAAACGCAAACCGGATGGAATAGCATGCCGCTGCAAGTCCACATCTGCGCCGCACAAAGACACGGTGGTTGGAACCAAAGATCTCAAACTTGGACTCATCAGACCAAAGCACAGATTTCCACTGGTCTAATGTCTATTCCTTGTGTTCTTTAGTCCAAACAAGTCTCTTCTGCTTGTTGCCTGTCCTCGCAGTGGTTTCCTAGCAGCTATTTTACCATGAAGGCCTTATTCACACAGTCTCCTCTTAACAGTTGTTCTAGAGATGTGTCTGCTGCTAGAACTCTGTGTGGCATTGACCTGTTCTCTAATCTGAGCTGCTGTTAACCTGCGATTTCTGGGGCTGGTGACTCGGATGAACTTATCGTCCGCAGTAGAGGTGACTCTTGGTCTTCCTTTCCTGGGGCGGTCCTCATGTGAGCCAGTTTCTTTGTAGTGCTTGATGGTTTTTGCGACTGCACTCGGGGACACTTTCAAAGTTTTCCCAATTGTTCGGACTGCCTGACCTTCATTTCTTAAAGTAATGATGGCCACTCGTTTTTCTTTACTTAGCTGCTTTTTTCTTGACATAATACAAATTCTAACAGTCTGTTCAGTAGGACTATCAGCTGTGTACTGTATCCACCTCCTGCACAACACAACTGATGGTCCCAACCCCATTTATAAGGCTTGAAATCCCACTTATTAAACCTGACATGGCACACCTGTGAAGTGAAAACCATTTCAGGTGACTTCCTCTTGAACCTCATCAACAGAATACCAAGAGTGTGCGGAGCAGTAATCAAAGCAAAAGGTGGCTACTTTGAAGAACCTAGAATATAAGACATATTTTCAGTTGTTTCACACTTTTTTGTTCAGTATATAATTCTACATGTGTTAATTCATAGTTTTGATGCCTTCAGTGTGAAGCTACAATATTCATAGTCATGAAAATAAAGAAAACTCTTTGAATGAGAAGGTGTGTCCAAACTTTTGGTCTGTACTGTACATATTTTCAGTCACTATTAGGAATGGTATACATAACTTAACTAAACTTAACTAACTGATATCTGTTAAAAAATCTAATCAAAAAGAGATATTTTTTGTGTTTTTTTTAAAAACTGATACTCCATTGATTTTTTTGATATTTTGAATATTTTTGAAATTCCATCTCCATTTCCTATTAGAAACAAACTTATTGGTTGAATAAATTATAAATTATATCATATATATATATATATATATATATATATATATATATATATATATATACTGTTGTGTTTTGGAGATTTTTGATCTAACTACCAAAGGTATCCTCATTGTTTAAAGTATGTTAGTACCTGTGTACTGCAACAGAACAGAAGCAATAGTGATTATTTATCATTCAAAGTTTTTCTGATTTTTCCCAAAAAGTTATTTTGAGGCCATCATATGTTAATAAGCATATTAATCAAGACAGCAAATGTCAAGTGACATTTTATCTGAAATGCCAGAAAAGTAGTTTGATTTGTTGCTTGTCACTTTACAGGATTAGTGTCACTGAGTGAATATTTGAGTCAGTAAATCACAGACAAAGATGACAAGTTAGCTTTAAGCGAAGAGAAAAAAAACATAGAACAGTAAAAGAAGAGAAAAACAGAGATGAGAAGATGGTCGAAGGTCTGCAGATGAATGTTCAATATTTCACATCCAAGCTATCCTATCATACACCAAAGCAGGGTATGTACCCCTAATCCTCGAGATACAAAGCAGTGTGATTGTGTAGTTATTACTGATGCTGTCACGCGTGGGCCCAGGACGTGTAGGTTGGAAGGCAAGCCTTCTCAGAACGTGTTACATACATAAGTATCACATCAAGTCCACATATAGCTTCCTGGATAAGAACTTACTGTCTGGCTGCTATCTGTAAAAGCAAGGACAAGAGACTATCACTTTACCAAGTGAATCCTGCAGAAAAGAATTTTATACCAATTCTTTGTCACATATAACATGAAAGGCTGGAGGTCACACAATTATATCATTAGTTCAGCTTACAGTTTTATTAGGAGAGTGGCAAATCAAAACCTTTACTTTACTAGGGATGCCCAATATAAAATCATTTACCTTTCTTTTATTGGACCCATGTAATATTGAGATTTATGGAGAAACTGAATGTTATTTTCAGATTAACTCTTATGAATAAAAATGAACATTGCATGTTTTGAACTGAATTACAAAAATAAATTAGCTTTTTGATAATATTCAGATTTATTCAGATAGCCTTGTACATTCTGGTATATAAAAGAGATGTGTTATAATTCCTTTTAATAAGTATAATCACCTCCTTTTATTTCTACTGACAGAGAGAAGTGGCTCTGTAATAAGATAATGAGCCAAATTAAATTGAAATACTATTAATAATTAAAGCACTTATTGCAACTATTATTCTGAGAGGGGAAAATGTTTGTTTGTTTCTAATAGCATCTGGTTAGTAGTAGAAAGAGTAAGACTCTGTGACACAACCATAAGGTGTCAGTAATGGACCAAGTTGTTTGTCAAAAGCTAGGGGGCATTATATGTCCCAATAGCTGTCAGAAATTACTTCCTCTATCTTTTAGTGTTATTCCAATTTCATTTTGTATAGTTGATTTGTTTATTCTTTCATATTGATTGAAGTGCTGATGAAAAATAAAGGGACACAAACATTCAAAACAGCAGATTAAGCACAGATACCTGCAGCCTTTGTTTGGGGCTTAGGTAATATTAGAAATATCAATAATAATAATTGTTTGTGATTTTCAAATACTAGTTTTGTTATAAACTTAATTAACTTATTATTAACTGAAAATTATAAACTATATATATAGTCTAAAGAGAAATTGCAAGAGTATAATTGGAAATTGGTTGGTCAGAGCTTTACAAAAAATAGGAAATTGGAAGCAGCCTAAAAAACCTGTTACTGCAACATATTAGTTTGGTCATTCATGCCCCGTTCAGTTAGATAAGCGTAATGACTAACTATAATGGCCACTGCCTGCTCACTTGACCAAAGCAGTCAAATGAGCACAGGGGATGTGAAGAAGGACGATAAAGAAAAGCAATCCAGAACAGAAACTGGTAAACCTTAGAAATTAACTTTTTAATATATCTTCTGAACCAAATCAGAATTGTCTTTCTTCAGAAAGCCGCCTGGAAAGGTGCTTCATTGCCAGTTTTTGAGTTATTGTAACTGAATCACCACTCTATTCTGTGAATTACTCTGCAGCTCTGAAACAACAGAGACTTGTTTTTCCTTTTTTACACTTCAGAGGACTAATTTGCCTAATCTTAGTTCTCAGCGAAAACGCAGAAAAACCAGGTCTAAGACAGCCTTAGTTTTCTCTTTTTAATAAGTCTATGTGAGTGGTTGTATCCATTTTGTTTGGTCCAAATGCGACTAAAAAATGCCTTTGAGTAGAGACTGTAAAGAGGAGTCTGCCCTTCTCCTCATTTTGTATAATTCATTGTGTTGATAGTCCAAAGATGTGCAGAAGAGACAGAGCTGAGGAGGCAGAGATCAAGGAGAATTTAGACAAGGTTGTAACTGCCTGTGTGCTGAATGTAGTCATAACTGATAGAATGAAATGTATTTCCAAAAATAGGGTTGATGAAAAACACTTGAAGCGAAAAATACTGAGCAAAAGCATGACCACTACAGCAGCTCAGGGGTAATGGGTTTGTATTTATTAGATATAATATGTTCATGACTGACAGCAGTGCAATTTTCCAAATTGTGTCAGTCACTCATTGCAGTCATACTGAGGAAGTGTATAATGTCTTGCAGTGCTCATGTTCTTCTTATTCAGCATTCTGAGTCATCACAAAAATCAGTGATCAAGCTCACAAAACAGAGACCTAACGAGAAGGCACAAAAATCGCTCATGTAACCAACTACAACAACTCTTGCTTGTGTTTTATATGTTGCCATGTGTGGACAAAAAAAGCATGCGTGCAATCAGACTTTCCTAAACAAATAAATTATTTCAGAGTGAGCCTTTTGTTTCAGCCGGCAACATGTTTAGAGAATGCCAAACATCTCTGCTGCCATCACTTGGAAAGTATTACAAAGTAAAACCTGATGTGTTAAAATATTCACAGCTGAAGCCTTCACTCTCAATTAAATTCCTGCTCTTCAAGCGCAATTAAGGAGAGAAAAATAGGAGAAAACAAGTGTTGGACGTCAACAGAGACTGCTGTGTGTTAAGAAATAGTGGATTTTGCCAAAGAGCTTTGACTTTTGTCAGGGAGGAAGAAAGGGAATACAACATGCATGATAAGACCAGACTGAATGGTCCTGTTCTGGGAGCCATGAATTAAGAAAACACCAATTTTGGCCTCTGCAGCTACAACTTGCTTTGCATACATTATTAAATATATTATAATATATTAATTCAGTCAGTCAGTCATTTTCTACCGCTTATTCCATAGTGGGTCACGGGGAAGCTGGTGCCTATCTCCAGCAGTCTATGGGCAAGAGGCAGGGTACACCCTGGACAGGTCGCCAGTCCATCACAGGGCAACACACAAACAACCATGCACAAACTCATTCACACACCTAAGGGCAATTTAGAGTGACCAATTAACCTAACTGGCATGTCTTTGGACTGTGGGAGGAAGCTGGAGTACCCGGTGAAAACCCACACATGCACAGGGAGAACATGCAAACTCCATGCAGAAAGACCCCTGGCCAGGAATTGAACCCAGGACCTTCTTGCTGCAAGGCAACAGTGCTACCAATTGCGCCACCGTGCAGCCCCAATATATGAATTGTTTTACACAATTGTTTTGTTTCATAACTGACTCATAACCTTGTCCCGAATGTCTCACATTTGTAACCTCATAGATAAATACTTATACCTGAGCCTGGGCATAAAATATTGTACTTTTTCATTGTCATTTTCTCTTTGAATGTAGGACGTTTTGGCATTTTGTGCAACCATGGTTTGGTTAAATCTTTGTATATTCTAAAAGTTTTGAAAAAGAATTTTGAGAGCCAATTAATCACAGACTCACCCTGTGTTCAAGATAATCTGCTGTGTTTGAGATCTGATTGAGGCCTTTTTTAGTGATGCTATATTATTGTCAATATTTAATGCAACCCCACTGCCGAAATTTCGAGCAATGACAACCTAGAGAAAATAAGGAAGACAAAATATGCAATGACTCCAAAGGCAAGCCTGAACGTATCTGTTGGATTCAGGACTTCAGGCTGTTCTGGGCACTTGTGTGTACAAGGATAGCAAGCAAGGATGCAAATGTAGAGAGCAAAGGCAGAGTGGAGCTCCTCAGATGTGACATTTAGGACTGAGCAGTGTGTTAATATATTCATTCATCTTCCATTTTATGGTAAAATGTATCACTACATCTATAAAATGCCAAAGCGAGCATAATAATTGAACTGAGAAAAGGCAATACATTGTGTAGTATTACATTGTTTCTTATTCATCCATATTGTGAGGAGTGAGGTAGACTGGTAACAAAAAAAAGCTCTTAAAAAGGGCTTTGAGTGATGCTGAGAACTCATAAAACTTTGCAGAATCATACAGAAAGAGCAAGAAAGTGAATGATGCAACAAACGTTTATTACAACCGAATCTGGAAAGTTGATCAGGCTTGGCTCTGACATGGCTCAACTGGGCAATCTTTCTGTTGCTTATGGTATTAATTTAGTTCTGGTTCTGTGTCAGCCAGCGCATATCTGCTCACTGGGAGCCGTCAGCTTCCAAGCAAAGGGGTCGTCTTGAGGTTGAAAAGTCAATCAGATGTGGACTTTCATAAACATGTGGCTACACAGCTAATAAGACACATGGATTTTTTTTTTCTACCACAGTGTTTAGACTCGTAGAGAGTTGATGAATGTAAATCAGCTACCATTCAGTGACGCCCCCACAAATTTTTCACATAGGGGCCATCATTGAAAAATGCTGTGATGCAGTACAATTGATAGAAACAACAAAAAAGCCTACCACAGACCATTTCTCTTTTGTTTTTACAAATTTATTTTTCGAACTGACAAGGGAAGAACATTTAAAGTTGTCCAGAAGACTTTCCAGCATTTAGAGTTTCACAACCTACATGTAGAAGCCATTGATATTGAAAAATCCCAGAAGAGAGTCTCTGACATGTGCAGATATTTATTTCTCCTTTTCAGAGCATCCAGGATGATCTTGCATCTCCAGGACACTTTCCAGCACTGTGAAAACTATAAAATAAAAGGTTGCTTATTCAGTGTTTGATAAACAAGGTTCTAAACATATTTGAATGCATTAACTATAAAGGTGATTTTGAAGATTAATGACCAGTGTACACTGGTTAAATGCCCGTATGACCCCCAAGTCAATGATATTTTGGTAAAGTATAGATGGGCCATTTACTAACTTCCATTTATAGTCTTTGTAACTGCAAAGCTTTTACCTACAGGAAAAATGAACTGCCCCCTTCAGTTTCCCCTCAAGCAGGGGTTCGGTAGTCATGCCAATCTCTGGATAACATGTTCATATACAACCAATTTAACTTGTATAGAAAGTATGGCTTTTAAAGGTTTCTTGTGCATTGCAAGGATTTTAAGCTGTCTCACCACTGCGCTACAACTGACTTGAAGTTGGAAAGTAACAATTTACATTGATTTTAGTTGCAGTTATTGTGTATTATTGTACTGGTTGATTACTTTTGTGCAACTGTACATTTGTAACTTTACAAAAAAATAGGAATTTATTTTAAGTTTAAATTCATGTTTTGTACACACATTAAAGACTAGGCATGGTAAGTTTCTGATACAAAATTATACCAAGTTTTTAAAACAGCTGAAATTGTCCTATGGTTTAATGTAATATCAATAAGATTCAGGAGAAAAAACTGGAGTCACAAGAGTTTATTCTAGCTGTTTGTAGTATAGTTTAGCACTGTGCTACCCCTCTCCCCCACATTTTGCTGCATACTGCTAGTCAGCTGACTGAAGGAAGGCTACTATAATTTCCCCTCGCCTACTGTTAAGTCAAACTGGAAATGTCTATGATCTATAATATTTATTGTGAAACTCACATAAATCATGGTGTGGAAAATGTATTAAGTTAATACTGTTTATAAACTGCAGCTGTAGAGGTAGTATGTCTCTCAAGGGGCTGACTGATAGTGGCTAATTTAGATGGTAGGACTAATTTACCAGGTAAGATCAGCTTCTTAGAGTCCCTGAGTGAGTCCATAAATCTTTTTGGAAAGACAGTGATATCATGAAACCATTGTTGTAAAGTGTCATGGTATGACATCCTTGGACTTGGTTTGTGTTTTTGTATTAACCGTTCTTAGGTCTATGGTTTCCTTTATTGTTAATTAGTTCCACCTGTCCCTTATGCCTCCATGTTTCCTTGCCACACCTGTTCTTAGTTCCTGTGATTACCTGCCTTTGTTTTCTCCCTGTATATTAGTTGGTCTGTGTTCTTTGTTCCCCGCTGGTTCCTCGTTCACTACCCTTGTTTATGCTCAGTTTTGCTACGTTACAGAACTATGTACACATGTACGTTTTTGGCTCGACTCATGTTTGTACTTGTTGGATTATGTTACGTTTTGGAGACCATTAATTAAAGAGAAGTCTTCCTCTCATCATGCGGCTGCCAAACTCTTATCTGCACTTTGGTCCGATCCAAACCAAGAACGTGATATTAGGAACCAGCCATAAACAGGACCAAGCAGACAGAGCTAAAGAACTTAAGATGTGGATAAAGCAGCAAGAGGAGACGCTACAAGCTATGTATGGAGAGGGGGTTGAGATTTTACCCTTGCCTTTGTTGCTGGAGGAGATGGAGTGTTTCGGTGTATCTGACCCGGTCCCCATGGATGTATTACTGGATCGGAATCATACCTCTCCAGCTTGTTCCTCCTCAGGCGACGTCCTCCTCGCCGCAAGCGCTCCACCCCAGCTACAGCAGCTCCGGCCGAGCTCAACCTGCCCACAGCTGCTTTGCCGGAGCCATCCACGTCAGCAGCGGCTCCTGCGGTGCCATCCTCGTCTGCAGCGGCACCTGCTGCGGCCGAATTCCCCACTGGTTTCGGCTCCCGCCCTGGACGACGTCGTTGCCGCGGAACAGTCGCCATTGGGGAGGTTCGGATGGACGCCTCCTACCCTTCTACGGAGGGTCCATCCGCCATGGCCTCCTCACAGCTTCTTTCCCCGGAGTTGGTGGGTGGTCACCCAGCGCCCTCTGCAAGTCGCCGGTGCAGCCTCCAGCCCTGAATTGGGTTCAAGCCAGGCTGGAGAAAATTTAAGATTTCATGAAGGGACGTTGCTGTGATTTTGTGCTTCATCTAATGGATCATCCAGAGGATCTGAATCTGGTGCACTCTGTTCTACAGGCCGAATTCATTGCGGAGGGATGGCTCGATGCTCCGGCTCCTCTTTCTGCTGGAGGTCCTTTCGACCCTCTTCTTGTGGCCGTTAGAGCAGCACAGAGCTCCAAGCCTCTGGACTCGCACCCTGCTGCCAAGCTTCTGGACTCGCAGCCTGCTGCCAAGCCTCTGGACTCGCAGCCTGCTGCCAAGCCTCTGGACCCGCAGCCTGCTGCCAAGCCTCTGGACTCGCACCCTGCTGCCAAGCCTCTGGACTCGCACCCTGCTGCCAAGCCTCTGGACTCGCAGCCTGCTGCCAAGCCTCTGGACTCGCAGCCTGCTGCCAAGCCTCTGGACTCGCAGCCTGCTGCCAAGCCTCTGGACTCGCAGCCTGCTGCCAAGCCTCTGGACTCACAGCCCAGAGAGGGGTCCGAGGACAGACTACCTCAGATCTTGGCTCCAGGACCCATTGACTGTGCTCCTGGCCAGACTGACGCCAGGCCCAGGCCTCTGCGGGCCCTGCCTGGGCCCAAGTCTTCGCTGTGGTTCTGGCTTTGCCGCAGACCTTCGAAGCACCTGCTTCCACGTCGCAGACCGCCTGACTCCTCGCTTTGTGGGCCTCCTAGACGCCTGCATCTCTGTTGCCGGCTACATCTCTGCAGACCTCCGGATCGCCGGCCTCTTCGCTGGTTACTTCGCCGCAGGTCTCCACGGCTTCACCGCCGACCGCTCAGAGATCTGTGGTGCAGGTCCGGTTGCCCGCCTGAACTCTGTGCCTGTTGGGGACGACCTCCTGGTTGCCCGCCTGAACTCTGTGCCTGTTGGGGACGACCTCCTGGTCGCCCGCCTGAACTCTGTGCCTGTTGGGGACGACCTCCTGGTCGCCCGCCTGAACTCTGTGCCTGTTGGGGATGACCTCCTGGTCGCCCGCCTGAACTCTGTGCCTGTTGGGGACGACCTCCTGGTCGCCCGCCTGAACTCCGTGCCTGTTGGGGACGACCTCCTGGTCGCCCGCCTGAACTCTGTGCCTGTTGGGGACGACCTCCTGGTTGCCCGCCTGAACTCTTGTTTTTTGTTTCTTGGCTCGACTCATGTTTGTACTTGTTGGATTATGTTATGTTTTGGAGACCTTTAATTAAAGAAACGTCTTCCTCTCATCATGCAGCTGCCAAGCTCTTATCTGCACTTTGGTCCGATCCAAACCCAGAACGTGATATAAAGGTTATCAGGCTATGAGAATCTAATCATGGCCCATGACCATTGAAAGACCCAAGAAAAATAAGTAGCAATTGAATCTTCTGAAGGGACTACAAGCAGAAAAGAGGAAGTGTTAAAGATAGGTTTTGCTGCAGCTGACTTGCACTTATCCCTAAATGAAACTCCATCAGTTACCAAAAGCTAAAGCAAAGTGAAAGTCCAGGAGACACACAAGGAGTAGTGTAGACCAAGCTGACAGCTACACACCATCAGATTCTACAGAGTGCTTCTTAGTCTAGTTCGTTTTTAATGGTGATGTTAAAAAATTGATGCCCCATTAAAAATAGAATTCATTTGAATTTAAATGAGAATAACTTTATAAACAGACTAATAAAATGATCAACTGAATGAATGTTGAAATGATACAACAGTTATTAGGAAAAGGACTCAGTTTTACATCAGTATAATTGCTGATTATCCATATCATACTGCAGTTATTGCCCCTTGAGTTTGCAGGAGCAACATGCTGCAGGGATGGAACAAAACTGATTCTTTGCTGAAAACAGCAACAATCCAGACTTCCTTTAGTGAGGTCAAATGTGTTTGTAGCTGTCCTCATGCTTAGTAGTGTGACTTTCTGCTACGCAACACTGAAAGAGTGCTGAGTGTTGTCTTCTGCAGCAACTAGATATAAGTACCTCATGAAAACATGTTTCAAAAACTGTCTATTCAAAAGCTGTACACTTCCCCTTCATTAAAGTTATTTCTCTGTGAGTATGATTTGTATAATTGTAAACGGCAATCGAAATGTAAAGAGCAGGCAATTTAAGATAACAATTTGAGCACAATTGGATTGAGAAACAGCTGAAATGAAAAACAAAATGCTTGCCAAATGGTTTAGTCCTCATGTTCTATTTTGTTAATGCACTTAAACTTATAATACATTGTAAAGGTAACTGAGTAATTTTTACTTTAAGTACATTTTAAACAAGCTACTTTTAAACAGACACATTCCCTAAAAATTCCTTGTGCTTAAGAAACAAAAGTCACAGTAGCAACTGTACTTTTATCATCTGGTATCCTGAGGTAAATGAATGTTTATCAGCACAGGCAGAGCGTTTGCATAGTGATACAAATTATATATGTTACAGTGTTAAAAATGTAGGAATGCGATGCTGGAGCATTATTGGCATAAGGCAGCATATCATCTTAGACCTTTGAAATGCAAGAGTGATAGCAATGCTGCTTGGGTTGCACAGGTCCAAGCAGAATTTTTTTTCTGCTTACATTCTGTTAACAGATGAATGTAAATTAACAATTTAGAATGTATTAATTGTACCAAGGACTAAGTATGTGCATTGGGGTGATAGAGCATTCTCAGTAGCAGCTCCTAGACTGTGGAACCAGCTCCCTCCGGACCTACGCTCTGTCTCTGACCTGGGTTGCTTTAAATCGAAACTTAAAACTCTATTATTTAGAAAGGCTTTTAATATCCAGTAGTTTGCTGGCACAATATTCCAGTATTTGTATTGTTTTATTGGTGTTTCTGTTGTTGGTTGTTTGCTAATTTACCTTTTATGAATTTCTTTTGTTTCTTTTTATGTATGCTTTGTAAAGCACTTTGGTTGCCTAGTCGGCAGTTTTGAAAGGGCTATACAAATTACAAAAAAATAATAATAATAATCTGTTAACAGAATATAAGCAGAACAATTTTTTTTTTATAAACAGGTATGCTTGTCACTTAACATCTTATTCACTTCTTTTTTTGACAAAACTGCCTTTATTTCCATTAAGGTATCCAACCTGTTTGATACCACAAGGATTTGCATAACATTTTTTACCAGCACAGAAAAAAGTTACGCATAAGAAAATCATGATTCTTTGGTAGGTTGCAAGCATCCCAGTCATGACCTTCAACATTTATTAGAGAAAATATTCACTTATATACATTGTAGTCATATTCAGTTCCAATTGCATAAAGTTCAGTCCAATTCTAAATATAATACAACACAATCAGTGATCAGTTGATCATATAATAAATATTGGCAAAAGTTGTCCATGTGAAAAAGCCTGGCTGATTATATTGAATTACTGATTTTGCAAGAATCCCGCATACACAAGTATGTGGCAAAAGTGAAATAGAAATACTTCTTTTTATTTTCCCTCCTAAACAGTGTGCTGTAATTACATGTTGCTTTCCTCACACAAATTCTGTGGACCACAGCATGCTCTATGAATGTTGTTTCAATTTAATTTGAAGTATTTTGTCACCTTCTTTGTCTATCTTATTAATTTGCCCTCCTTATCCTCCTGTCATCCACACCTCTTCTACCCTCAACCATGAAAATCACACGTCATTTGAATTTCACCTGGTTTTATCCCCTGCTTGCTCATTCTGCTCAACACAAACAGCAGAACAGCGACAATAAGTTAGTGATGACCTTAACCATGATGTGTGATTCTTCTTAGAGAGCCATTTGGGTCCAAAGTTTATCAGCTTACCTAATTTGTGTGGTATTATTGTCTGTAAATGAATGTGGGGGTAAAAATTTATAAAATAGGCAAATCACAATGACAAATTGTGCTTAATCTCATGCACAACCTGTGATTAACCTGAGATTAATCTGAATGTTTTGCCAACTGTGATTGTAATTAATTTGATTAAGATCTTTTGGAGTTTTGTGCTTTAGCACTATAAAAAAAATTGCATTTCTTTATGTTTCAATGACAAAAGACATATTGAGCTAGATTAGTGTTATGATATATTGCCAGTTCATTACATTTGAAACTGTTTCAGTATATAAATCACAAGCTTATGACACAGTAATCAAATTACATGAAATATGAATTACAGCCTCAACATTATATTTCATTATTCTATGATGTAATTATATGGCAACCTAATATACATAGCAATCTAATGAGTGGTATACTTTCTACATATAAATTAAGTAATTAGGTGATATTGCAGTAAGGTTGTTAGAGGATTAATAGAGTTCCACAAAAGCTGGTTGGTTGCCTGGCAGAGTCACAATTGACAGCTGATCTACAAGCAATTATCCTTTTCCAATTTTCTGACCATAACTCCCGGGTAAAAGATCTATCATCTAATTAGTCAGCGCTTTCAGTCAGAAGCACATTATTGCAAAAAGAAACAGGCAGAGTGAGGATCGATCAGGCAGACACAAAGAGTGACAACTGCCAGCTCACTTATCTAATATAATAACAGAAAATTCCTCTAAAACCACCTCATTAAGGCTTCAGGCTGAGAAGAGCCTAACCTTTTTATGCCAGCAGAAAGTAGACAAAACGATTAGCAGAAAGGTCTCAGCGAAGAAAAGAGTCAAACAGGATGAAAAATGAGATGAAAAAAGTAAATAGTCAGGAGGTGGAGGCTGCAGCAGAGAAGAAGATTGCAAAATGGAAATCAGACTTTAGGACTGAAAGCATGCAAGAGGAAGGAGGACGAAAAAGGACAACAGGATGAGGCAGGGATCCATAGAGAGGAGCGGGGGAACATTATATTAAATATGAGTGGAGGAAGTCATTTAGTTAAATTTAGCCATCATTTAGAAAGCTCTTCATGTCCCCTAAACAACTCCACACCAGCAGGCTGCTACATGTCACAAAATGACTGGGGCAATCAAAATTCGAATTGAGGAGAGGAGAGGAGAGGAGAGGAGAGGGAGGAGAGGGAGGAGAGGAGAGGAGAGGAGAGGAGAGGAGAGGAGAGGAGAGGAGAGGAGAGGAGAGGAGAGGAGAGGAGAGGAGAGGAGAGGAGAGGAGAGGAGAGGAGAGGAGAGGAGAGGAGAGGAGAGGAGAGGAGAGGAGAGGAGAGGAGAGGAGAGGAGAGGAGAGGAGAGGAGAGGAGAGGAGAGGAGAGGAGAAAACCAAGCTGGCTATGTGACACCTCTCTCTGTTTTCTGTCTTACTCAGTGTGGTGACGTCAGCTTTTTAACAGCACTGGTGTCAAATCTGGCCTCCCTCCTGTTTCTAGAACCAAGACGATAATCATGAAAGAGACTACTAAGCTGTAAATGTGGGGTTTTTCATGGATATGTATGAGGTCTTTATCCCCATGGATCTCTATGAAGAAATTTGTGGATGGACACAAAAAAATCGTGTGGATCATAAAGTTATCTTTGAAAGCCCTTGAACATTCAGTTCTGCATCCCAAGCTCTTCATTCACTGCACTTCCACTCATAGAAGTATAGGCTATGAGAACAACAGTCTGGGAATCATGGTATTCAGTCCTGCGATGACATTTACAAAGTGACATTTTCTCAGTGTTCATCTCTCATTTGCACAGGAAACAGAGCGAAAATGCAGGTGAGATGCACTTTATGTGAACCATATTATCATGACTCAGACTGTCAGGTTTAAGAATGTAACTAATAATAATGAACCCTTTTGAGATATGACATGTAAAAATGTCTGTTTAAACTGGCTCAGCAGACATGTAAAGAGGCATTTACCTCCGCACACTACCAATAACAGACATAACAACAATAGGAAGTACATTATATTTTTTAATCTTTTATCAAAATCAGAGTTGCATCGGTGTTATAATTAATCACTAACTTTATGCAGAGAAAACTGAAATCAGGAAGTTACCACTGTAATTGTACAAAAGATAACTAATAAATATATTATTATGTTTTTCCTGATTACCAGAGTCTCTGCATCCAGGGTTAAATAGTGATTGTAAACTGCCTATAGATGTGAGAGTGTGCATGGGTATTTTACCAGTTCTATGAGATCAATCAGGGCATTTTCATCAAATTGAGCTCCATGAGGTATGAAATATCTATCCAGAATGACAGCAGAAGAAGCTGCAAAATGATGACATAATTATAAGACCAGCTGTCAAAACTCAAAAAGCCACAGAGTGAACACAGCTCAGGACACAGTTCACTGTGATGGGTTTTCCTTTAGTCAGCCTTGCACTGTTATTATATAACTGCTTCATGACAGCAAGTGAGATGATAACGTTTCTCACACATTGAGTGTTGGAATTTCTGATTTGGATTTGATAATCAAATTTTATCTCCAGCACTAGTTGGATCTGCCTTCTGATTGATGTTTGTATGTTAAATTGTGGAAAAGACAGTTTCCTGCTTTGTTCCATAGTCACTCCTCAGTTTGAAGTGTTCAGTTCTTTTTTACATTGTGTTCAGCATTACAATGACTAAGTACTGTCTAAAGGCAGCAAGTAAACACTACTTGGGTGTCTCAGTACTTCGTCATGGTGCATTACTACTGTGTATGATACATCTTAATGTATGGCTAGATTTGAGAAAATGGGCAGCATGTTTTTACATAATCCTCCTTTGTAAACACTGGTGTTATTTTTTACAGCTTGACTACATATTGGTTGCAGCTGTAAATATATTACAAATGTGAATTTACAATGACAAATATTGCTGATGAAAGGTTATGGGACATTTCACAATGAACAGCTTGTTTTAAAGTTGTAACATGTGTGTAAGAAATCAGAAGCACTCAGTTGAAATGAGGTTTGTTTTTAATTCTTTAATTACAATGTATCTTTGGCATGTGTGCCCTATAGATTTGACAACAAAGTTGTGCAATACAATTTTATTTCCCATTTTTATAATCTCTTAATGCCTCCAGCTCAGCCTTACTAGGGCAACCTGCAGGCCGAGCAATCATTGTAAACTTATTTTGCTCACGGAATTTTTAATTAGTCCCTACAGTATTGGGACATTTCACAGTAGCCCACCATTTTGTTGTCTGGAAGGAAGAATGTGCCAGTAAGGCTTCTGTGGTCCAGCTGGATTATGAGATGTTGCAATGGGGACAGTAAAAAAAAAAAATCCACAATAGTCTACTAATTGCGGATGCACTTGCTGCGCATGTAATTGCAGGTGTAATTTATGAATCCTGTTATCAAATAAACAAACTTTAGAGAAAACAGCAGTGTGGTTGTTTTATGGAGGTCAGCTATAAACCACGTCCAAGCACAACACTTTCCGTGCATTGTCACTTGGCCAGCTGGACTATCCCTTCAGCACACAAATATTGAGCCCCTCCATCACAGTAGGTCATCAACCATCCTCCATAAATACATTAAACCATCCTTATTTCCATAAACAGACTCTCCAATATAGCCAAAAATACTTTGGCTGTAATTCTTGCACGAGGGATTGAAGTTGGTTGCACTCCTGGTCCATGACTCTCCTTCAATTCTAATTAAGGTCTATTTTGACAATAGACTTTATGGTGTACAAGCTTTGTACACTAATCTTACTGCATCACAAATGCACTTTATAGTGAATTGATGCATGTACCTGCTCCTTACTGATAATCAGTGCACCTCTGTTGCATTTAATTATTTGCTCTGTCAGTATTTAGCAGGATTCTGTTGTTTACTGCCAGATCAGATATGTGCTTATCCGATTTTTACCTGTTCAATAAGTTTTGGCTCTTACTTCGGTTCCTGTGTACACACATTTTGTATCATCTGCATTGTATTTTTATTGTTCCCTCATATACTGGAAGTTGGTTGTATCTGTGCCTGTCTTTTGCTTCCAACTTCTGCCATTGGGTGCTTCCCTCGTCTTTATAAGCTGTCACAGATTTTACATTATAATATGATTATTTTTTCTTTTTTCTGTATGTGTGTCCCTTCCTATTATTTATTTTAACAGAACCAAAAGTTCAACTGGAGTTACCTTTAAACTTTTGACAGACTGCATTCTGATATGCATCTACAAACATTACCGTCATAGAGTTTACTGCAGACCCACAGCACCGCTTAGCTGATACCAGATGGTTTGTTTCCCAGGACCATCTGGGGAATCTTTCAAGGGATCCATTTGAAAACAGCCAGGCATTATCATATTATACTTAGCAGGTGAGTAGAGAAAGTATCTGTCAAGCTCACAAGCTAAGTTATACCAAGAAAATTAACCAAGTGAAACCCACATAACCTGTTCAAGAAGAAGTGTTGTTTTTTTGGCAATGTTATCATATTTAAATCATATCTGTAGCTATATACAGGTCCTTCTCAAAATATTAGCATATTGTGATAAAGTTCATTATTTTCCATAATGTAATGATGAAAATTTAACATTCATATATTTTAGATTCATTGCACACTAACTGAAATATTTCAGGTCTTTTATTGTCTTAATACGGATGATTTTGGCATACAGCTCATGAAAACCCAAAATTCCTATCTCACAAAATTAGCATATCATTAAAAGGGTCTCTAAACGAGCTATGAACCTAATCATCTGAATCAACGAGTTAACTCTAAACACCTGCAAAAGATTCCTGAGGCCTTTAAAACTCCCAGCCTGGTTCATCATTCAAAACCCCAATCATGGGTAAGACTGCCGACCTGACTGCTGTCCAGAAGGCCTCTATTGACACCCTCAAGCAAGAGAGTAAGACACAGAAAGAAATTTCTGCACGAATAGGCTGTTCCCAGAGTGCTGTATCAAGGCACCTCAGTGGGAAGTCTGTGGGAAGGAAAAAGTGTGGCAGAAAACGCTGCACAACAAGAAGAGGTGACTGGGCCCTGAGGAAGATTGTGGAGAAGGGCCGATTCCAGACCTTGGGGGACCTGCGGAAGCAGTGGACTGAGTCTGGAGTAGAAACATCCAGAGCCACCGTGCACAGGCGTGTGCAGGAAATGGGCTACAGGTGCCGCATTCCCCAGGTCAAGCCACTTTTGAACCAGAAACAGCGGCAGAAGCGCCTGACCTGGGCTACAGAGAAGCAGCACTGGACTGTTGCTCAGTGGTCCAAAGTACTTTTTTCGGATGAAAGCAAATTCTGCATGTCATTCGGAAATCAAGGTGCCAGAGTCTGGAGGAAGACTGGGGAGAAGGAAATGCCAAAATGCCAGAAGTCCAATGTCAAGTACCCACAGTCAGTGATGGTCTGGGGTGCCGTGTCAGCTGCTGGTGTTGGTCCACTGTGTTTTATCAAGGGCAGGGTCAATGCAGCTAGCTATCAGGAGATTTTGGAGCACTTCATGCTTCCATCTGCTGAAAAGCTTTATGGAGATGAAGATTTCATTTTTCAACACGACCTGGCACCTGCTCACAGTGCCAAAACCACTGGTAAATGGTTTACTGACCATGGTATCACTGTGCTCAATTGGCCTGCCAACTCTCCTGACCTGAACCCCATAGAGAATCTGTGGGATATTGTGAAGAGAACGCTGAGAGACTCAAGACCCAACACTCTGGATGAGCTAAAGGCCGCTATCGAAGCATCCTGGGCCTCCATAAGACCTCAGCGGTGCCACAGGCTGATTGCCTCCATGCCACGCCGCATTGAAGCAGTCATTTCTGCCAAAGGATTCCCGACCAAGTATTGAGTGCATAACTGTACATGATTATTTAAAGGTTGACGTTTTTTGTATTAAAAACACTTTTCTTTTATTGGTCGGATGAAATATGCTAATTTTGTGAGATAGGAATTTTGGGTTTTCATGAGCTGTATGCCAAAATTATCTGTTTTAAGACAATAAAAGACCTGAAATATTTCAGTTAGTGTGCAATGAATCTAAAATATATGAATGTTAAATTTTCATCATTACATTATGGAAAATAATTAACTTTATCACAATATGCTAATATTTTGAGAAGGACCTGTACACTGCCTGGCCAAACAAAAGTCACCACCAAAAAAAAAAAGGTCACACACTCCAATATTTCGTTGGACTGCCTTTAGCTTTGATTACGGTACGCATTGTACAGTACGCATTGTACGCTGTGGCATTGTTTCGATAATGTCACAAGATTTATTTCCACCCAGTGTTGCATTAATTTTTCACCAAGAAAAATTTTTGCAAGAACTTGCATTGATGGTAGAGTCTGACCACTGCGCAAAGCCTTCTCCAGCACATCCCGAAGATTCTCAATGGGGTTGAGGTCTGGACTCGGTGGTGGCCAATCCATGTGTAAGAATGATGTCATTCAGTATATTCATGTACCCCTGATGCGCCCATCACTTTGGAACCAGGTAAATCTGGACTCATCAGACCATATGACCTTCTTCCATTGCTCCAGAGTCCAATCTTTATGCTCCCTAGCAAATTGAAGCCTTTTTTCCAATTAGCCTCACTGATTAGTGGTTTTCTTAAGGCTATACAGCTGTTAAGTCCCAATCCCTTGAGGTCCAGTGTGAAGTTTCCTCAGTCAGTAATGATCAGAGGAGTAATGTGATCTGCTGGTGTTGGGCCTCTGTGCTTTCTGAAGCTCACATTCAATGCAACAGTTTAGAACACTTCATGCTTCTCTCTGCTGATAAGCTTTATGAAGATGCAGATTTCATATTCCATATGACCACACTAGCTAAAGTATCATTGTCTGGTTTCAAGGACATCTTATCACTGTTCTTGACTGTCCAAAAAAATCACCTGACCCAAACCCCATTGAGAATTTATGTAGTATTTTCAATAGGAAATACAATAACTGAACATTTCAATAATATTCTAATTCACTGAATATTATTGATTTAGAATAAATTGAGATGCAACTGCATATTGTAGTGTATTATGGTTAGTCATTATCTCCCACAGTTAAAGTAGTTGAAATGACAAGATGTTCCAGTATGGGTTTCACTGAATGTAAGCTGCTGTAGCACCAACAATCTGCTGAGCAATACTGCAGCAGCTACAGCTAAGTCTCAAAGAGATAATAGGTTATTGTCTGCTTCTCCTCGGCCATCAACAGATTAGAAGCATGTAGACAAGCCCCCTCTTCCTCTCCTTTTCTCTTCATTTTTATTATTATCTTAATTTTTTCTGTCCTGCCTCATCTCCCTGTCTTCTCCCTTTAACTTCTCTTATCTCTTTTTCCTTTCTAAAAGCTAGCTCATTCTCTCCCTCCTCTTACATCCATCCCACACTGCTAATCATTTTCAAATACTTCTCTCCATTCTCAGACATCTTTCTCACTGCCAGAAACACAGGAAAACTGCAGCATCAGCCTGGCCCTGATCACCACACACACATCCCACATCACTCTTTCATTTCCCGTGTCTCTCTTCCTGTGTTACCAACCAGAAAGCTCATAAGCTTCATAATACCAACACTGGCTGATGTGACCGCTTGACATTTAGACAAATAATCAACAGTTGCAGCTAAGGAAATAGGGAAAGTAAAAATGAGAGGTAAAAAAGCAAGGAAAATGAGACAGTGGGTTAAAAGAATAAGGAGGGATTGAGACAAAGAGGAAATGAGAGGAAAACTACAAGGGCAAGAAGGCAGCAGGAAGACGATAAAATGGAGTGAGAAATAAATGGATGGTAAGGAGATGAGGATGAAATGCTGCAGAACACAGGTGGAAAAGTACAGACAGTGAGCGAAGAAGTAGATAGAGGGCAGATGAGACAGTGACAGGCCAGCTATTTCAATGGTCATATAGACATCTCAATGAAAATGCCAACAACCCAATCAAAGGACTCGAAAAGGGCAGGGAGAAGGAGAGGAAGGGAAGGAGGAAGAAACACACCAAGTGGAATACCAGGAGTGAAGGGAAGAAAGTTAAAGAGGTGGGAGGACAGAAATGACTAAGGGGAAAAGTATGCATGAAGGCAGGTCAAACACAGTGGAAAAGACAGGAAAAAGGAGCAAAGTCTTGAAAATGAGGACAAAACAGATTAAAAAGAATGAATCGCAGAGGGGAAAAGAGAAAAGGCAGTTGACACATTAAGCAAAAAGAAATCGTAGAAAGAAGAGTTAAAGTCAGGCAAAAGAAAAGGCAAAGAGGGACAAAGAACAGGTGAGATGAGGCATGATTGGAGAGAGAAATAAATTAAATGGGGGAATGGACAACTGTTTAATTCTCATCATTCAAGAAGTACAACTTAAAACTCCTTAAAGAAACAACTTATTGTCTAATCTATGATTGTGTGTTTGATATCGGCTTTGCCTGTCAGTTTGTGCCAGAATATGAATGACAAGCAGACTTCCAAGTAAAGAAAAGAAGGCAAAGGGAATTTATTGTTGTTTATCACCGAGTCAGTCACCTTTAGCCAATGTTGGTGACCTATAGTGCCAGCTTTACACCATTTTCAAGACAAAAAGCAAACTTAGTGAATTATTTATTCTACAAATAATCAGGATGGGGTGTTTGTTCTCCACATCCTACATAGCCTCCGGTGCTGCTTATCATTGTTGATGTCATGTATCTGACATGCTGGGAATGAGAATGTGGTATGACCGTCCCACCTTTCCAGGGATTTCCTGCTATGGGCCTCTTATGCTGTTAGAGGGTCTGTTTGATTGATTTTAGATCAACAAGCACTCAGGCAAGAAGACAGACAGAAAATATATGTTATTTAGTCATTATTTGTCAGACAGAGAAAAGCAATTGACATTGTTTGGATGTAATGGTCTGTAAAGGACACAGCAAAATCAGTTTTCATACAGCTTTGTGTGCACGTGTGTGAGTTTTTGGCTTTGCTATACGACCAACCCATTATTTCCTTATCACACTGCAAGCTCTTCCTCTTTCTTTTGATTTACCTCTTTGTCTTGCACTGTAGCCCCCTTCTCCCAAACCCCATGGTTCTCTCATCTTGCCCCACTCTTGTCCACTTATTTCTGCCAAATTATTCAAATTTGTGAATCTCCTCCATACATTTTTGCCTGTCAGTGTGGTAAAAAAAAGCTTAGTCAGAGTCATTTTCTCTTTTTATTTGTATTGATAAATTTAGAAGGCCCAATTATAATCTAGTTAAGTTTAATACAATTCAATTAAATTTGATTCAAGTTTGATTTGAATCCACTGGATTTTAACTGATACAATCTAGATATTTCCCCAGAGGGTAGGCATAAGTAAGGAATCATTGCCAATAAGGCCCATTTAGTTTTTTAATGGGAACAAATAAAATCTAAGTTTAACAAGAAACAATTTAAAAGCTATTATATGCTAAGAACCCACCCTGGCCTTTGGACCCTGGAAACTAATTCCAAACCTTTACTTTATAGAGATTAAACACAGCTTAGATACCAAGCATTCCTCTGTTTCTCCTATGTCCTTTCTTACTCAACACTTACAAAGGTACCTTGTAAAAACCCTCCCACAGATCAGCACCTGCCTCAGTCAGTCACATAGCCAGCCTGTAACACAACCAATCAGCTAGCAAGTCAGTCAATCAATTTAACAACCAGCCAATCATTTAGCCACTAAATCTTCCAGTGAGTAAGCCTGCTGGCCGTTTTCTCACCTCCTCGTTCTTCTTCACACACTGTCCTCCATGTCGGGCTGTAAAGCAGTGACACAGTGTGCCATGAGACCATTACAGTTATATCCCAATGTACTCAGTTACCTCAAGCAAACCCTTATTTAAACCCTCTATCTAGTTTCAGCCTCCCTTCTTCTGCCTCCTATGTCTTGGTCGCTTTGGGCGCCATGGGACCATTTTTGCTGCCTCCTTAAGATGTAGCTTCGACACTGCTAGCGACCATTACTGATCATTAAAAATGGATAGAATAAGAACGATGCTACTGGAGCAATGATAGCCTGTGGCAAATGCATTCATGCTCAAACACACAAACACACACACTCAGTTGAAAATGCATAAACACAACCTCACATATGAAAAGTCAGGTTAATAGTGTGGACACAAATTGTGTTGAATTATCATGTGCACTTTGTTTTGCAGAAACAGGACTGATGCCTAGAAGAGTAAACCTTATTTATATAGCACCTTTCAAAGGTAAAAAAACACAAAATGCTTTACAATAAAAAAAGTCTTAAAATGCACAGAAGATAAAAAAAAAAAAAAAAAGGTGGGGTCCTTCGCCACATTTGTGCTCATTTGCAATGGCAAACGTCCTGAATTTATGGAAATACACAGTTTAAATTCTTTCACATGGACACACTTTGAGAGGCAAATGCACCCACTCATGCAAGCTTGTGTACACAAGCAAACACTGATGCACATATATATATTTAAAACAAACAAATTTGCTCTCTACTTGCAGCAATGTAACATTGCGACACGCAGCTTGTACGGCTCTCGCATGGCTGCACGTAGAAAATCTGTGCTCACACACACGACTCTTGGACTTACTGGTACGCACTTTTAGCTTACGTGTGGACATTTATACACAAAAAGGCACCCGAGCACAAAGTAATCCCCTCAGTTTTCTCGCTAACACTGTTCTAACTCACAACCCTAAGCAATTTTTGCTTGAAAGCTGATACAAACACCAGGCTACAGGCGGCACAGGTTCTTCTTTTCTTCAAACCTAATGTACTCCTTAAAAACAACACTTAATTTGAGTAAAAGAGCATTCAAATAATTACCTGTTTAATACATAAGTACAGAACACACAGACAGAAATGGGAAAAGTCTAAAGAATACGGGTCTGGAACACAAACTAAACAATGTGAGCCCCCTTGCCAAACTGTAGAGAAATGATAACCGAGGCTCTATGTACAGTATTTCCCTCCGCGTGTGTCTCACTGTCCCGCTATTCCCCTAAAATCACATTAACGGATGAAAGTAGCTTCTCCTGCTGCTGACTCGTCGCTTTGAAATGGAAATTTATCTCATTGGCTTCATATACAGAGTGCACAGACACACACACACGCACACACACACACACACACACACGGTGCTCACAGGGTACACAGCTCACACCTTTTCCTAACACACTCACAAAGAGAGTAGGTGTGCTCAACAAAGTCAAAAGACCAGACTCACTCTGCCCTTAAACCATGGAACTAAGCGTGAGAAAAACCTAAATAACACTAATGTAACATTAACAGACACATTAGCCTGCTTAATGTTAACCTGCTTGCCAGCTATTAGCCTACAGCTGACAGAAAATGTCATGCTAAAGAGCAGTGGCAAGACAGAAATAATATAACAAAAGTGCTACAATAACAGATACATTTGCCTTTATATTCATTGGACGACAGCTCCAAATCGACATTTCCAGGTGTTGTAGCTATCATTTATGACAATTTTTGCAGAGTAGGCTATATTTCCAAGGACTTATCTTCCTCTGTAAAATTCAGAACTCCAGCAAATGCCAACCTGTTAAAATCTTGCAATCATCAAAAAGTGGTTATCCTAGCATTAATAATTAACATATTCCTTTAACTTGGCTTTTTTTTATTATTCCAAGTCCAGGATTCATCTATCTTTATCTATCCATTTATTCACTCATCAATATATTCACCCATTTATTCATTGTCTTCCAGCCCTAGAAGGGAAACCCAGATCCAACTCAAACATTAATCTGTACTCGCACTCAATGGATGACAAAGTCGCTCATCCTATCTCTGAAGCTGAACCCTAACCCTACAGAGAAGACTCAGTTCATCCTCTTGTGTAGAAGATTTTGATATTCTATATGTGACAGGGTTTTATTTTAACATTTCTATTGATGTGAAGTTTGTCAAAATTGGTTAATTTATTCTTCAAATTATTTTTATTTAATCAACAAGTTATTTTTTCCTGACTTTTATTACTATATAAATTTTTTTATGTTGTCAGTTGGTGGTTAGCATAGCAACCGGTAACAGTCAGCTCTTCGCCTTTTTCGGTTGCTGTCTGTTACTGTGGTATGTATTAGGATCAGCTGATTTTTTTAACATATATTTTAGATTAATTTCATTATACACATTGTATAATTATACACATGTTTGATTTTGCCATATGTTGTATATGTTTTAAACTGTCATTGTAATTCATGTTGTGTATTTCAGCTGTGTTTAATGTTACAACTGCTAACTGTTTTATCAACTGTTCATTTGATTACTCTGTAGTTTGTTTAGAGTTATTAATGTTTTTTATTTAATGTATAGGGGCAGAAGCTGCTGGAGCTGCTAACCACCAACTTGTTTATTTGTCTCTTGTTAGGTGTGTTTTACTTTTTGATACAAAGTAACCCTGTTACAAAGTAACAATTCAGTTGTCAATGTATGATAGTCTTTGAATGTTAAATATTTGTGTGTACTCTCTTTCCTTTACCACAATATATGTATTCATTGCTAACTGTGTTAAGTATAATGTAGAATATCGATGTAAATTTATGTTAAAACCACTGTACGATCACAGTCAGCGCCCCTTTTCTGTTGCTGTCTGTTACTGTGAGGCAGAAGCTGCTGGAGCTGCTAACCACTAACTTGTTTATTTGTCTCTTGTTAGAATAAATAAAGAGAACCAGAATGTGTCTGTTGTGAAGTCAACCTTCTGGATCAGAACAAGCAAGGAGAGTTACATATATAATGATCCATTTCTCATAACTACAGGTCCTTCTCAAAATATTAGCATATTGTGATAAAGTTCATTATTTTCCATAATGTCATGATGAAAATTTAACATTCATATATTTTAGATTCATTGCACACTAACTGAAATATTTCAGGTCTTTTATTGTCTAAATACGGATGATTTTGGCATACAGCTCATGAAAACCCAAAATTCCTATCTCACAAAATTAGCATATTTCATCCGACCAATAAAAGAAAAGTGTTTTTAATACAAAAAACGTCAACCTTCGAATAATCATGTACAGTTATGCACTCAATACTTGGTCGGGAATCCTTTTGCAGAAATAACTGCTTCAATGCGGCGTGGCATGGAGGCAATCAGCCTGTGGCACTGCTGAGGTCTCATAGAGGCCCAGGATGCTTCGATAGCGGCTTTAGCTCATCCAGAGTGTTGGGTCTTGAGTCTCTCAACGTTCTCTTCACAATATCCCACAGATTCTCTATGGGGTTCAGGTCAGGAGAGTTGGCAGGCCAATTGAGCACAGTGATACCATGGTCAGTAAACCATTTACCAGTGGTTTTGGCACTGTGAGCAGGTGCCAGGTCGTGCTGAAAAATGAAATCTTCATCTCCATAAAGCTTTTCAGCAGATGGAAGCATGAAGTGCTCCAAAATCTCCTGATAGCTAGCTGCATTGACCCTGCCCTTGATAAAACACAGTGGACCAACACCAGCAGCTGACACGGCACCCCAGACCATCACTGACTGTGGGTACTTGACACTGGACTTCTGGCATTTTGGCATTTCCTTCTCCCCAGTCTTCCTCCAGACTCTGGCACCTTGATTTCCGAATGACATGCAGAATTTGCTTTCATCCGACAAAAGTACTTTGGACCACTGAGCAACAGTCCAGTGCTGCTTCTCTGTAGCCCAGGTCAGGCGCTTCTGCCGCTGTTTCTGGTTCAAAAGTGACTTGACCTGGGGAATGCGGCACCTGTAGCCCATTTCCTGCACACGCCTGTGCACGGTGGCTCTGGATGTTTCTACTCCAGACTCAGTCCACTGCTTCCGCAGGTCCCCCAAGGTCTGGAATCGGCCCTTCTCCACAATCTTCCTCAGGGTCCAGTCACCTCTTCTCGTTGTGCAGCGTTTTCTGCCACACTTTTTCCTTCCCACAGACTTCTCACTGAGGTGCCTTGATACAGCACTCTGGGAACAGCCTATTCGTTCAGAAATTTCTTTCTTTGTCTTACCCTCTTGCTTGAGGGTGTCAATAGTAGCCTTCTGGACAGCAGTCAGGTCGGCAGTCTTACCCATGATTGGGGTTTTGAGTGATGAACCAGGCTGGGAGTTTTAAAGGCCCCAGGAATCTTTTGCAGGTGTTTAGAGTTAACTCGTTGATTCAGATGATTAGGTTCATAGCTCGTTTAGAGACCCTTTTAATGATATGCTAATTTTGTGAGATAGGAATTTTGGGTTTTCATGAGCTGTATGCCAAAATCATCCGTATTAAGACAATAAAAGACCTGAAATATTTCAGTTAGTGTGCAATGAATCTAAAATATATGAATGTTAAATTTTCATCATGACATTATGGAAAATAATGAACTTAATCACAATATGCTAATATTTTGAGAAGGACCTGTATAGGTGAGAGTCAGGATGTGGGAAATGGATAGCTTGGCTTTTTTGCTCAGGTAATTCTGGACCACAACACACCACCGTCCTGTGCCCGAATTACACAGTGCCTTGCAAAGATTTTTAAGCCACTTTTTTTTCCAACATTACAATTACAAGCTGATAGACCAACATTATAACATTCCCTTTAATTATATATACTTCTTAGCAAACAGTCCTTCACTATAGTTGAGTTCTGCTGAACTACTTAAGACCTATATTCTAAACAGGTGAAATAGAACCAATATTAAAACTAATATGCTAAGTTTAAAGGTATGTAAATGGAGCCACCATTGTGATGGCAAAAGTTGTGCCTTTGTTTAACTGCATCCAGTCTGTTCACAAGCAATGTCTGAATAAAAACAAGGTCTGTACCACAGTTGCATGCAAATATAAGCCAATACATGCGGAGTATTAACTGCTTGAACCAAAGCTACCATAATTCATTGCACAACCATTAACACAGCAATCGAACTGAAAGAAATGGAAATGATGTACTTTACTGACAATGGTCAGAAAAACTTTTTATAGCTTTTGATATTCTGAATAATCTGTCAAATTAAATTTGGATATTGGTTTTCATGGATGTCTTGTAGTCACACCACCCAATCTTTCATTATGAGCTCCATTTAAGAGGTTCATTTCATGCTTATTTTTAGACTTGGCTGGCTGAGTAATCCAGTGTGTTATGAAATAACCTTCAGCTCCCACCACAGCAACACATCAGCACAACAAGATATAGAAAAACTGCGACTACGGTGCCTAAAGTGGAAGGATTTCAAGTGTTTTAAGGGCGTACTGTTGGTATTTGTATTATGCACCGGATGAATTTAGAAAACGTGCTGCTTATTTTGTGCATGCAGTGTTGTCATTTGTTCAAATGGGACATGTTAGGGATGAGATGGAAAAACTAAAGAACCCAAAATGAAACAAGAAGTTATATTCTGTCATGCATAATAAAAGACTGCAAAACCTCATCTCTGCCAGCCACAAAATGTTTATGATGTTGCTTCAAACTGTGTCTGCTTGTTTGACATATGCATGTTTATTTCCTCCATCTTTAAATGATGAACATATAGAGATTCATCTGTGCATAATGCTGTATTTATTGTCAGCATTAAACATCTGAGTCCAGTCATTAATATCAGGACATTTTAAAGCCCTATTTCTTTGGGTCACTTTAGTGGATTTCCCTTACATATCTAAGTAATAAATTCGGGCCTGACAGAGTTATGATGTCATTACTTTATTCCCGACATTAAGAATTGAGTAACACAAGATGGAAAAGTCATTCCTGATTAATCGCACCTATTCCTGAATACATTTTCATTTTCCCTCTTGTGTTGTCTCCTCCTTCATTCAAGTGCCACTCCTTCCTCTCAGTCCCAATCTCTCTTTAGCCCACTTGTCCTGGTCTGTGTCTCAATCGTTTCTCTGTCTTCACACACATTCCCCTTTTTTCTGTCCCAATGTTCCCTTCACTGTCCACTTCCCCTGCATCAGCATCCTCTATGTAGGCCATGGCTTTTTTAAGGCCTGTATCATTTCAACAAACAACTTACTTGATAAACTTGTTTTCCATGGTCAGAACTGTAACAAGGGTCCGTGTTTTGACAGTATTAATTTTCTTTATTTGTTCCTTGACAGCTAATTTGAATTTATGGCTGTAATACTGCTTTATTTTCTATTTTTTTAAATGTGACTCTGAATTTTAGACCTTGGATGAAAAAAAAAACATTAATTGATTGCAAGATTCGTTAAATTTCTCCAAAGATCTACCTGTTTTAGATCAAATGGTGACTCTTTGCTCTCTGTTGAACTGTGTAACTACAGGTCCTTCTCAAAATATTAGTATATTGTGATAAAGTTCATTATTTTCCATAATGTAATGATGAAAATTTAACATTCATATATTTTAGATTCATTGCACACTAACTGAAATATTTCAGGTCTTTTATTGTCTTAATACGGATGATTTTGGCATACAGCTCATGAAAACCCAAAATTACTATCTCACAAAATTAGCATATCATTAAAAGGGTCTCTAAACGAGCTATGAACCTAATCATCTGAATCAACAAGTTAACTCTAAACACCTGCAAAAGATTCTTGAGGCCTTTAAAACTCCCAGCCTGGTTCATCACTCAAAACCCCAATCATGGGTAAGACTGCCGACCTGACTGCTGTCCAGTAGGCCACTATTGACACCCTCAAGCAAGAGGGTAAGACACAGAAAGAAATTTCTGAACGAATAGGCTGTTCCCAGAGTGTTGTATCAAGGCACCTCAGTGGGAAGTCTGTGGGAAGGAAAAAATGTGGCAGAAAACGCTGCACAACGAGAAGAGGTGACCGGACCCTGAGGAAGATTGTGGAGAAGGGCCGATTCCAGACCTTGGGGGACCTGCGGAAGCAGTGGACTGAGTCTGGAGTAGAAACATCCAGAGCCACCGTGCACAGGCGTGTGCAGGAAATGGGCTACAGGTGCCGCATTCCCCAGGTCAAGCCACTTTTGAACCAGAAACAGCAGCAGAAGCGCCTGACCTGGGCTACAGAGAAGCAGCACTGGACTGTTGCTCAGTGGTCCAAAGTACTTTTTTTGGATGAAAGCAAATTCTGCATGTCATTCGGAAATCAAGGTGCCAGAGTCTGGAGGAAGACTGGGGAGAAGGAAATGCCAAAATGCCAGAAGTCCAGTGTCAAGTACCCACAGTCAGTGATGGTCTGGGGTGCCGTGTCAGCTGCTGGTGTTGGTCCACTGTGTTTTATCAAGGGCAGGGTCAATGCAGCTAGCTATCAGGAGATTTTGGAGCACTTCATGCTTCCATCTGCTGAAAAGCTTTATGGAGATGAAGATTTCATTTTTCAGCACGACCTGGCACCTGCTCACAGTGCCAAAACCACTGGTAAATGGTTTACTGACCATGGTATCACTGTGCTCAATTGGCCTGCCAACTCTCCTGACCTGAACCCCATAGAGAATCTGTGGGATAT